>NC_041394.2:97679442-98004442 GCF_900747795.2 Erpetoichthys calabaricus | reverse complement strand
TACCCTTTGAAATTGGAAGATGTCCAGCAGTGCCATCAGCTCAGAACTGGCAGAAACCAGTGGGACCAGGTACACCCATCTACTGTCCGGAGAAGTCTGGCCAGAAGCGGTCTTTATGGAAGAGTTGCAGCCAAAAAGCCATACCTCCGACATGGAAACAAGGCCAAGCGACTCAAGTATGCACGAAAACATAGGAACTGGGGTGCAGAAAAATGGCAGCAGGTGCTCTGGACTGATGAGTCAAAATTTGAAATATTTGGCTGTAGCAGAAGGCAGTTTGTTCGTCGAAGGGCTGGAGAGTGGTACAATAATGAGTGTCTGCAGGCAACAGTGAAGAATGGTGGAGATTCCTTGAACGTTTGGGGCTGCATTTCTGCAAATGGAGTTGGAGATTTGGTGAGGATTAATGATGTTCTCAATGCTAAGAAATACCGGCAGATACTTATCCATCATGCAATACCATCAGGTAGGCATATGATTGGCCCCAAATTTATTCTGCAGCAGGACAACGACCCCAAACATACAGCCAAAGTCATTAAGAACTATCTTCAGCGTAAAGAAGAACAAGAAGTCCTGGAAGTGATGGTATGGCCCCCACAGAGCCCTGATCTCAACATCATTGAGTGTGTCTGGGATTACATGAAGAGACAGAAGAATGTGAGGAAGCCTACATCCACAGAAGATCTGTGGTTAGTTCTCCAAGATGTTTGGAACAACCTACCAGCCGAGTTCCTTCAAAAACTGTGTGTAAGTGTACCTAGAAGAATTGATGCTGTTTTGAAGGCAAAGGGTGATCACACCAAATATTGATTTGATTTAGATTTTTCTTTTGTTCGCTCACTTTGCATTTTGTAAATTTATAAAAATAAACAATCATTATTTATATTTCTGAAAGCATTCTTTGTTTACAGCATTTTTTCACACCTGCCTAAAACTTTTGCACAGTACTGTATGTATGAATGTATGTATGTATATGTACGTGTGTGTATATATATACGGGTTTCCCAATTAACCACAGAGCGAAACATACTCGTGCACACCTGCACCTGATTACTTATTTATAATTGGCAATAATTTGCTAGCTGCAGGTCTGCTATACCACAGGAACAATAACAGTAGAAAGAGGAAGGACTGATGGGTGTTCATGGCTTCAGGAGGTTTATGTGAGGAGAACATTTGGGTACCATTATAATATCACTATACTTTAAGTTATAGTGGTTAAGTTATAGCTGCAACAAATGAAAGACAAACTGTTAATTACAATTATGTTCATGACAATTAATCATTAGCAAAATTTTCTTGTTTATGATGGGTTAATGTGGCATTTCCTGACAGCTTTGCAGCTTTATTACTGGGTTGTAAATGCATCTAGTTTGAGAGAGTAGAGCAAAGTGCAGATATACCTGCTTGCTTAACCTTGGGGAAAAAAATCTTTTTCAAAATTCCATACGGGCATGCTTTGCTTTTTGTTTCAGTTGTCAGTAATCGAAGTCAATTTATCAGCAATCTAGTTGTCTGTCACTACCTCAAAATGTAGAAACAGTTCAATATAATTTTATATTCAGACTCTCCTTAACTCATATATTGTACATAGTGCTAAATAAAGTGATGTCTTCAGAGATCTATGTACTGAGAATGTGTTCTCACCTTTTGATGGAACATGTTTTAAATATGAAATTCCTTTAACACATCATTTTTTTCTACTTACAGATCAGGAATTTTGTTAAAAGGAACCTGTTTAAATGCCTGTAAAATGTTTCTGGGACTGGTTTCTCTTTGATCTTGCCACTTAGAGCATACAACAAATCCTATTTTAGTGAAGTGCTATGTTTGAGTTTTCATGTGTCTTTTAAGCTACAGTGTATGTGACTCAGACAAGGCACAGTAAGAAAAAAGTAAAAATCTGATAATTTTAGCCTGAGTTCGGATGTTTTATAATATTTATTTTTAATATGAATATCCAAGCCGACTTTTTGGCCAGTTTGACAGCCCTACTAACCATTAGTTGTAAACCTCACAGCTGAGTCAAACTTTGTAATAAACTTGGATCAATTATCATGTTTAGTCTAAACATATATATATAATTTTTTTTTTTTTAATTTTAGTGGACTTCTGAAATAATAAATTCTCTGTGAAGCACATCTGTATTTACATAAATCTGATCTGCTTTCTGTTTGTGTGTATGTTTAAATGTTTATTCCAACATTCTCTTAGAATAGTTTTATATAAGTTCATGAAGTTCATGTTTATTTTGTTAAAATTTCATCATCGAACTACAGAACCGAATGGCATCCCTGAGTCACCTTGTAAGCCAAGCCTTCCTGATCCTGGATCAGGGATAATCCAATTTAGAATACAGGCTATATTACATGATGTAGTCAGATATCTCCTGTCAAACTCCTCGCTGATTGGTAATAAATGTTGATACATCTTGAATGTTCACTGCAAACTATTAGGTTTGTCTTTCTCTTTGAAAACCTGCCATAATAGTGTTTGAAACATTTTTTTTTTAAATATATGTATTTATTTTAACATTGCTCGCAAGCCTGTCATCTTAAAGATATGTGTTCACCCTTATGTTGCTTGCTGTGACAATTAAGTGAAATGTCTACTTTGGCACCTTGTAAAGATGAGTTGTATTTAATTTTTAATTGAATAATTTTTCATGTCTGCATTGATTATGAATGGTTGAAAACAGAATACCTAAAAAAACACTCTGGATAAACAGCTTGACATACTCAATGTGGTTTAGTAAGAATTAGAATTTTTTTTCTCTACCCATGCACTATTATTCAGGTAACCATTCATAGAAATTCACTTACATTCAGGTACATTGAATATTTAAACATTTATAATTATTTGGTTTTGTTTTTCAGGGTAAGAATACATTATCATCATTGCTTATGTAAGTAAAAGGAGTGAAGAGTGGAGATGCCATCCCTAACTGCAACACTCAAAGCAGAGATGACTCAAAATAATAACTTTTGTTATTAAGCCATATGCATCAGGATGACAACCTGTGAGAAAAATAAGAGATCAAACCTGAAATGGGAAACAGCTATGTTGTACGGAGTTTTTTACTTTGTGCTAATAATTCAGTGATGTCTTGAATTGTTACAAATAATTAAGTCACTTTAAATGATCATCTAAAATTTTTGCATGGTTTGGAATAATTTGTAAAAAGACACAGGATTACATAGAAGATGCAGTGCCTTCAGGATCAGGAAGGCTTGGTTTACGACAAGGATCACAGACGCTGTTCTGCCATGCAGTTTGATGATGAAATTTTAGCGAAGAAACGTGAATATTGGCGGATGAAAAAGAGGGAGCAACGGGCAAAGCTGTCTGCTGCTAAGAGAAGTTCATATAAAGTTGGAGATGAGACAAGGACAAGTAAAAACATTTTGTCTAGTATCAATGCTGAGCAATATGTGAACTCTTCATTTTGCAGTTTTGTTGAAGATGATGATAGTGTGATGATTATAACTTCCCAGGTAGCTAGCAGTTCACAGACTTCAGTGTTAGATGCAAATAATTGCTTGCTGAATGTAGATGGCTCATACTCTGATGCAGATGTTAATCAAGAATTTGACAATGCAGTTAAAAAGTTCGGTTGCATAAGCTATCCCCTAAATAGTACTGTAAATACTGTAACTGATGTTTACCCTTCCCATACACAACATTGCTTGAGGGAAGTCTCCAATCCAGAAGCACAAATATCTACTATTGATTTGACAGCTTCCGAGACAGCTGATCCTCCTGATGATAATCTTTATGATGGTCCTGAAAACACTGATTCCAATAATCAGAACTGTGCTTTTAAAAATTTACACAATTTTAAAGGCTCTGTTTCAGCTCTTCCAAGTAACACATGCCCTCAAAGACCAAATTCAATTGATAAAAGCCCATACCAAGCAAATAAAAATTCTGAACTCTTGGCAAGTAAACCCCACCAGGATCACTTATCTGACAAAGATGTTTTTAAGTCTTCTTCCGTTTGTACTGAAGATTTAGTTTCAGAGTCCCATTGTTCTGATGAACAACAGGAAGCTGGTCATCTCAACATTTTGCCATTTTCTCTTTCACAGCCAGCTTCAGTGTCATCGGCAGTTTCTAAGGAGTCATACAGATGCAAAGAGGGACTTTGCTTGCCTCAGCAGAATCAAAGGTGGTTTCAGAGGTTAAAACTTAATAAAGTCTTGCCACATCCAAGCAACAATAAAGGTTCCTCCAGGCTCGGTATGAAAGGCAATACAAAGAGAGATTTGAAATTACAGCGTAATATAAGCAAAAGTAAAAATGGCCGTTGGATGCCACAGGAGACTGGCAACATTCATTTAGGTGGAAAAGAACCCATAGAAATAAACTGTGTAAAGAAAAGTCAAACTGTTACCTTCAGAGATGATTATCCCATATCTCCTCAGTCAGTTGAATCCCTTTTAGATGAATGCTGTGACACAGCTGTGTCCCATTCAGATACAAGAGAACAAATCCCAAATTCCATTTACTCTACAACAGAAACAGAAGATAAGGATATAATTTTGAATGAAAATTCATGTAATACACAATCCATTCATCTCACAGATACTGACTCGGACACGCAAAACTGCCATAATAAACTTCCTGTTCCGTTAATGTTAACCACTAGAATACAAAAACAAAAGCCAAGTTATATCCTTGAGGAAAAGAACCCTGTTGCTGTCTCTAGGTATAACTCTGCTGATCATTTTGCTAATCAAAGACAGGTGGGGAGCTCTACAACATCTGAAAATAAAAAACATAATGCACCTGGGAGACAAAAAAGAAACCGATTTTTGAACTCCAGCAATCTCTGTATTCAAAATGTTCTTGACTTGGAGGAGGAGAAGGCAGCCAAGCGTAGAGAATACTGGCGTATGAAGAAGCGTGAACAAAGAGCCAAACTTACAGCTGAGGATAAGGAAAGAATTAAAAGGAGAGATGCACAGTTGCAGAAGGCAAAACGCTTACTATCCAGAGTTGACGGCCAAACAAGTGAAAAAGTCAGCCAGGTTGCATCTCCTAGGAGCCACAGATATAATGGACGTAGGGAAAGAATTATTTCTCAGTCCTATGCTGTTGTCAGTCATGTTGACACAATGCAGAGTTCAGTGGAACCTTCTCACATTATTTCACCAAAGCACTCGGTTAAAAAGGATTTGTCCAGCTCCAGTTTACAGACAGAAGCACATCCATTCCCTGCAGCTACAGACAAACTTAAGGAAGGAGAAAAATTAGCTGGTAACTTTAAATGTGATATTGTTATGCCTTATACTCCCTCTGGTGTAAACTCTTCTTGTTCTGAGAGAGGGGCAAGTAATTTTACAGAATCATTACAAGGTATAGTTGACCCAGTTAAGGAATCATTGTCTGGTGAAAGAAAGTCCAAATATTACAAAAGACCAGACAGTTTTAGAAATAATTTATCTAATGTAAGGAAATCTATCCCATCTCAGATGCAAAAAGTTTCAGTTTTCAATCCCAGATTTAAAGATGGTAATGCTGATCGCTGGAATACTTTTAGATCCAGGATTCACAAAAAGTTACTTGACACACAGCGACTAGGCTGGCAGGAAAACCGAAGAAGAAAAATGGGTACTGTCAACTATAGATCAGACCAGGCAAACCACTTTGAGATAGGCAGGCAGAGTGTGCAGACTCAGATAGACCATGAGAAGATGGCCAAACGCCGAGAGTATTGGCGTCTAAAGAAACGCGAACAGAGAGCTAAGCTGACTTCGGAAGCAAAGACTAAAACGAAGGACAGAGCATCACAGTCTCGCAGAGTGAAGAAGTTTCAGCCAATGCAAGGAGAAAAGTGCAATGAACTCAATGAGGTTGTACAGGTACATACTGCTGAGACCGTGGTTATTCAGGATGATACCTGTGAAGCAATTGGGGGCTTTATTAAAGAAGATGGCACAATGAATTCTGTTGGTGATATTTCTCTGCATTCTTCAGCCTATAGGTCTACAGCAGTTAATTCAAACACATGGAGCAGTAACACTCTCAGAATAAGCAACTCGAAGTCTTCAAATTCCCTACAAACTCAAAAGTTTGCATGTTTGCAAGAAATGAATGACTTGATTAATGGTGATAATTCAAGTAATCAAATAAGTTTAGACGCTGTCACAACTAAAAGCCCTGCTCATTTATTGCCTTTGCATTCTTCTAAGTCAACATATGCATCTGTTGATGATTCTGTTGCTCCTCTTAACTCTCCAAATGGTCTTAGCCACCGTGAGAATGAAAGGAATAGTAGAAGCCGCCAAGACCTCCTGAAAGAACGACGGACCAACAAGCTGGTTAAAAAATATGCAATTAAAAATCCACCACAGATAAATGTTAGCATATTTAGAGGTAATCTTCAAAGAAATAACACGGGAGTAAATTTAGAAGATGAAAGATTGGCCAGAAAACGAGAATACTGGCGATTAAAAAAGAGAGAGCAGAGAGCAAAGCGTGCAGTTCGAGAGAAGAGGTTCATGCAGTCCAGACAGACTTTAAAGATGACCAGATCTTCAAGTACAATATCGGGTATTGCTGTGGGACTTTTACCAGCTGCAGTTGTAATTGATGGAACATTAATGAGCCGTTTAGATCAGAGTAAACCTAATGCAAAAAACAAGTCTATCGCAGAAGACAAAATAATATCCAGTAATCTGATTGAATCAAAGGAATCCAGTGATGTTTGTTTTGTAAAGGAGTTTAAGACACCATTGTCTCATTCAACAGATCTTGCATCCTCAGTGCATGTTAACAAAGCAACAGTTCGCAGTAGTGTGGTGGTCCCTTCATCAAAGAACTCTGCTCTTGTGCTTGTGGAAAGTGAAAATCCAACAGATGTTAATGTTTCAAGTGATGAAATCCCACAGATTCGGCGATGGAGGCTTAAGGCACAAAGCATCAATGAAAAAGGTATTCTTCCTCGGCAGAGAGAGGGCCAAAAAGGCAGACTGTTGCAGCAGCAACAGAGTCAAGATATTTCTCAGTGGAGGATAACACGGCACAACTTGAATAAAAGATATTTCTGTCGGCAGCCAAGAATGGTTAGGGCTGGCAGCACAGCAATTCAGATTGATGAGACTACAAGATTACGTCGACGGGAGTATTGGAGGGTAAAAAAGAGAGAACAGAGAGCCAAAAAGGCTGCTCTAGAGAGAGAGATGAGGACATTTGAAAATTCTAGAAAGATGGAGACCAGTATCCAGGACCAGGTAAAGTTCTCCACAGAATTTGTTAATAGTTATAATTTTACCTACTTGCCAGTTTAATTTATAGCTTTAATTTTCTTGAGTTTGTGTATGCTTAGTGTACAGTTTTTTATTTTTTATAGACACGCATCTTGCAAGGTTTGGGGAAAACATTCAGATAGTTTTGGATCTACAATTTCTTTAAATCTAGAAATGTCAGTATTTAGAGTAATATAAGATGAGAACATTATACTATAGTAACTCAATTGTTATCTCCTTTGTTGCATTGCTTGCACATCAACATATTTTGCTGAACTGGAAGAATCCTAATCCACCTTCTTTGTTTCAATTGAATGTTGAAAAAATCTAATTTCCCTGCAAGGATTGCTGCAAAGCTTTATAGAACTCTGCAAGAATTCAGTTGAGTAAGTCTTGCAGAGTAAGTAAGCGTAGCTTCCACTTTCCCAAAAATATTGTAATTACCAGTATATAAATTAGTTATTCACAAGGAGGTAAAATGAGAATAATATGAGGTTTATTTTCAAGAGGATTATCACACCTAACCTCTTTCACACGTGCAAGATATCCTATATGTGTGCAAAGCCTGGTCAATAATTCCAGGAAAGTAATCTTGGCAGATTGATACATAGTCTAATTACCAAGAATTTATTAAACAGATATATACAGAACAGTTCCTTGCAAAAGTTTAAACACCTTTCCAAATTACATATTTTGTTGACATTTGAAGCAAAAAATTAAATACAACTTCAAACAATCTAAAACAGTGGATTTTTTTAAAGAAAATTTTAACTTAGTTGCCATTTATTTGATAATTTAATAAAATTTAAATTAATAAAACCCAAAGGGTTAATGTAGCATTTTCAAAGATTTGGGCACCCTGCTAAGTCACTACATAGTTACACATCCTTTGGCAAAAATCACAGCTTGCACACACAAGAGTGTTTTTTTAGTCAGCTATAAGTCATAGCATGTTAAAGATCTATGCACATCATTGTCAATGATATTTGAGCCTGGGAACTGCCTTTCCAAAACGTTCACGTTATGTTTTTTGAGATACCTCATAGTAGATTTCAAAGTATATAGTACCATCCTTTTTTCAGCTTCAGTTTCCTGAATGACCGTCTGACATTTTCTGGAATCCATTCTCCTCTGCACTTGCACAAAGCTTCCTATGCCATTAGCTGCCCTCAACCCCAAAATATGACCGATGCAACCGTGTACTTAGCAGATGGCAAGGTGTACTTTTCTTCAAATGCTGTATGTCTGAGTAAATCTTTTGTGGTAATTTCCAAAGAGTTTGATTTTAATTTCATCTGTCCACAACTCTTGGTACCAGAATGCCTCTATAATTTTACATTTTAAGATGTTGATTTTTTGTGATGAGATTGCAGCTAAGGATTCTTTCTGATGGATGTTCCATAAACGCCATGTCCGTGGAAGTAACACTGCACAGTAGAGAAGTGCACGATCATTCCTTTCTCAGCTAGACTTGCTTGCAGGTCCCTTTCAGTCATATGGGGTTTTTTCTTTGCCTTCCTGCTCAGTATTCAAGCTGTTCTATCTGTACATTTTCTTAGTCTTCCAGATATTGTCCTGACCGCCTTGATTCCTGTTAGCTACCATTTCTTAATGACATTTCATAACATGGAAATTACTAGTTGAAAGTGCTTTTTTATCTTTTTATAGTCTTCCTCTCTAAGCATCAATTAGTTTAATTTTCAGATTGTCAGTTTCTTAGAAGAGCCCATGGTTCTTGAGTATTGGATAATGTTTGAAGAGTCAAAGAATTTATTAGACTGTGGAATTGTCATCAGCTGACAGTTCCTAATAACAATTATTTACCAGACTAACACCCAACAAGCTAAGCCATACCAGACTGATGATCTGAAAGTTAGCAAAGGCTACATTTACTCTTTTATTAATTTTTTTCTACATCAAATAAATTGTAACTGTACATTTTAATAAAATGCAATTGATTTAGTTTGTTTGCTGTTGAAGTTGCATTTACTTTAAATATCAACAAAATATGTAATTTGACCAGGGGTGTCCAAATAGCTGCATTTAAAGAAAGCAAGACGTCTGATGGATAAAAGCAATACATTCTCATGTGTGTATGCTGAATTTGATTGGTTAGTTTTACATAACATTTTCTGTGATAAACAGGTTTAAAATGATTTGAAATTTGAAAGCTTTTTAAGAAGGGAGCTTTGTAATGGCCAATTACCTCCAGTTGCATTGGAAATTTGAAAGCTTTTGAGAAAGGGAGCTTTGTAATAGCCAGTTATCTCTAGTTGTAGCAGCAATGAACCTACTAAACACATATGTTTCTTCAGAAAAAGAGTGCCTCACTGCCTGAGCTGTGAAACAGTAACAAAATTCTGAGAGGAGGAGCACATGGTCCATGCCTTTTGGAAACTGAGCTGTGTACAACTTTCTGTAACAGATGCATTGCAGCAGCATTCATCTTTGTTTTCATGTGGTTTTGTATTCAGTGTTCATTCCAGTGATATTTAGGTCTCAAAGCTAACTTTGTGATTCAAGTAAATTATACAAAATAATAAATCAATAGAATGAATGCTGCTCACATTTTTTTCTTTAAAACTTGAAAAATCTACATATCCTTCTTAAAAGTTAAAAATTGGGAGTGCGCTCCCCTTGACTTTCTCATATACTGAGATAAAGGAAAAGGTCATCAGAACCACTTCTAGTTATGCAGTATTTCTCAAATATCATATGCCTTTGTTTCTCATCATATCTAATTGATAATATAAATACACAATCATTTATCTCTATTTATAATCAAACTTTATATTAAAATTATACTTTTGCACTGAGGCCACAAGTGACAGTTTGACTCAGGTGACAGCCAGGACTGTGCAAAGCCACATTACTATTCAACACTAATTATAAGTACAAAAGGTGCTCAAAAACCAAAAATGCATATCTAATGACAAGTAAAATAATAGTAGTAATAATAATAATATCTGTGTTTTCAATGAGAACGTAACTGATCGGAAGCTGAATATGCAATCAGGAAAGCTGGTTTGTTCAACTTAAAGTACGCAAATTTTTTAAATTATCGAAGTGTTTGATTAGTAAAAATTAATCTAGACCCTTTGTGTATGAAGGCATGTGTCAAGTTTCAATTGTGTCACTGCCCCGGTCCTCTTCTTTGGAAAAAACAAATTTGGTCACCCTAGATGAATAAGCCTGCTTTGGTGTGCATGCTAAGACAAGCATTTATACACTGCCTGGCCAAAAAAAAAGTCGCCACCTGGATTTAACTAAGAAAATAGGTACGAGCCTCCTATTGGATAATTACTGCATGGGCGATTATCTTTCAGCTGGCAACAAGTTATTTAACCCCAACTGGTGCAATGAGTTGCTTCTCATTTCTTAAACAACTATGTCGAAAGACACATCTCTTGGTCGTGGAAAAGATGTTAGTCTGTTTGAGAAGGGTCAAATCATTGGCATGCATCAAGCAGAGAAAACATCTGAGGAGATTGCAGAAACTACTAAAATTGGGTTAAGAACTGTCCAACGCATTAGTAAAAACTGGAAGGATAGTGGGGACCCATCGTCTTCGAGGAAGAAATGTGGCCGGAAAAAAATCCTGAATGAATGTGATCGGCGATCACTTAAACGTTTGGTGAAATCAAATCGAAGAAAAACAACAGTAGAACTCAGGTCTATGTTTAATAGTGAAAGTAAGAGCATTTCCATACGCACAATGCGAAGGGAACTCAAGGGGTTGGGACTGAACAGGTGTGTAGCCATAAGAAAATCACTAATCAGTGAGGCAAACCAGAAAAAAAGGCTTCAGTTTGCTAGGGAGCATAAAGATTGGACTCTGGAGCAATGGAAGAAGGTTATGTGGTCTGATGAGTCCAGATTTACCCTGTTCCAGAGTGATGGGCGCATCAGGGTAAGAAGAGAGGCGGTCAGACTCTACCATCATCAATGCACGATCTTGGTGAAAAATTAATGCAACACTGGATGGAACTAAATCTTGTGACATTGCAGAAGCTTATCGAAACAATGCCAACAGCGAATGCGTGCTGTAATCAAAGCTAAAGGCGGTCCAACGAAATATTAAGAGTGTGTGACCTTTTTTTTTTGGTGGTGACTTTTTTTTTGGCCAGGCAGTGTATATGTGCAATTCATGTACACAAATGCAGGATGCTGGGTGGCACAGTGGTAGTGCTGCTGTCTTTCAATAAGGAAATCTAGGTTTGCTTCATGGGATCTCCCTGCGTTGAGTTTGCATGTTCTCCCTGTGTCTGTGTGGGTTTCCTCTGGGTGCTCCAGTTTACTGCTGCAGTCCAAAGGCATGAAGGTTAGGTGGATTGGCGATGTTAAAATTGGCCCTAGTGTGTTGTTGGGGTTTTGTGTGTGTTCTCTGCATTGGTCTATCGCCCTGTTCAGGGTTTGTTCCTGCCTTGTACCCTATGCTGGCTGTTATAGGCTCCAGTGCCCCGTGCAACCCTGTTCAGGACCAAGCGGGTTAGACGACGACATGACATGATGTGCAAGAAGTGAGCTGACTGCAATACAGTAGAATTCGTTGCTAATTTAAACACACAAAAGTACATCAATACACATACAAAGGGAAAGGGGAAAACAACATAGTACTTCAACCAGTAATCACATCTTGCATATGCCCTACAATCTGCTATGCATATGTATCACAATGTCTATAATGTTTCATTAGAAAATTTGGTAAAAAAAAGAAAAGAAATGAGGCACCACCTCATGACATCAATGCATGGCTTTTTTTCTGACTGTATGTGATTTTACAATGTAACATTATTGATTATAACATCTATGATAAATTATAATAGTAAAATAAATATGTATTATTTATTTACCACAAATTTTTTGGACATTAATCAATGCTGTGACTTCACACTTAGCGCCTTAGTAATACAGCTGATTCACCCATGTCCACTCACTACTATTAAATTATATTCCCAAGCTGCAGAAAAATTGAGTGAGGTCCGGTGGGATTTCTGCAGGAATGCAGACCTCTAACTCAGAGCATTAAAACACGCAATGCCTTGGAAAAGAACCCCAAAAAGTCAGTGGTCTTTTAATGTAACATTGTTTTATGTTATGAAAAAAACAATCTTGACAGAAAAAAGAAATGTGTTGTTGGACTAAGTGTTCAGTGCCCATAATTTTTAATGCCAATTGTAGCAATAACAGCTGTTAACATTTTAGATTAGGTATGTATCAGCTTTGCACACACTGGAGTCATTTTAATCCATTATCATGCAGATTTACTCCATTTTGTTCTGGTATGTTGAATAATGTTTGTGCACCACAATTTTCAAATAAGGCCACAGGCTGTCAGTCAGATTGAGATCAGGACCTTGACTGGGCCACTTGCAGGACATTCACCTTTTTGTCTTTGAGTTATCTCCAAGTTTACTTTAGCCATGTGTTTGTAATCATTGTCTTGCTGGAAGATGTATTTTTGCCTAATCAGCTTGAACTAGAACAGCACAAATCATAGTCACATACAGTACATCTTGCTTTTGGGAATATTATGGCTTCCTTGTTAAGTAACAACAGTAATGAACAGTGATGTTTGGAAAGTGTATTTCTTGTTCAAACTAAAACAGGGATATGTATCATATTGTGAGAGTTGTGTATCATTGCATGTTTACTATTAATGTGCAATTTGTTCTAATGTGCTCCTGCATTGACCATCAATTAATCGATTTTACTGCCCTCTTCGTCTAGCAGATGGCCACAGAAATTTGGAGTTTGTTTCTGCTAACCTTTAAACAGAAAATACCTTAAGCAGAAAGTACACCATCGATTTTAGAGCAAACCCGGCCCACTACAATACCCAATCATACTCAGACAATTTGTGACCAGGTTGTGTCCTTAGGTTGAGAGAGAGAACCAATATTCTCTTTTTATTTATTTTTCTTTTCTTCACTTTAGGAATGCATCAGACTTTATTTTATATGTGCCTTTCAGGCATTACACTATCACAGATCACTTTATATAGTGCACAAAAAACAATATCATATTTGCAGACATTTACAAAACTGGTGCCTTTAAGTGAGTATGTTGTAGTTCTGGAAAGTGCCATGGTATTAGAAAAGTAAAAAAAAGCAGTCAACTAGCCTTTAAAACCCAAAAGGTTTATGTTCTAGGCTTAACTAATGTGTAATCAATAAGTCAACCAAAATATTTTGCAATGTGAGGCTGCTGTATTTGCCAGAAACTTGAAGTATAGCACCTTAATAAGCAACATAACTATCTTTTTTAAGGATGTGAACCTGTACAAGATGGGAATAGAATGCACTCCAGTGGAAATTGGAAAAAAGCATGGCAAATATCGTAAAGGTCTGAAGAGAACTGAAAACAGTGCAGAAGCTTTACAGATTCCTTCTCCTGTAGCAGCACTGAATATTTCAAACTTTGAAGAAGCTGAATGGGAAGCAGTTAGTGGTTTGAGTTCACTTAATGAAAATATTAAAAATGCCCATCTAAATGAAACTGGTGAGCTGGGATTCCCTGAGAAATTACAGATTGAAATTAGAAAAATCTGTGAGACTGCTAATGAGATAGGTTCTGCCAACTATGCAACCCTTCCACAAATGTATCCAGAAAACGAAACAGAGAAACCAAAAGTGGTACATTTTGGCATTCAGTCATCTCAGAAAAACCTGTTACCTTGTGGAATGCCTGCTGAAAACAGAACTTTGTTAGTAGAAAATCAAAATGGTGTCCTGGGTGACAAATCAAGTTCTCAAGCTGTTCAAAAGTGGTGTGTTGGAGTAGAAGAAACTGAAAAGCATACTGTTGAATCAAAAAAGAAAGCTGATGCTCCAGTTACATTTTATCATCAAGATGGAAAACTTGAGGAAAATATACACTTTTATCAAGGTTCTCACTGGCAAACACAAAAAATACAGCAAAGTAAGCAATCCAATATCCGACCTAATATACTAAGTGGAACTTCCAAATTATCAAGGCAACTTGATGAGGCTACATTACTGCGACGACGAGAGTATTGGAGAATCAAGAAGCAAGAACAAAGAGCCAAAATATCTGCAAAAATGCGAGAACTGAAGAAGCAAACTGATGGCGGAGCACAGATATGGAGTAATGCCCTGTCAGCCTCATATGGCCAGCATATAAAGGTAAAGAAGAGAATAGTTACTAGAATTTAGAACAAAACTTTTTATTTTAATCTTGAACTTTCCAATTATTTGACAACAACCAAGAAGAGGAAGCGGAGTAATTGCATTTAAAGGTCTGTGGTTTTGATCTGAAATATAACTTCTCTTTTCGTAGCTGTAGTGCATGCACTCTGTTAAATATGAACATTTTGTCTCTCACACAGGGTGCATGATACACTCTTGACCACAACTGGTCTTAATCTTTGTATACATGGAACTTTCTGAAAACACTATAACATAGCTACAAAGAACTGTAACTGTGCAGACGTTTATTGAATACTTCTTCCTTGAACACTATGCATCTTTTTAAACTAATTTTTAATACTTTAATATTTCCTAGAAAACCTAAATAATAACAACCTACTTAGTTATATTGTGCTACACAATAATCACAGATCACTGTTATGTTTTTGTGACTGTGGTCTGTGATTATTGCAGCACGGCTCCTGCAGTGGTGAGCTGTTTTATGGCACCTTCTGTGTTTTTCATCTACTTTTGTTTCTGTAAAAGGCTGTTTCAGGTGCTGTGACTTGTGCTGTGTTACTCTATGCAGCCGCTAGAGATCTTTGCCTTCGTTCAGCTTCAGACTCTTCCGCATCATCTGATCTCTGCCCCTTTACAATTCCCTGCCCAGAACATTAAGGATCTGGTGGCATCAGACATAGCTCTTTGTACTGTCTCACTCTGTGGTGTTTATTGTTTATCTTTCCACTGCGAAACTTTTTCTAAAAACTCATCATCTGCAATCAACAACAGGACTGTTTCAGTGCTGTGCTAGTAAACATCGTGGCATTTCGTTTGCTATCTCTTACCACCCTACACTTGGGAGATACATACAAAGAACCAACATAGAAACATAGCACACGAAATATAGCACATAAAATGCACATGTAAAAACACTGACACTACTGCATGTGGGGTTGCTACTGACCCTATAGGTTTTAAGCAAATAAATGATCATAATAAGCTAATTTTAAACTGTTTTGGAATATTTCTGCAAGTAAATTGTTACGGATGAAATGAATGAGGCATACCTAAGGAACTGCATCCACACTGTATCATATGACCCAATAAGAACTGTAAACATATAATGGTTAAATAGGAAAGAGAGCCAAGACTCTATTCATCCTTGACTAAAAATGTGTTGGATTTTGGGTTAGTTGTTAGTTTGAATGATCCAAACCATAGACCTTAAGGTGCTATTACTATTTCTTCCTGGGGTGGAAAGCCTTCTGTAGTTTTGAAATAAAATATACTTGTGGCTTTTTTCTTGTCCTTTGTGTTTAGTAATATAAGTGCTAAATTTGCAATTCCAGTCATATTGAGTGAATGGAGTGTTCTGGAGTTGTGTGGATGTTATTTCATACATAAATCAAAAAATAATGGGCATATCATTCCTTCATTTGGAAGGCCATGTAAAAACATTCCAATCTACTATTTGAATATCACTGGTGCAAATAACGACGATGTTTGATACTTTTTAATAGCAAAACATATTATTAATTTTATGTTATTTTCCTCAGTTTAATGTTGAATTTACTATATGTGCTGTCATATAGTGGGGGAAATAAGTATTGAATGCATGAGTATTTTAGTAGATATATTTCCAGTGAAGCTATTCACATGAAATTCTCACCAGACATTGATCGTAACTCAAGAAATCTGCAAATATAAAAAATTCACAACATTAACATCCATAAATAAAGGTATGTAATAAAGTGGAATGACACAGAGAAAAAGTATTGAACACACTAAAAAAGCAGTACACCAAGGCAAGGAATCAGCTGAACTCTGTAAGTACTTAGAAAGTAATTCCATCTCCTATCTGTGCAAATTGATATCAGTTGGGTTAGTACATATTAATGGGCTATAAAAAGGTGTTTTGCTACCAAGGTGTCACACAAGAAACATCTCATGATGGGTAAAAGCAAAGGGCTCTCCCAAGACTTTTGCAACCTGATTGTTGCAATCCATATCAATGGAACTGGTTATAGACACATTTCCAAAGTTCTGAATCTTCCAGTAAGCACCATTGGGGCCATTATCCACAACTGGAAGGAACATCACTCCACCATCAATCGGCCACTCACAGGTGCTCCTTGCAAAATTTCTGAGCAGGGAGTCCGAAGGATAGTCAGAAGAATAGCCCAAGAACCAAGGGCTATTTGGAAGGAGGTCCAGAAAGACTTGGAGGAAGCAGGTACAACAATAAGCAATGGACTCCAGTGGCATGGCCTCCATGCATGCTCAACCCGCAAGACACCAATACTGAAGAAAAAGCATTTTGAAGCTCATTTAAACTTTGTTTATATTTAGATACACCAATACTGAAGAAAAAGCATTTTGAAGCTCATTTAAACTTTGTTTATATTTAGATTTATATATATATATATATATATATATATATATATATATATATATATATATATACACACACACACATACAGTGCATCTGGAAAGTATTCACAGCGCATCACTTTTTCCACATTTTGTTATGTTACAGCCTTACTCCAAAATGGATTAATTTCATTTTTTTCCTCAGAACTCAACACAACACCCCATAATGACAACGTGAAAAAAGTTTACTTGAGATTTTTGCAAATTTATTAAAAATAAAAAAATTGAGAAAGCACATGTACATAAGTACATAAGAACTTTTTCAGTGAGGCTAGATGAATTTAGATCCTCCTCTGCTTCACTATCATGTGGGGTTCCACAAGGCTCCATACTTGGTCCTCTGCTATTTTCTTTGTATCTCCTGCCTCTTGGCTCTATTCTTAGAAAGCATAAAATTGCTTTCCATTGTTATGCAGACGATACTCAGGTTTATGTACCCCTCAAACGCAAGGATGCTTACTCCATACGAACTTTGGTTATGTGCCTAGAAGAGGTGAAAGCTTGGATGGCAGTAAACTTCTTACATTTTAATGAAAATAAGACAGAGGTTATAGTTTTTGGTCCTGGGGGCACCAGTGGGTCTATTTCTACTTCTGCTCCTGTGGATTTGGGTCCCCTTGCACAATATGGTACACCTGTCATTACAAATCTGGGTTTTAGGATAGATGAGGATTTTAGACTGGACGGTCAGATCAGCACGGTGGTGAAATCTTGTTTTTTTTCAGCTGAGACGTTTGGCGAAGATAAAAAACATTCTTTCCAAAGGTCAATTTACAACAGTAATCCACGCTTTCATTACAACCCGGTTGGACTATTGTAATTCGTTGTATGTTGGTGTTAGCCAGTCCACCCTGTCTCGGCTCCAGCTGGTGCAAAATGCTGCTGCACGCCTTTTAACTGGCACGCGAAAAAATGAGCACATTACACCTGTGTTATCCTCACTGCACTGGCTGCCTGTTCAGTTTAGAGTTCATTTTAAGATTCTTTTATTTGTTTTTAAGTCCTTAAATGGGCTTGCTCCACCCTACCTCGCTGAGCTGCTGCATATGCACTCTCCTTCCCGCTCACTCAGATCAGCTGGTCAGCTGCTTCTGGATGTGCCTAGGACTCGGCGAAAGCTCAGGGGGGATAGGGCTTTTTCTGTTGTGGCTCCAAGGCTCTGGAATTCACTGCCGATCCACATTAGACAGGCCTCCTCACTGCCCATTTTTAAGTCTGCTCTTAAGACTTACCTCTTTGGTTTGGCGTTTGATCCTGTGTGAGCAGTTGATTTTACTCTGTTTTAACTCTGTTTAGTTGTGTTTACTATGTTTTAGTTAGTTTCATTTATTGTATTTTATTTTACTTATTTATTATTTTGTTTTTGTTTAAAATTTATTTTAGCCTATGTTCAGCACTTTGGTCAATGGCTGTTGTATGTAAAGTGCTTTATAAATAAAGTTGACTTGACTTGACTAAGTATTCACAGCCTTTGCCATGAAGCTCAAAATTGAGCTCAGGTGCATCCTGTTTCCCCTGATCATCCTCGAGACGTTTCTGCAGCTTAATTGGAGTCCACCTGTGGTAAATTCAGTTGATTGGACATGATTTGGAAAGGCACACACCTGTCTATATAAGGTCCCACAGTTGACAGTTCATGTTGGAGCACAAACCAAGCATGAAGTCAAAGGAATTGTCTGTAGACCTCCGAGACAGGATTGTCTCGAGGCACAAATCTGGGGAAGGCTACAGAAAAATTTCTGCTGCTTTGAAGGTCCCAATGAGCACAGTGGCCTCCATCATCCGTAAGTGGAAGAAGTTTGAAACCACCAGGACTCTTCCTAGAGCTGGCCGGCCATCTAAACTGAGCGATCGGGAGAGAAGGGCCTTAGTCAGGGAGGTGACCAAGGACCCGATGGTCACTCTGTCAGAGCTCCAGAGGTCCTCTGTGAAGAGAGGAGAACCTTATAGAAGGACAACCATCTCTGCAGCAATCCACCAATCAGGCCTGTATGGTAGAGTGGCCAGACGGAAGCCACTCCTTAGTAAAAGGACATGGCAGCCCGCCTGAAGTTTGCCAAAAGGCACCTGAAGAAAATTCTCTGGTACGATGAGACAAAGATTGAATTCTTTGGTGTGAATGCCAGGCGTCACGTTTGGAGGAAACCAGGCACCGCTCATCACCAGGCCAATACTATCCCTACAGTGAAGCATGGTGGTGTCCGCATCATGCTGTGGGGATGTTTTTCAGTGGCAGGAACTGGGAGACTAGTCAGGATAAAGGGAAAGATGACTGCAGCAATGATAGGTGTGCCAAGCTTGTGGCATCATATTCAAAAAGACTTGAGGCTGTAATTGCTGCCAAAGGTGCATTGACAAAGTATTGAGCAAAGGCTGTGAATACTTATGTACATGTGATTTCTCAGTTTTTTTTATTTTTAATAAACTTGCAAAAACCTCAAGTAAACTTTTTTCACGTTGTCATTATGGGGTGTTGTGTGTAGAATTCTGAGGGAAAGAAATGAATTTAATCCATTTTGGAATAAGGCTGTAACATAACAAAATGTGAAAAAAGTGATGCACTGTGAATAGTTTCCGGATTTACTGTATATTTAGAGAATGTAGTCTTGTCAGACAAGACTACAGTTGAGTTTTTGGCTGTTGTACTACACAACATTTTTGGAGGAGAAATGTCACTGCATGTCACTCGAAAAACACAAGCAGTGAAGTTTGGAGGTAGAAGGATCATGATGTGGGACTGTTTCTCATCTCATAGTGCTAGCAGACTTCATGTAATTGAAGGAACGATGTTTGGGGCCATGTACCAAGAGATTCTTGAAATTAATGTGCTGTCATTAGGATGATGAGACATGCTGGACCTTCCAGGAGGACAACGATCCAAAACAAAGGAAACTCTCAGTTGGTTTCAGAGAAGGAAAATCAAGTTGTTAGAACGGCCCAGTCAGTCACCTGACTTTAATCCAATTGAGCGTTTGTGGAAGGAACTAAAGATCAGGGTTTTCAAGAGGGTTCCCTTGAATCTTCAAGATTTAAAGACAATCACTTTAGAAGAATGGGTCAAAATCCCACCTGAGCACCGCAGGTGATTGGTTTCTTCATATAGGAAGTGTATTGAAGCTGTCATTATGAATAAAGGCTTCTCCACTAAGTATTAAATTAGTGTGTTCAGTACTTTGTCCATGTCATTATACTTTAAAGGTCATAATAAAGGTATGTTTAATAATGTTGTGAAATCTTTATATTTGTGCATTTCTTTAGTTAATACAGATGTCTGGTGAGAATTTCTTATGAATAACCTCTTTGGTAATCTACTTACTTGATATTTGTTGACACCTTGAATATTTGTTTTCCCTCAGTAATTTTACATAGTTCAGTACTGGTTGTTCCATTCTTTGACGTTCATGTGTATACAGTCAGTATATTTTTGATTAAATTAGAATTGTAGGTTTGAAGATACTATATATATATATAAAAAAACATAATACAATTCCATGTAATTTTAATTTATTTTTCCATCATCAAACCAACTTACGTTCAGAGTTAGAGCCGTTTTAGCTCAAAAAAATACTTTTGTTGTGTTCAGAAAAACTAAGAAAAATATGTATTTTGTTGTAGTCTTAGGATGATAGTATTAGGTTTTAAGATAAAACCGTTCATGTAATAAGTACCTAGTCTCTCTCTAAAATCTTCAGTTATTTTAATCTAAGATTACATGTAGTGAACACCGTCCTCTTTTACGATAGAACTGTACCAGCATCACACATTTCACAGCAGTTCATTGTGGCTAGCACCCAGGCTGAAATTGTCTGCACCCATAACAAATGTCAAATTGGTGAAACATCATAAAATAATACCAACAAGTTCTTGACAATAGCAGAGTCTGAAACATTCCAAATTCCTTTTAAAAATAAAAAAAAAATATGCATTTATTTGCTACTTATCATGTTGTTATATTTTCTCTGGTTGTTTTGCTAAACATTGCAATAATTGCTTATGAAAATAAATGACTTAATTACATTATCTTTGTTTGAATTAAGGGAGAAGATCAATGGCAAATACATAAACCTAAACACAGCAGCATCACACACAGGTATGGAATATATAGTGGTAACTGTCAATTTTTTTTTTTTGTCGTTTTTATTTACTTATTATATAGTATAGAGGCCATCTTTGTAGATACTAGTATCAAGTTCTGAAATGTAACAGCTTGAGTTTGAAGTCATTGATATCATAAGAATTTACTTGCCTTCAAGAACAAGCAGACAGTTCTTATTTGGTATTTACATCATCTTATCAAAATGAAGTTGCTGTTTAAAATATCTTAGTTATCTAGCTCTGTGTATTTAAATGATTGCTTTGGAAATTTGGTGCCTATATTTCTAATAAAACTCTCTTACTTTACTAACATGCCTAAATTGAACATCATAATACACAAAACATGTAAAATTGAATATCTGTATAACAGGTGTGATTAGATCTGGCTTGTCACTGAAAGTAGCTAACAGAAATCATATAAAGTAAATAGATTTTTAAAATAAATTATCTGCTGTTGCAAACACAAGCACAGTTCATCAGAAGAAGTCACAAGGGAGAACAAAAGTTCTGAAAACTACCTTACAGAAAAAAAAAGTGGAGTATATTAAAGGTTCCCATAATCCGCTGCTAGCACTATGATTATGAAGGTCTAAGCAGCTCAGTTTCACCCTATGGCATGAGCTGCTTATATAAAGATGGAGAAGGTGAAGAGCAACAATTAAAGCAATGTTGATAGGATTCAGAAGTGGCCTGCCTTCCAGTATAATTCAGTTACTTTCAAATAAGAAGGATGAACTGTCAGCTCTTATAGCAAATTATGGCATTTTCAGGTACAGTGGCATTTTGTGTATTGTGAAGAGTTTTTTTTAAAGGAGCAGATTGTAATGCAGAATCTGGAAGATCTTTTGATAAGATAACTGTCCAACAAAGTCTCTTGAAGTCTCTGATGAGTTTTTCAATACAATGGGTCAGTAGACAGGTTGTCTGTGTCAGTCCGAGAGATGCAAACAATCCTCATATCTGGCCATAAAACTCTTGACTCTATTTAAGCCATGTTGTAAACTGTTTACATGATCTCTGATGTCAAGAGGAAAGCTATCTTTTTTTTATAGTTCCTTCTTGTAGAGATCTATGGGGTCTTCCTGTAGTTTGTAATAATGCATATCAATGGACAATTGTCTTTGTGCCTCCTGTATATATAGTCTGATGTGTTCATGATAACTAAGGCACCACCTTTGTCTGCTGGTAATGATCTCTGGATTTTCCCTTAGTAAATGCATGGCCCTCCACTCATCAACAGTAATGTTTTCTATCTGATTTTGCTGCCTGTTTAAGATCCCTGTTTTCACTCTGTGTCTGAAGCAGTCTATATAAATGTCCAGGGTGGAGTTTCTGCCAGCTTCTGGTGTCCAAGTGGATTTATTAGTGGGGTTATTGTAACTGCTTTTTGTTGGTTCCTGTGTGTCATTGTTTTCTTTCTTGTGGAAAAATTCTTTCAAGTCTGAGTTTTCTGAAGAATTCTTTCATATCACTGTCTGATGTTGTCAATGGGCTTTGCAGGTCAATATGAGAGTCCCTTTGTAAGTACTGAAATCTCTGCTGCATTTGGTGTGTATGAGGAGAGATTAACAATACAGGTCTGTTGCTGTTTGTTTTTTGCTATGAAGTGTCCAGCTTTCTCTCACAGTCTATGCAGGTTTTTCTTTTTGTTGACAATAAGTAGTTTCTGGAGTCTTTTGCAATATACTGTAGATGTAGCTCCTTTACCATCTCCTGCCTGTCATTTCAAAGGAGCAGGATGAGGTCTTGGATCTCTCCTTGCATGTTCTTCTTAATGTTGTAGAAAATTTTGATTAAGTGGTTTCTTATCCTTGCAGATGTCCCAGAACAAAGTTGCTCTGCAAACCGAGTATAAGTGTGTATAGTTGGATTCCTTATCATGATGCCTTTCAAGTTAAGATTTTCCTTTTTGCATTTCATTAAGAAGATGTCGCTGTCCATGTGTTCCAGTTAATTCCACCAGGTCTTAAATTCCATGTAGTAGTGGTATATTTTGGTGTGTTGTATGTCTGTAGTACTAGGGTGTTGTACCGGGATAGCCATTATGAATGTAGTGAGAAGTCTAGCAAAATGACACCTTTTATTGGTATTGGTTAGAACATCGCATAAAGGGATCATTTTCCTGCAGATCATCTAATGTGGGCTAATTCTCTGTATGAAATGTCCTCACACTACACTCTATGTGGGAGAAACTGGACAAACTCCGCCAAAGAATGAATTTACACAGGTTCCACATCAACCATGGCAACACAGATGTTCCTGTAGCAGCTCACTTCAACAGCCATGGACAAAGTTGAGAGGGACTTTAAAGATACAGTGCTTATGGGCAATTTCAGAACACAGCGAAAGAGAAAAGAATGGGAAGTTAAACTTGTGCTAAAATTTAACACATTATGACATGGTTTAAATAGAGACAAGAGTTTTGTGGCCAGATATGAGGATTGTTTGCATCTCTCGGACTGACACAGACAACCTGTCTACTGACCCATTGTATTGAAAAACTCATCAGAAACTTAAAAAGACTATGTTGGACAGTTATCTTATCAAGCGATCTTGACTATACATTGTTTTCCACTCTTGTTAAATGAATCTTAGCTTGGACAGGTCTATTAATCTTTTACAGTTAAGATGTCTCAGTTAAAGGTTTTCAAATGCTGTCTCTGTCCTGGTGTCTATATAAACACAGGGAACTCCAGTTTCTGTATTACATCTTACCTGAAGAAGGGGCCTGAGTTGCCTCGAAAGCTTGCATATTGTAATCTTTTTAGTTAGCCAATACAATATGTCATTTTGCTAGACTTCTTACTACATTCATAATGGTTAACACAGTACAACACCCTAGTGCTACTCCAGACATTGAAATTCTGGCTGTAGGAATTTGTCCACATTGTCTGCTTAGAGAGAGGTAAGTTATTGCAAATGGAGATTTGAAATTATTCAGCCTATTACCAGCACTGTAATGATGAATCATTCCAACCTTGCAGTTAAAATACGTGACTTCAACCTTGTGATTTTGAAGGAATGCTGAAAAACTTCAGTTCGTGGACACAACAAGATGAACTTGCTTTATTCAAAGGTTAACAGTGCCTTTAAATGTAAACTTGTGCTACCATTGGACAAATCTGACTATAATCTGATCTATCTTCCACCTAAATACAAATCTGTTATTAGATGGCAACCAGCTGCCACTAGGATAGTGAGGGAGGCTGAAATGGATAGGCTAGAAAGTCATGAGTTAGTTACATGGAGATTAAATCGAAGGGGTCGGTCAGTCACTGCATCACAGACTGTACTAACTTTTTGTTTGACGCTATTGTACCCTCAAAACCTGTGCTGCAGCGTTCCAAACAACGAGCCCGGGATTACTAAGAATCTGAAAAGTCTCCTGAATGATAAACTGGAAATGAAAATTTCATAAGAAGGCAGGCAACTGTTCACCTAATGACTACAGACCAGTGAATCATGTAGGGGACTATACGAGTCCCATTGTGACCACTTGGACCCACTGCAGTTTGCATATCAGACAAAGATGGAATTTCTATCAGATAATTTCCATCTGGACAAAGCTAGCAGCACCGTGAGGATTATGTTTTTTGATTTCTCCAGTTCTCCATTTCTTTGACGTGGATGTGAGCAGCAGCGGAGTACTAAAAGGAACAGTCCTGTCATCTTTACTGTTCCTCCTGTACACTTTGGACTATAAATAAAACACCAGCTCGTGTCACCTGCAGAAATTCTCAAATGATTCTGTACTTTTGGGCGTACTTATAAAGGGGTATGTGACAGAGTATAGGGCTCATGTGAAAAGCTTTGTTTCTCCGTCCAAAAAATTTGTCTTCAGCTAAACAACTGCAAAACCAAGGAACTAGTTATGGAGCTTTTGCCACACTAAAGTACCTGTACTCACAGCAACTATTTGGTAGGTGGAATTAGAATTGGTGCATTTCTGACATACTAGACTAGAGAAATAACACAGACCCTCCAGAAGAAAGAGCAGAGCAGACCCTTTTTTTTTCTTAGGAGACTCTGTTCCTTTAATGTGGGTACTGACATTTTACATGTTGCAAAACTCTGTGAAGGCCAGTGTGATTTTCTACACTGTGTTGAGTTGGGAAGGTAACATCACTTCAAGAGAGGATCACTGAATCCATAAGATGATTAAAAAGACACTCAGTTATGGGATGCGCTCTCAACACACTGGAAGTAGTATTAGTAGTAGTAGAAGAGAGAATGAAAACAAAACTGATAGTATGAACAATGCTGCACATCCTTGTCATGACACACCGTTATTGATTACTCAAAAATTTATCAAACTCTTTTGCACTTATAGCTTGTTTATAATACCTCACTGTGACTGCTGTTTTATAATAAGCCAAGTAAAAAGTTCCTCTCCAGGGGCCTCATGCATAACGCAGTACGTAAAATTCATACTAAAACATGGCGTATGGACAAAAGCGGAAATGTGCGTACACATAAAAAAATCCAGACGCTTAAATCTTTGCGCACGCCAACTTCCACGTTCTTCCACTACATAAATCCTGGTCAGCGTGAAAACAAACACACGTACATGCACCTTCTGCCACTCCCCCAACTCCTTCCAGAATTACGCCTCTTTCAATGTGCAAATCAATATAAATAGCCCTTAAGCTCAGCGTTCTGTGAAAAGACAATGACAAAAGCATGGGGGAAAATAGAAGAATTTCAGCAAATACCAAGTGGAGGAAAGGAAAGTCATACTATTTGTTGGTTTAAACAGTGGTATAAACAACAAAAGGAAGTTGATCGAGTGACATAGAGTGGCGGAGAAACTCGAAAGTTCAAGTTCACAGTGCCCGAAATAAAAAAAAAAGTTGTCAGATATCAAAGTCGCTGTGAAAAGGCAACTCGCAGCCCACCGTCTCTAGAGTCATATGGAGGCTTATTAGGGTACAGAAAAAAAAAAATAGGCACACAGTGGGGGGAAAAAAGCATGGAACTTTAATCTTGAAATTTCCACTTTTAATCATGTAGTTTATTTTGTCATTAAAGTAGAACATCATAAACTTCATCTTAACATCTTTAATTTACTAGTTACTCAAATACCATCGTAACTAAAGAAGCACCTTAAATGCTTTGTATTGTATGTGTTCTTCTATGTGCTCTATGTGTGTGAATCACTACATGCTTCTTAAACAGGCTTTCTCTTCCTCCAACAGGATACAGAATCCATTACATTCGTGATATTACAGCTCTCGAATAATTTAAATACTGAGATGTATACTTGATATCAATTTCATGATAATAGGAATTAAAGCATGTTATTAAACTTGGGAACACGGTGGCACAGTGACAGTGACGAGCTGGCACTCAGTCCAGAGATTATTCCTGCCTCCTGCAAGTTGCTTGCTGCAGCGTGCGTGACCTTCAATGAAATAATTTATTGCAGCAGTACTGTTTCTTTCAAACATACTAACCTGTCCTTCCTTTTCTTTCTCCAAGTACCCAATGCATACGCACAATTTATTCATGAGGCCCCAGGTGTTTTTCAGCTTACACTTGACTCTTTTCTTAATTTATAGTATTAGTCATAATGCTGCATAAGTAATACTGTTGTCATCGATTTTATGACTTGAAAAGTGTATAAATAGACGGGTGAATAAAAAGTAACCACTTTAATAATTTCATTGAACTCCGTATAAGAACATGTAATTTGCAGAGCTCTATTATAAGTAAGCTAAACAAAAAATTAAATATTTCTTAAATGCTTTTATCTTGTTTTGTAGGAAAGTCTTGAAAACATTAATACAGATACCATATGTGAGAAGAATGTTTAGCAGGCAAATCATTTAGAAATAGTTACCTTTAAAAATGAGAAATGTACTCATACAAGGGTCACACTCTTGTTCTCCATTGGCTTATTTTTTTGCGTTTTTGTTTTTTCTTTAAACAGTATGTAATCAACTATAGAGGGTGCTCTAGAGCCATGCTCAAATGCACAATAAACTTCGATCAGGCCACAGTATATTAAGGATGTTTTATTGTATTTAAAACTGTTAAGGAAGGAAACAACAAAAGTCACACAAGTACAAAAAAAAAACTATTGCATTGCTTGTTTTCACATACAAAGCAGTCCATGGTTTATTTGATGGGGTGACTGGTCTACTGCACTCCTTGAAACTGCATAAAATATTCCTCTCTTTTGCCTCCTAAAACTCTTTCTCCAATCCTGTTATCTCTATTTCACCCACTGATCCAAGTCTCAGATTATCAGCAGGGTTATTCCTACATGTGCTGAGTAAGACCTTGCTAATTCTACCTACTTTGTTGCTCCTGGAATAAACAATTCCCAGGTACTCTCTGAATTCATACGTGTTACTGATTTCTGGCAATTCTTCACACACTCTTCAGGAAGAATGGAGTTCATTTTTCTTGCTTTTTCTCAGGGCCTTATAAAAAGACAGTCTTTGCTGAATGATGACCCCTGTTGTATAGTCTTTTGATCTTTGTCTAGCTACCCTCAGCAATATTGTTAATATATCGGCTGTTAATGCACCATATGTAGAAGAGCTATTTATGAGCAGTGCCTAGTTTTTCTTGTTAAAGTATTTACTCAACATTATTAGGCTAATGAATCTTCTTCCCAAAAGAAGTTTGTATCCATAAATTAAACAAGGCCTTGTTTCCAGGAAAAAAAAGTCAGTTTATTATTTGATCATTAAAATACTTGCATTACGTATCTGCTTGGAAAATCGGTGTAAAGAAAACAGTATTCGTTGAACTGTTGTCTGAATTGAACCCTTAGAAAACAAACCTTGCACTGCACAATTTACAAAATGTGGACAGCGAGGTTAATGCTTTAAGTGATTTTTATGGTGATAACGAAATTTTAGTTTGATCAGCTGTGCTCCATGCATAACCTCCTCTCAACACACTAACACTCCTCTCTTCCACTACATAAAAATTTCACACTTTGCTAAAAGAAAACCTGCCTGACTTTCCTAACCTTAATTTATTATTTGTTGTTAAGAGTGTACTTTTTAGCAACATTGAATACATGTGTAATGTTTGGAGATACTACCCTTACTCTAACCTCTAAGTGCACCCATATGAGGCAGCACTGGGAATAGAAATTAGAATTTCAGACAGTGAATGAAAATCAGCTTTAATAAAGTTCACTTTTTATCAGTTTGTGCAGAATATAGACTTATAGAACTTGATTAGTACATTGACTCAGATGTTCCAAAATGTGCCCAGGTCAAAATACTAATTCTGTGCACTGCTAGATAGAACACACACTTAGGGCTCGTTTATACTTCACACTTAGAATGCGTTCGCGCACGCATCATGGCTGCCACGTGTTCCCAGCATTCATTTGACGCGTCCTCTGAGCAGGTCCTCAGAAATTAACGTGATGCGTGTGCGAGTTCCAGTACCAGCAAAAAGTCGGGAGTGCAGTGTGATAACAGTTGAATGTGTAAACAGAGTCTCTGTATACTGTCTACATGTGACAAAGCTGCTTTGAGGAGAATGGTTCGATGTGGTGAAGCAAAATGCTGACATACAGATGCATTCGTGGTGCTTTTATATTCAAGCGTCGCATATTCTTGATCATAATGACACGATACATTTTAAAAGTCTCATATACCATCTTTTGTTCTGTGTTTTTTTTCTGGAGCTTCCTCCTGACCTGACAGGAGCGGCATACATCAGTAGATCACCACACAGAACACATTAAATGTATTCTCTCTGCACATTTAGAATCCTTAGATTTATACTTGATATCACTTTCATGATGAAATGCATTAAAGTATGTATGTTACATTTTACAGATAAATCGTTAATTTCGTTTAAATAATGAATACTGTTAATAATTACACACGTGGGGGTTACACGGTGGCGGAGCAGTAGCACTGTTGTCTCGCATGAAGTCACGTTGCTGGTATTCCCTGCCTGGAGTTTACATGTTTTCCTGCTGGGTTTCCAGTGTACCTGTTTTCCTGCTGGGTTTCCAGTGTGCTCCGGTTTCCCTACAAAGATATGCAGATTTGGTGGCAGTAAAATGACTCTAGTGTGTATATGAGTGCTTGTATTCACCTTGCGATGAGCCAATGCCCCGTCTAGGGATTGTTTCTGCCTCGTGCCCAATGCTAGCTGGAATAGGCACATCCCTGGATTGATGGATTTAATCATTAAACATCATTTTCAGAGATATTGCGGTAAGGTGTCAACGGAATTTAATGGATCTTCCAGGCAATTCACAACACAGTGAAGCCGAACCTGTTCTCACCATGATAATATCTTGCACTGCTACCTGGTGGATTCCTCCAGATTTACGTAAAGAACACACGCAAGTATAAACCGTAAAACGCTTGCTTAGCAGGAGCATTTGCTGGAGCATGCGTCGCGTCACGTGAAGTATGAACCTGGCCTTACAGTATTGGTGATGTTCCTGATTAATTCAGCTTGCAGAACCTCTGGTAACCCTAGAGATTTTGTACCTTAGTATCTGTAGCTGGTTACTACACATTGAATCTTACTCCTCAGATTCTCTTTTTGATCTCTGAAAAGGTGGGAGAGCAGGGATATCAGGTTTCAGTTTAAATGCATTATATCTTTAACACACACTCAAAGAAGAATGAGCCTAAACCTGGAAGGGTTATTCTATTGTGTTGATTTTGTAAGTGTCTAAAGATTAGATTCTGTGTACTAAAATATGTGAATTACAGGTTCCTAGTGTTTGTGGTTGACAGTGTATGTACAGTGCATCTGGAAAGTATTCGCAGCGCATCACTTTTTCCACATTTTGTTATGTTACAGCCTTATTCCAAAATGGATTAAATTCATTTTTTTCCTCAGAATTCTACACACAACACCCCATAAAGACAACGTGAAAAAAGTTTACTTGAGGTTTTTGCAAGTTTATTAAAAATAAAAAAAACTGAGAAATCCCATGTACATAAGTATTCAAAGCCTTTGCTCAATACTTTGTCGATGCACCTTTGGCAGCAATTACAGCCTCAAATCTTTTTGAATAGGATGCCATAAGCTTGGCACACCTATCCTTGGCTAGTTTCGCGCATTCCTCTTTGCAGCACCTCTCAAGCTCCATCAGGTTGGATGGGAAGCGTCGGTGCACAGCCATTTTAAGATCTCTCCAGAGATGTTCAATCGGATTCAAGTCTGGGCTCTGGCTGGGCCACTCAGGGACATCCACAGAGTTGTCCTGAAGCCACTCCTTTGATATCTTGGCTGTGTGCTTAGGGTCGTTGTCCTGCTGAAAGATGAACTGTCACCCCAGTCTGAGGTCAAGAGCGCTCTGGAGCAGGTTTTCGTCCAGGATGTCTCTGTACATTGCTGCAGTCATCTTTCCCTTTATCTTGACTAGTCTCCCAGTCCCTGCCGCTGAAAAACATCCCCACAGCATGATGCTGCCACCACCATACTTCACTGTAGGGATGGTATTGGCCTGGTGATGAGCGGTGCCTGGTTTCCTCCAAACGTGACGCCTGGCATTCACACCAAAGAGTTCAATCTTTGTCTCATCAGACCAGAGAATTTTCTTTCTCATGGTCTGAGAGTCCTTCAGGTGCCTTTTGGCAAACTCCAGGTGGGCTGCCATGTGCCCTTTACTAAGGAGTGGCTTTTGTCTGGCCACTCTACCATACAGGCCTGATTGGTGGATTGCTGCAGAGATGGTTGTCCTTTTGGAAGGTTCTCTTCTCTCCACAGAGGACCTCTGGAGCTCTGACAGAGTGACCATCGGGTTCTCGGTCACCTCCCCGACTAAGGCCCTTCTCCCCCAATCAGCTCAGTTTATATGGTCGGCCAGCTCTAGGAAGAGTCCTGGTGGTTTCGAACTTTTTCCTCTTACGAATGATGGAGGCCACTGTGCTCATTGGGACCTTCAAAGCAGCAGAAATTTTTCTGTAACCTTCCCCAGATTTGTGCCTCGAGACAATCCTGTCTCGGAGGTCTACAGACAATTCCTTTGACTTCATGTTTGGTTTGTGCTCTGACATGAACTGTCAACTGTGGGACCTTATATAGACAGGTGTGTGCCTTTCCAAATCATGTCCAATCAACTGAATTTACCACAGGTGGACTCCAATTAAGCTGCAGAAATATCTCAAGGATGATCAGGGGAAACAGGATGCACCTGAGCTCAATTTTGAGCTTCATGGCAAAGGCTGTGAATACTTATGTACATGTGCTTTCTCAATTTTTTTATTTTTAATAAACTTGCAAAAACCTCAAGTAAACTTTTTTCACGTTGTCATTATGGGGTGTTGTGTGTAGAATTCTGAGGAAAAAAATGAAATTAATCCATTTTGGAATAAGGCTGTAACATAACAAAATGTGGAAAAAGTGATGCGCTGTGAATACTTTCTGGATGCACTGTATAACATGTAGACTTTGCACAATGTGGTACACTGCAATGATCAAGTTCCCGCCTTTCTTTTTGGGATATTAGTATTTATTTTAAAATGTGTAATTAACTGTGAAATGATGGCATGCCTTCTCATATCTTGAGCCACTTCTTTTATTCATACTGTTATCAACTTGGATTCCTCATGAGAGTAGAGTATGTGTTGTTTTACATAGAGGTCACCTGTAACTTTTCTTTTTAATAATGTTTTAGAATCGGTGAACTATAGATGAGTGTGTTTGGTATGTTGTTATGCAAAATATTAAAAGAAAAACTAGAATGGTAAATGGTAACATTACTTTCATGATTTCAAAGTTCATGATATCTGAATTTGTGAAACGTGTTTTTTAAGTTTGATTCATTACCTTCTAAAACATACCTTTTGTACTTCACAGGGATGCTTTAGTAAGAAGCAGTTGTAAACCAGCTTTCAGGCTGTATACTGGTGTTACTTTTCTGCATTTTATTTGTCTTAATTTTTTTTTACAAGCAGATTGATATTATTTTAGACATTGTAAAAGTAACATTTAAAATATATTTTTCGGGGAAGAAATACTAGAATTTCTATGTGACTGCAAGAACCACTTTATGTGTTTATTTTTTGCCATTTCTTACTGAAGATAAAAAAAAAAAGCATTACCAGCACAAAAAAGAGCACACACACAAACAATCGGTAATTGAGACTAGCTGAAATGTGTTATTTCTGTGTTAATATAATTCTTTGAACTAGTTGTATATAAATTGTTTTTAAAACCCTTTTAAAAGTATAAATATTTTTCAATAGCTATACTAAAACAGCAAATGAATATATAAAGCAATTCATTGCTTACTTTACTGGTGTAAACACAGTAACTGTATGGCATTTTATGTGGAGTGTCATGTCACAAAATCTCTGGTTGCCACAGTGCAGGTTACTTTTACATTCCGATTGTGACATTGGAACTGTGAATAAAAATGAATGGATGGATGATACTTTTTATATTCCTGGATATTTTATTGCCTCACTGTATGTAGAGTGCAACAACTCTTAATTTTGTATTTTCTTTTTTTTTTTTTTCTCCCCTTCAGAACCCATATAGAAGATGTAGACCAAGATCTTAAGATGGAAGCACATAATGATATCATAGCTCTGAGACTGGAAGGTAGGATATAAAGGAATTTCAAAATACTGTAAACACATCTCTCTATTATATAAAAAAAATCCTGAGACGAGACAAGACTTTTTTCAAGAGATTTTTTCAAGTTCCGCCCTCCTCTCAACCATATTCAACCACGCACACGGTACTCTCACCTCTCATTTGTGTGAATGCTTTTGACAGACACAGTATTATTGAAGAATTTCATCACAAAGTGTTATCGACAATAAAAATGAGTACACAGTTCAATCCTAGGACTGAGAAATGATGAAGTCAAACAAATTAATGCCAAAAATGTTGATTGGTTACACAGCAAATTGGTTAAATTCATATCAATAGACTATGCTGAAACAGTTGGTGGTGATTGTGCGGAAGACAAAAACATCAACTTACAATATCCCGAAGAATATCTACAAATGTTACCGCTGTCTGGTCTTCCTCCGCACAAATTACTGTAGAAAGAAGGATGTATTTAAGAAAGCTAATGTAGTACATATTCCGCAGATAACATTACACAACAAAGGAGATCTTGATATGTCATTCATATTAAAACGTTAACAGTTTCCCGTTAGAATAGCTTTTGCAAAGATAATTAACAAATCTCAGAGCCAAACATTCGAAAAAGTCTTTGTATTTAATAGAGAGAAAGAAACGAAATTCAATCATGGCAGTTATACTTTGCGTTGTCACAAATTCAAATTCAGTGTGATATTGACAAAAATGTAATTCAAAAAATTGTTTTTACTGAAGTTTTTCAGTAAAAGTGTAAGTTTAAAAAGTATTTGTGTGTTAATTTCAAAGCCAAACAGAATGATATCGTATTATGCAACAAATAACTCAAAGTAACTTTCAAATTACTACGTTTTACTCTTTTTTAATATGGTTAATTACCAGCTGTAATGTAAAATAGTTCTATTATGCATATGTAACAATTCCCATGAAAATTAAAAGCTGTTTAAATTGCACAACAGTGTCCCCATACACAAGTGACAGAACCGCAAAGAGGCTAGTGTGTAGCACAGGCACGGGGGTTTGCGAGCAAAGTGACCAGGGGGCAAAGCCCCTTAGCTTAATGTTACATTTTCCCAACACTGAATTCCCCAATTTTAACAAAGCAAAAACAGGATTTTATCATTTTTGTGCAGATTTACACAAGTATTCAGTCCCTTTAGTGACTACTTCTTCTTGTTCTTGTTCTTCTTCCTGCTCCCGTTAGGGGTTGCCACTTCGGATCATCTTCTTCCATATGTTTCTGTCCTCTACAGCTTCTTCTGTTACACCCATCACCTGCATGTCCTCTCTTACCACATCCATAAACCTCCTCTTAGGCCTTCCTCTTTCCTGGCAGCTCTATCGTTAATATACTTATCCCAGTATACTCCGCATCTCTCCTCTGCACATGTCCAAACCAATGCAATCTCGCCTCTCTGACTTTGTCTCCCAATCGTGCAACTTGAGCTCACCCTCTAATGTACTCATTTCTAATCCTATCCATCCTTGTCACACCCAGTACAAATCTACCTCCAGCTCTGTCTCCTGCTTTCTGGTCTGTGCCAACGTCTCCAACCCATATAACATAGCAGGTCTCATTACCATCCTGTATACCTTCCCTTTCACTCTTGCTGATACCTGTCTGTCACAAATTACTCCTGACACTCTTCTCCACCCATTCCACCCTGCCTGCACGCTCTTTTTCACCTCTCTTCCACACGCCTTGTTACTCTGTACTATTGATCCCAAGTATTTAAACTCATCCACCTTCACCAACTCTATTCCCTGCATCCTCACCATTCCACTGACCTCCCTCTCATTTACACACATGTATTCTGTCTTGTTCCTACTGACCTTCATTCCTGTCCTCTCCAGAGCATATCTCCACCTCTCCAGGGTCTCCTCAACCTGCTCCCTACTATTGCTACAGATCACAATGTCATCAGCAAACATCATAGTTCACGGGGACTCCTGTGTAATCTCGTCTGTCAACCTGTTCAGCACCATTGCAAATAAGAAAGGGATCAGAGCCATTCCCTGATGTAATCCCACCTCTACCTTGAATGCATCCATCACTTCTACCACAGACTTCACCACTGTCACACTTCCCTCGTACATATCCTGTACAACTCTTACATACTTCTCTGCCACTCCCGACTTCCTCATACAATACCACAGCTTCAATCCCTTTAGTCACTATTTACTTTAAATTGCTTTGGCAACAATTACAGCCTGGTGTTTCTTTGGATACGACATGACAAACTTTGGATTTGGAGATTTTCTGCCATTTTTCTCTGCAGAGTCTGTCAAGCACTGTCCAGATGGTGGATACCAGTGGTGGACAGCTATTTACATGTCTCCTCAGTTTAATCCGGGCTCTGGCTGGGCAACTCATGTGTTGCCTTTCCTTTGTGCTTAGGGCCATTGTACTGTTGGAAAGTGAATTTCTGGTCCAGTCTAAGGTCGAGTCCTCTGGTGAAGTTTTCATTAAGGATATCTCTAGACTTTGCTCCAGTCAGCTTTCCCTCAACCCTGTCTATTCTCCTAATCCCTGCAACTGAAAACAAACCTATAGCATAATACTGCCGTCACCATGCTTCACCAGTGGTATTATGCAGGTGGTGCCTGGTTTCCTCCAGTCATGATGCTAATCTTGGTCTTATCAGAACAAAGAATCCTGTTTTCCTCTTTTGTCCTTTAAGTCGTTTAGGTGCCTTCTTGCAAACTCAAAGTGGACTTCCATGTGTCTTTTTCTGAGGAAAGGCTGCTGTCTGGCCACTGGAGTATTGCAGTGGTGGTTGTCCTTCTAGAAGTGTCTCCCATCTCTAAACAGGTTATCTGGAGCATGGCCAGAGTGACCTTCAGGTTCTTGGTCACCTCCCTTACCATAGCCCTTCTCCTACAGTTGCTCAGTTTGGCCAGGCGGCCAGCTCTAGGAAGAGTGATGGTTGCTCTGGACTTCTTCCAATTACTAAGGCCAATGTGCTACTGAGAAGCTTAAGTGCTGCAGGCTTAGTAGCCTTTTTCAGATTCATGCTTTAACGCAATCCGGTCTGTTATTTCTGTACACAGATCCTCAAACCTCATGGTGTGGTTCTACTGCAATGCATATTGTAAATTATGGGACCTAATTTATACTGGGGTGTGGGCCTTTCCTAGTCATGTGTGGTGAATTGAATTTATCACAGGTGGACTCCAAGCAAGGTGTTGAAACATCTCAGTGATGATTAATAGAATGGAATGCGCCTGAGGCAGATTTTAAGTGTCAGAGCAGTTGGGTTTAAATACCTGTGTCAATATGATATTTCAATTTTTTGTTTAGTAAATTAGCAAACATTTCTAAAATCGTATTTTCACTTTGTCATTCTGGGTTATTGAATGTTGCTTGATGTGGGGGAAAATGCATTTAAGTATATTAGACCAAGGCTGCAACAAAACCAGATGTGAAGAAACTGAAGGAGTCAATGCTTTCTAGATAGATACTTTATTGATTCTGAGAGTAATTTTGAATGCACTGTAAACTTGAAATCTGTTCTTACTGGTATGTTCTCTCAGAACTGTACTATATATTAATGAAACATGAATTAATTAAAATAATTACTATCATGCAACTGTAAGCACTTCTATACAGATTTAAGAGAGCTACCAGCAGAGGCTGAAGTTCAGCAGATATCAAAAAACGCTAAGCCACAGGTACAGACCTCTTTCTGTTGTTAAACTATGTGATACCAGCATTATACTTGTATTTATATTTCTTGCATCAACTAACACATAGTGGAGCTAAAAACTGGAAGCTGTCAAAAACACAGAGCCTCCAAAAATTACAGAAAGCATGCTGTCTAATCAAAGAAAAAATCTCATTACCATAATTTTTCTAACAAATATTTGATTTCACTTGTGTATTTCACAAATCAGTGCTCTTTCATTTTGACTGAATTACAATTTAAACTTATCAGAAGGTTAAAAATAAAATATAGAAATGAATCAGTCAGTCAGTCATTATCCAACCCGCTATATCCTAACACAGGGTCACGGGGGTCTGCTGGAGCCAATCCCAGCCAACACAGAGCGCAAGGCAGGAACAAATCCTGGGCAGGGCGCCAGCCCTCCACAGGGCACACACACACCCACACAATAGGGACAATTTAGGATCGCCAGTGCACCTAACCGGCATGTCTTTGGACTGTGGAAGAAAACCGGAGCACCCGGAGGAAACCCACGCAGACATGAGCAGAACATGCAAACTCCACGCAGGGTGTTCTCCTTACTGCGAGGCAGCAGCAGTACCACTGCACCACCGTGCCGCCCAGGAATAAATCAAAACACCACAATTGCAAAAGGGGACCAGCACTTGCAGTGCTTGAATCACTAGTAGTTTTGTTTTTTTTTCCAGTTATCTGGATTTTGTAATCATTGCTAACGATCTTACTAGCCCTGCTGCTCAATGCAGTGTTTCGTTGCATATTTTACTAAAATAAAAATCAAATCACTTTATACATGTGGAAATTGCACTCTGTTGATTGGTAGTGCTTTTCTCTAAACGCAAACTGCAGTCAACCAAAAAATATTCTGGTCATATTTAGAGGTCACAGGTAGCAAGTCATATGTCCTGTGTTTCCCTGTTTAATTAATGTTAGGTTCTAAAGACAATATGCTCCTTCCTTCTGTTCTTACTTATTTAAGGATTCCTTTGTTTTGATTTGACTCTAAATTGTACACAAAATAGGAAGAGACCCTTTAAATTGAGAAAGGTCCGGACTGTAAAACAGGTCATTTTTACTCTTTATTCCTTTCAGTGGTGAAACTGCAAACTTCAAATTGAAGCTAGTTAAATATAGATATACTATATGCAGGGGCTTTCAAAGCATCCAATATCTGAGCACATCTAATATCAAATTGCTCAACATATTTTTATCCAATGTTATTTTTCTCATGTTTGAAAATCAAGTATGATTAAAAATACAAATTAGTAGCATGCAATGCGGACTGTAACTTATGTAAACATACACCAATGACACTTCTTGCTAATATGACACTAGTCATTAAACTATACAAATGTTTAAGTCACAATAAAAAAGATGTTATCCATATTACTAACCGAGAATGCTAAACCGGATGGACGCAGGGACATCCGGCCATGGGCCGTAGCCACAAAAAGACGTAATGCGCAGGCGCAAAAAGAGTCCGCGAGAGGCGGCTGAGGAGCCGCGAGAGGCCGTAGCCGCAAAAAGACGTACTGCGCAGGCGGAAAAAGAGTCCGCGAGAGGCGGATGAGGAGCAGCGAGAGGCGGACAAGACCACATAAAAAAGGAGTGAGCACAGAAAACAGGAGTAAAAGAAATGAGTCGCAACGAGCACCGAAAAAAGGAAAAGGCACATAAAAAAGTAGTCAAACGCAGGCTCAGCATGAAACACATTGCACACGAAACTAGCCCACCCCAAAAAAAGAAGAGGCTCGCGCACAACAGGAAGGCACCCCCCCCCCCCCACAGGCACAGGACGGGACACACACCAAGAGGGGGATTCAACAAGCCCATGGAACACAAAAAAAAGAACACAAAACCACCCCACAGACCCTACAAGCAAGGGACGGAACACACACAAAGAGGGGGATTGAACAAGACACAGGAACACAAAAAGAAAGAAGACACTCGCGCAACAACAATCCTCACCCCCCTCCCCCCCAACACATCCATATGAAGTGACACCCAAAGCCACATATTCTAAAGTGAACGTCAACACCTTCACACTAGGCGGCATAGGTGTCAGCATAGGTGGATCTCCTTACAATAAAGCACTATTAACCGTTCAACTGCAGAAAAGGAAAGATATTAACAGTGAGTGCGATCCTCCTTATTACTTATCCATATTTCGCAAGCTGAGAAAGAAACAAGTCATGAATACACGGTCACGGGTACAAAACGATTCGGAAAGGATAACGGGAACAAACACACGAACACGAAAGAAACAAGAAAATAGACGGCGGAGCATAAAACGGGCTTCTGAAACTCCAGGAGAAAAAATGTCTTGGATCAAAAAACAAAAAGCACAAGTGACACCGTTACAGAGACGTGCCCAAATGGACAAACACAATGAACGTAGACGCATACAGCGCGCGGCTCAAAGTGCTGCATCGAAACAAGCACGAGTTCAAACCGAAAGAGCTCGCGACTCAGACATACAAAAAAGGGAGCGAAGAGACAGAATAAATGAATGCAGACGTCTACAACGCGCAAATGAACTGACAGAAAAAAAGAAAGCAAGACTCAAAAAACAGAAAGATCAAATGAACGACATACAAAAACGGAAAAGGCTCGATACAAACAATGCACGACGTAGACTGAAATGGACTTTGCGCAAAGCGGAGGCAAATAAATTAAAAGAAAAAAATAGCGCGTCACAAATAATGGACATGCAACAACGCGGCACTCAAACGCCAAAAGCAAAACATGCACGTCGCGGACATCAACGCCAGACACATGTTAAACGCTTAAGCCAAATGGCTGAAAACGCCTTCAATAATGAATCCACTATTGAGGAAAATTCATTGGGATTAATGAATGTCATTTGCAATCATTGTCATTCACTTAACTTCCCAGAAGAAACAACTGGCAATACAAATTATGAATTTACACGTTGTTGTCAAAAGGGGCAGATTAGACTGACTCCTTTACATGCACAAATCTACATCCTAGATCCAGATGAGGCAATCTATCAACGAATGAACCTTCATGAAAACAAACAATGCACAGAGCTTATAACTATTTACCCGGCGGGATTACCACAACACAATCTTACCCTTAAAAACGGAACAATAATCATGCTATTAAGAAACCTTAACACTAAACAGGGTTTATGCAATGGCACAAGATTAGTCGTCAACACCATGACACACAATGTTATTCAAGCAACAGTTCTTACAGGATCACATGCTAACAATACTGTTCTCATTCCTAGAATTGACCTTACGAGTTCTGACCTAGAATTACCTTTTACATTGAAACGCAGACAGTTTCCCATTAAACCTGCATTTGCCATGACCATCAATAAATCACAAGGACAAACCATGGACAAGGTTGGCATCTACCTCTCTGAACCCGTTTTTGGACATGGACAACTTTATGTTGCCTTCTCACGTGTTCGACGTTCATCTGACGTTAAAGTTAAAATTATAAATGATCCGTGCCAAGGAAGACTCATTCAAGGACAAGACACCATCTTTACTACTAATGTTGTATACAAAGAAATATTCCAATAAAACATTCATATATGACAAACACTCTATTTTTTATTTATAAAAGCAGCATCCAAACCTGCACACTATTCTATATCTAATTCATACATCTCACTCTTTGTCATGCCCCAACGCCAGGGGTTGGCGAGCGAAGCGAGCAGGGGGCAGAGCCCCCTAGTGATTTGATAAACCTTAAAACAATTTCAGAACAGATTTGCAGTTTAAATGTTTTATTTTAATTTGAATTATGCATGCCAGGAAGTGAATTCTTCTAATGCATTCTGCCCATTTACCTTCAGTGCTTATAAATAAAAGTTTTATTTTTGCATCAGATAAAAGTTTAGCATACTGCTTATGATCTATACTTTGGCTTTCAATCATGCTGTTTAGGGCCTTTTCTGCTGCTGTGTTTTTCTTAATTCAGTTTTGTATAGCTGGTCCTCAGAATGTGTTGCCTGATTTATATTTTGTAAATGTTATTTGAACTCTTATACTTTTCTTTGATCTTATTTCAAATTTAATTTTTTGTTTTCTGACATTTTTCCCTCAATTGCAGTATAATGACAAAAGTTCTAAAGGCAATATTGAAATATCAATGTAATGTGAAAAAATGTAAAGCAAGATTAAATAAAAATTTTCCAAATTGCTGTACCTAATTTAAAAATAATTACAGTATTTTGCGCACCATAAGGCGCACTGGATTGAAAGGCGCACTCTCAATTGCGGGGCTTATTTCTGTACTTAAGCCATACATGAGGCGCACCGTATTATTCGGCGCATGCAAAAACAAGGTAACAGAAGCAAAACAATGAGTTTAGTTAAACCTTATTCTACTACGTATTTAAAAATACACTCACATTGTTTTTTGATCAGTCTGTTGTCACAAATCCATCGAAGTCCTCACCTTCTGTATCTGAATTGAACAGATGGGCAAGTTCGCCATCAAACATGCCGGGTTCCCTCTCGTCATTGTCGGAATCAGTCTCGTTGCCGGGTGGCTGTTCAGCAATGATTCCAGCTTTCGCGTAAGCTCAGACAACAGTCGAAGCAGACACCTTAGCCCAGGCATCCACAATCCATTCACATATGGTGGCGTAACTCACCCGGCGCTGCCTTCCAGTCTTAGTAAAGGTGTGTTCGCCGTCTCTCATCCATCGCTCCCATGACGCTCGCATCTTCACTTTGAACGCCCTGTTTACACCGATGTCCAGCGGTTGGAGTTCTTTTGTTAATCCTCCTGGAATGATGGCAAGCTCCGTATTCATTTGCTTCACTTGTTTTTTCACAGTAGCGGTGATATGGGCACGCATGGAGTCGCAGATCAACAAAGACGGTGATGCATGGAAAAACCCACCCGGTCTCTTCACATACACCTCTCTCAGCCACTCTCTCATTTTCTCCTCGTCCATCCAGCCCTTTGGATTGGCCTTAACGATGACTCCGGCTGGAAACTTTTCTTTTGGCAGCGTCTTCCTCTTAAAAATGACCATAGGTGGTAGTTTCTGTCCATTACCGTGGCAACCAAGAACAACAGTGAAAGCCGACTTCTCATGCCCCGTGGTGCGTATGGATACCGTGCTGGTCCCCTTTTTCTCCACAGTATGGTTCACGGGGATGTCAAAAGTGAGAGGGACCTCATCCATGTTGGTGATGTGGTTGGGCTGGATTTTTTTGTCGGTAATCTTGTTGCTGCAGTAGGTGCGGAAGATGGTCAGCTTTTCTTTGTAATCCGCTGGCAGTTGCTGCGCCACGGTAGTTCGTGCGCGGATGGCGAGATGGCGCCTTTTCATAAAACGAAAGCACCAAGACGGACCTCCTTGAAAGTGCTCAAGCTTCATGTCTTGTGCTATCGTTATTGCCTTCAGTCGAATGGTGACTGTAGAGACGCTTCTCCCGGCTGCTCTTTGTTCAAGAATCCATTGTTCAAGTTGGTCTTCCAACTCTGGCCACCTCGCCTTGTTCCCGCGGAAACTCTTTTTTGTCTTTTTAACTTGGCGCAATTCATTCTCCTGCTTCCTCCACTTCCGAACCATAGATTCATTGATTTTAAATTCTCTCGCTGCTGCTCTATTCCCATTTACAACCGCGTAACTGATAGCCTGTAGTTTGAATTGTGCATCGTAAGCATGTCTCTTCTCTGATGCCATTTTCAGGGTCCTTAGCCAAACAAATGTGGTTTCGCAGTGCACCAGTAGTACAATATACCTACCTGCCGTAGGCGTGGCGGAGGTAAGTGTACGTGGCTTTACGTAATGTTCTGCAATTGGTTTATCGCTGCCAGCGTTCATAGTGTACGTATTACTACGTCCCTATGTCGGCAGGAAATGGTCCGACAGTCAATCAAGCACAGCACTTACTAAAATGCACAACAACATTTTTACAGATTTTGGAACTCAGTGCACACATAAGGCGCACCGAATTTAAAGGCGCACCGTGGATTTTTGAGAAAATTAAAGGCTTTTAAGTGCGCCTTATAGTGCGCAAAATACTGTATACCTTTTTGAAATGGTTTATTTTTTTTTAACTACCATCATTTAGAAACATTCTGTATGTTAAGCATACCTCTCATCTGCTAATGCTATATCATTTTACTCCCCAGATGATGAAATTGGGAAGCTGCAGTATGCTAATATGGGCATTGATGGTGAGGATTGTTTCCAAAAACATAACTCATCGGCGTATTCTGACATACTGAGTGATCCATTCACAAGTGACTGCATCCCTAGTACAGAAGATGAATGGCGTAATCTGTTTTTAATGGACTACAATCCTCAGACAGACTTGCTAGTTTGTATGGTGTGTGGTGGATTGCAGCATCTACAAAGTCTTGAAAGTGTAAAGAACCATATTATTGAGAGTCATCCTCACTCCCTTCACTTGAATGCTGAGGAAAGGCATAGAATCCTGATGTCTTGGGATGAACAGGTTTCGCAGAGGGAACGCTTCTTCCTATCACAACTGCAACAAGGCATTACTCTCAATTCAACAGGTATTTTTATATCAATCATAAAATAAAAAAAAAATTGATTTAAAATGATGTATATTCTGTCACAAATAGCCTCATTTTTTAAAACAAAGCTATAGGTCATCTCTTTTCATTGTCTGATCTACAGTATATTACTAAGAAATCCCAGAGTTTTCTGAAGATGTGACGTTTAAAAATATTTCAAACAAATCAAATGCAAATTTATTAACGTGTGCATTGTACAAAGAAATCCTTAATTACATTTTTCTTACAGAGTAGTGAGAGTAATACAATACAAGCAACAGACAGTAAATACAGACATATCCAGTTGATGCAACATCATGCATTAATTAAACATCAGACAATGTATATTGATAAAACTCATGCATCTGTCAGTACCAGTGGCTATTGAGTAGCTTTATGACCTGAGGCTTAAACTGTCCTTGAATCTGCGTCAGATACTCCAATACCATCTTCCTGAAAAGGAGGAGATAGATAAGAATAATATCTACAAGATGGCTGAGCTCTTCAATAAAAGTTTGCCTTTCTAACATCTCATGTTTTGTATATATATTCATGAACCGGATTTTTTTTTTTTTTTTTTTTAGCATGTGTGGCCAAATCAAGACATGATCTTCATTTAAGCAGTATCTTTAGATAAAGGGGATGCAAGTGAAAAAAATGAAACTTCACATTTCAATAATTTATTCAATGAAAGAATTATATGCCATTTCTGTTTATAGGAAAAGTAAATGTGACTGTACCTTTGGCTGTGTTAGCTGGCATTGCCCACTGGCTGGTTCTGCAGATACAACGTCAAGTACAAAGTTTCCTCCTAGCACATTTCCCATTTAGACTATTTATACCTATTTATTTATTTTTAACCAATAAAAATAAATAGAAGTTTCAAAAAATAAAAGTAATACCACTGTAATAAAAACCTTCCCAAACATTATATGCATATCCACTCTCCCCCAATCCCATCATGAAATTCTTACTACGAAACAAAATTAACAAAAGCAAACCGAAATCTCTCCAAAACCCTTACCCACCCAAAGCCACCCAAACCATTCCCAACATTCTCTACACAAACTCCGGAGTTACATCTACAGATAGGTAGGACCACAAGATAGAAATAGAAACAATTAAAAAAACAGAAAAAGGTATTAAAGGAGACTAATGGTAATAATAGAATAAGAGCTAGGTTATATAGGATACATTTAATACATTGTCCACCACCACCCACAGAATAGCAGATTAGAAGAAGCATTATTATTTCTTATAGTCAACACTTAAATGTTAAATTGTTAGTACTCACCGGACATTAATTAACCAATGATTAACCAATAAATGCTTTAAGGCTTTAAAACAGTGTCACTATCAGTCCCTGTTCCTTTTTGATAATTTTGTAGACATAACGGGTGTCGGAAACCATCTGAAATTATGATCACCAAACATAAAAATGCAAAAGGAATGCAAGGTCATCTCCAAAGCCCTTTGCACTCCGTTTCTTGCAATGTTACCAAGAAAACTTCTGCCTATATTGAACTATCAAGAACTTCCCAGTTCATGGTGGAAAGAGGAAAATTAATCAAAGACGTTTTTAAAAGTTGATGATTAATGTTGAGAAAACACTACATAAAACATTCAAAGAGTATAATCCTAAATCTGGAGTGATGGCTTCAACCCTTACTGTATGTCACACACTAAACTAAGAAGTGGTTTATGGGTGAAAGCCAAAAGGGAGACCACTGTAGAATGGTGAACATTAAAATGCACGACTGATCTGTAAATAACATATCAAGAAAAAACTTTTTTTTTTTTTTTTTTGAGAAAATGTTCTGCAGACTGATGAAACTGCAATAGAGCTCTATGCAGACCAGTAACTTGTGTATAGGAGATGAAATAAGACATGATGGAGGCTCAATAATTTTGTTGAACTGCTTGCCGTTTCTGGTGCTGGAGGTCATGAACCTTTCAAGAGAATCCTGAATTAAGAGGACTTCCTGGACATTTTAGAGTGGAATGAGTTGCCTAGTGTCAGAAAACAATAGGAATTGAAGATCATGGGTCCTTCAGCAGACTGTGACCCAAAACATGCATCAAAAACCACAAAGGAATGGTAAAATGAAATAAATGAACTATGTTAAATTAACCACCAGTGATTCCTAAACACAATCTGATTGAAAACCTTTTTAAAAGAGCTGAAATCTGCTTTTGGCAAAAGAAATCATGTAAACATTCATGAACTAGAGCAATTTTCAGTTAGAGGTTGAGAGAAACTTCTAGCAGAAAGGTGCAAAAAGCTTATCGAGACCTACTAGAAAGGTTTAAAGACTGTCATTATTGCTGAGGATTCTTCAACAAAGTATCGGTAAAGGATACTGTACCTGAAATAATATCTGGTCTTATTTTTATTTTCTTCTGGAAAAACTAAGTTGAACAGACTTGTTTTTTGTTTAACTTTGGACATTCTATTAAAATATTCTAATGATCAAAAGTTTGAACATTTCCAATTATTTCTGAAGTTAATGTATTTTATAAACCTTAAATGTAGGTGTGGCAATAATATACTGACCACAAGTTTATGTTGTGGAATAAAATCACAAAACATTAGGATTCAGGAGGAGCTTTGTGGATGTGAAAAAAAGCTTATAACTCTGCACCTCCACATATTATGGAAAGTGCCAAAAGAATGTAGGGTTCTGGGGTCACTGCTCCTCACCATTCACATCCTGTGTGTGTGAATTAATAGTCTTGTCACACCTGGTATTAAGTGGACTGTTTAATAACAAAGAGTTGTACTGTGCCAGATGTGCATTATGTTGCATTGTCACTTGGTGATTTTAATGCAGAAAATATCAAGATGCAGCCAAGGTTTGAAAGGGTATCTATTCAGTTTTTCAACTTTTCAGGTTGCATCTCTACCATTTGCCAGTGATGTTGTCCCTATTTGGGTCTCATCAGATTGTGATTTCTGGTGTGCACTGGAAGGTTTCACATCTGAGAAGGATGTGGTTGAGGTTGGAATGAATAAATAAATCTGAGACTATGGTCTTCTCTTGGAAATGTATGGCATATTCGATACAGATAAAAGCAGCTGTTCGAAGTGGAAAATTTAGCATATCAAAGTTTCTTGACATGTGAGGGCAGAAGTGAATGGGGAGTTTGAACAAATTGATGCTTGGCTTAGGTTTTACAAACATTGCATTAGACTGTATTAGTGAAGCTGGAGTCCGTGGATGAATCTCATAATAACAAGTGCAGGACTGGAACCAATAAGTGCAGTAAAGGAACCAATACTGGATGTAGAGCTAGTCCATTGAGGGGACCACTTAAGCATACACCCGCACAGGCCATTGTAGAATTTACTATTAATACAACCTGCTAGTCTCTTGGAGGAAAAGCCAAGTAAACATGGGGAAAATGCCCAAACTCCACACAGACATCTACTGCTTTCATAATTCAAATCCAAGAAGCTGAATCCATGAGGCTGTAAAACTAACCATTGCACCATTATGTGGCCCATCTGAGAATTTTATTGCGAAAACTTCAGCAGTAGTTGATTTAATGTATACTGCATTCCACTCATTGCTTGACACAATGTGACTTATTTCCTGAATGAACCAAAGCAGACTACAATTTGTAACTCACTGTGATCACCAGTAAGAAAGCTAATTTTAAAATATTAACATTTTGCTTTATGTTATCTAATGAGCTTCACGTAACCTCCCCTGTTTCAGCATTTAGCATATACATGTTTTTGCATATGCACTAAAAGGATGACTGAATAAATATAGGAATTTACATTTTGGCAATTCAGCCTGCAGTATCTTTATTATTTAAGCGTTACGATGTGTCTTCATCTGTCACCGACATATTGTTCTCTTTGTAGAAAAATCCAATGTTCCTGCAGAGATTGAAGTTTTTGTCGAGTCAGAAGAACAGCCAAGCATCAAGAAGCACAATACTTTAAAGGGCAACAGGAGAAGCATGGGTAGGTTGTAAAAATAGTTTTTGTAATAAGAGTTAGTTTTACAATGTGAACCCAAAAAATCCTATCATGAAAAGAGTCTTTTGCTTTGCTTATTTCTTGTTCTAATTCAATGTTCAATGTATTTTATCAACAGCAGATTCTTAATTTCTTCCAATTTGTATATTCACTGTTTAGTAAGTATAATAACTTCTTACAATTAGCAGCTTTTTTTTTCTTACGTCATAACAAAAATAGATATATTAATCATGTTATGGTAATAGTAGTTTGTAATGTATATTTTTAATGAATTCCAGTGAAATAATAAGTATATGTTATTTTATTATAGAAATTAATCTATTGGCCTGTCATTTAGATATTCATATCCTTAAGTCATCAGGTGGGTGCGTTATTAAACTGATTTACAGTCATATGAAACAGTTTGGGAACCCCTCTTAATTCTTTGGATTTTTGTTTATCATTGGCTGAGCTTTCAAAGTAGCAACTTCCTTTTAATATATGACATGCCTTATGGAAACAGTAATATTTCAGCAGTGACATTAAGTTTATTGGATTAACAGAAAATATGCAATATGCATCATAACAAAATTAGACAGGTGCATAAATTTGGGCACTCCAACAGAGATATTACATCAATACTTAGTTGAGCCTCCTTTTGCAAATATAACAGTCAATGTCAATTTGTTTATATAGCACATTTAAAACAACATAGTAATGCTGTGGCCAAAGTGCTTTACAATAATAGAATAAAAGAAAAACAAAACAATTAACATAAAACATAAATAGAAATAAAATATATGAACATAAAATACATAATAAATAGAAGTAATGTTATATACATAAAAAATATAAGTAATTTTATATAATCACAAAGGGGAAACCATCAGTATTACTGAAGGTCACGGAATGCAAGTGAATAGAAATGAGTCTTTAATCTTGTTTTGAACAGTTCAATTGTAGACGACTCCTTTATGTGATGAGGTAAAGAGTTCCACAGGTGAGGCGCAGCAGCTGCAAAAGCCCTGTCCCCCTTGGTTTTACACTTGGTACGAGGGACAACCAGAGACAGCTGACCAGAAGATCTAAGCACTCTAGATGGCTGATGTAAAACACACAGTTCAGATAAATAGGCAGGAGCAAGCCCATGTAAAGATTTAAAAACTAGCAGCAAGATTTCAAAATCAATTCGAAAACTGACAGGCAGCCAATGTAAAGAAGCTAAAATAGGAGAAAGAGTCGTACTTTCTTGCCTCAACCAGAAAGCGAGCGGCAGCATTTTGGACCAACTGTAACCTGTGTATCAGGGATTTGTTAATCCCAGAATACAGCGAGTTGCAGTAATCGAGGCGAGAAAAAATAAACGCATGAGTAGCTATCTCAAGATCCAAATGAAGATAAAAAGGCTATATCTTACCTAATAGATGAAGTTGGAAAAAGCAACTCTTGACTACAGAATTTACTTTTTTCTCAAATGAGAAGTTACTATCACAGGTAACACCAAGATTGCGGACTTGAGGTTTGGAAAAGACAGAGAAAGAGTCCAAGACAAATTTGGGCTTTAGCTGGTGGACCCACTATAAGTACCTCCGTTTTACTTTGATTTAGATCAAGAAAATTATTAGCCATCCAGGATCTTAGTTCAGACAGACAGTTGTGGAGTTAATTTGTTGTAGAGTTGCAGACAGGAATATAAACCTGAGTATCATCAGCATTGCAGTGAAAAGAAATGTTAAATTTCCTAAAAATCACTCCAATAGGATGAAGGTATATGGAGAATAAAATAGGACCCAAAATGGATCCCTGAGGAACACCATATTTAAGAGGAGCTGTAGATGAAGAAGAGGAATTAAAAGTCACTGAAAGTGTCTTCCAGTTAAATATGACCGTTAAATATGACCTGAACCAGTTAAGAGCAGCCCCTTTAAGCCCAACAAGATGTTCAAGCCGCAACAGCAATATCTCATGGTCAATAGTGTCAAAGGCAGCAGACAGGTCAAGGAGGAGAAGGACTGCCGCATCACCTGAGTCAGTAATAAGAGAGATGTCGTTGAACACTTTCAGGAGTGCCGTTTCAACACTATGATAACGCCTAAAGCCAGATATCAGATCTCAAATAAATTATTGGAGTTAAGGTGATCAACCAATTGATTATAAATAATTCCTTCTAGAATTTTAGCCAGAAATGGCAGTTGGGAAATTGGACGAAAATTGGGTAAAACTTCAGGATCTAATTCTGCCTTTTTTAGACGGGGACAGACTGCAGCATGTTTAAAAAATGAGGGCACAACTCCTGAACTAATAGAATCATTGATGATGGCTAGTAAGGGTGGGCCCAACACATCAAAGGCTTCCACTAAGAGACGTGCTGGTACAATATCCAGAGGACTGGGGGCTGGTTTAAGGGTGTCAATAGTTCTTTTTACCTGTGAAAGTGAGACCTGATCAAAGGATTTTAAGACAATGTCATGATTAACAGTAGAAAGTTCAAAACTCGTTTGAACAATGCCACGGCGGATAGTATCGATTTTGCTGACAAAGAATGATAGAAACTGGTCACATGAATTAACAATGCTATTTGATCCCATCGCAGAGTGGGGGTGAGTGGCCGCATTAATTGAATTAAATAAGACCCTAGGATTCTTTGAGTGACGGGATACTAAATGGGCAAAGAAGTTTTGTTTCGTTATCTTAACTTCAGCCTGGAAATTGAAAAAAGAAGTCCTAAAAATCTGTTTAGAGACAATCAGTCCATCTTTTTTCCAACGCCGTTCAGCAGTTCGACAGGCGCGGCGCAGTGATTGTGTATTTTCATTTAGCCAGGGAGCAGGTCTACCCATATTACTGTGTATCTTGAGCGGAGCAATTGAGTCTAAAATCGTTTTACAGGAAGAATTAAATTTTACGACAGAATCATTGATACCATTATTTTGGTCATGCACATAAAGACTAGAGAAAATGGTTTTAAAATCAGATATAATAGAAGAATTTAAAAAGCGCAAGTAGCGTGGGGGACAGCTATTAGTCGGGACATCAACAGTAATATTCATAACCATCATTATAGAAAAATGATCAGTAAAAGAAACATCACATAAATCAATATTATTCACTGAAATATCTCGAGTAAGAATGAGATCAAGGGTGTGATCGAGAGAGTGGGTTGGCATATTAATATGCTGTATAAGATCAAACGAGTTCAAAAGTGATAAAAAGTCATTGACCAAAGGTTTCGATTGACAACAAATGTGAATGTTGAAATCACCAACAATAAAAACTTTATCATGAGAGAGGGGGTGATATCAGCCAAGAGATCAGAGAATTCAGAGATGAAAGTATCATTAATTACAGGAGGTCTGTAAACCACGGCAAACAGCAGAGAAGGGGAGCTGCACACTTCGAAAAGTTGAAGTGTAAATAACAGCCTCTAGATGCCTCCTATAGCCTTTGATGAGTGTCTGGATTCTGGATTGAGGTATTTTTTTGACCATTCTTCCATACAAAATCTCTCCAGTTCAGTTAAATTTGATGGCTGCTGAGCATGGACAGCCTGCTTCAAATCATCCCATAGATTTTCGATGATATTCAAATCAGGGGACTATGATGGCCATTCCAGAGCATTGTTCTTCTCCCTCTGCATGAATGCCTTTGTAGATTTTGAGCTGTGTTTTGGGACAATGTCTTGTTGGATTATCCAACCCCTGCATAACTTCAACTTTGTGACTGATGTTTGAACATTATCCTGAAGAATTTGTTGATATTGGGTTGAATTCATTCGACCCTCGACTTTAACAAGGGCCCCAGTCCCTAGTCCCTGAACTAGCCACACAGCCCCACAGCATGATGGAGCCTCCACCAAATTTGACAGTAGGTAGCAGGTGTTTTTCTTGGAATGCGATGTTTTTATTCCGCCATGCAAAGCACTTTTTGTTATGACCATATAACTCAATTTTTGTCTCATCAGTCCAGAGCACTTTGTTCCAAAATGAATCTGGCATGTCTAAATGAGCATTTGCATACAACAAGCGACTCTGTTTATGGCGTGAATACAGAAAGGGCTTCTTTCACATCACCCTGCCATACAGATGTTCTTTGTGCACATTGTGTTGAATTGTAGAACAAGGTACAGATACACCATCTGCAGCAAGATGTTCTTGTAGGTTTTTGGAGGTGATCTGTGGGTTGTCTGTAACCATTCTCACAATCCTGCACATATGCCGCTCCTGTATTTTTCTTAGCTTGTGGCCTTCCATTTCCTGATTACATTCCTTACAGTTAAAACTGACAGTTTAAACCTCTGAGATAGCTTTTTGTAGCCTTCCCCTAAACGATGATACTGAACAATCTTTGTTTTCAGATCTTTTGAGAGTTGCTTTGAGGATCCCATGCTGTCACTCTTCAGAGGAGAGTCAAAGGAAAGCACAACTTGCAATTGACCGCCTTAAATACCTCTTTTCTCATGATTGGACATACCTGTCTATGAAGTTCAAGGCTTAACGAGCTAATCCAACCAATTTGGCGTTGCAAGTAATCAGTACTGAGCAGTTACATACATTCAAATCAGCAAAATTGCAAGGGTACCCAAATTTTTGCACAGCCAGTTTTTCACATTTGATTTAATTTCATACAATTAAATACTGCTTCACTAAAAATCTTTGTTCGGAAAACACCCCCAGTACTCAAGTGTTCCTAGGAAATGAAAGACATACCACTGTTATCTTTTTTGTTGAAAGTAGAGTAAATTATTATGCAGGCTGAGAGGGGTTCCCAAACTTTTTCATATGACTGTAACTTAAAATCAGATTAAAGCTTTATACATTGCTAACCTTCACATAAAACACATTATACCCTCTTCAACTTTCTTAATGTTAAAGTGAAGAAATATGTGCTGTATATTTTAGATGTATTTAATGGCACATCATCCATGCTTTCTAAAATTTCCTTACTGTTTCACAGAGATTGTAATAAAAATACAGTTCTAGATATAGTGAATAATCACTTTATCTAGGAAATTTTGCAGCTCGTTTACTTGACTATTGAGGATGGCAGCCAGTAGACAATCAGAATAAGTATTGTTTTGTTATTGAGAAATCATAGTATTTCTTATTAGCACTAGTTTAATTCCAGGATGTTCAAAGTGAAATGCAACTAAATCTCTTCACAAATTGAAATCGGGGCAAGGTGATAACACAAAACCAGTAAATAAGTAGGATTTTATGCCTTTTTAACAGTAGGCTTATGGTGGGTCATTGTGCTAATGTTAAGTCCAGATATTTGCATGGGTGTGATATTTTTAATCCCCTTCCCATCTGCTTATACTTCAGTCCTACCTGCTTCCTCCTGCAGCCCCAAAACTACTTCTCATCTGCTAAGAGCTAAGTCGGATCCTGTGAGTCCTGCAGACTCCTGTCAGAAAACACACCTCAAAGTTTAATCAAGTACTGCATACATTAAAGAAAACTTTTTTTGGAGACCATATCATATTGTAAAGTCTCCTAATAAGTAAGATCCACACTTTGTAAATATTTTAGGTCAGTTGTCAGTTTTGTGCTGTTGTCAATATCATCTTTCTTTGTCTTTTCAAAATGGTATGTGATGAATGACAACTCCAAAGTGAGATGTCTGGATTGTGTCTAATTATATATTCAGTATCACTGCAATAATTGCAGTTTCCTCACTCATTGGCAACAATGGAATATGAAAGTTACTTTTCAGATATCCCTTATGATATTTTAATTTGTTTATAAAACACAATTCTTGAGATCCTTATTAGTGCTGAAGTTTTTTTCAGCAACGTGTAGTTTGTTGCTAATCCAACAGTCACTGCATGAGGCCACTTACACTGTCAGCGAATATATTCAATTCTGTGAGTCCATGATCATTAAGGAAAAAACTGTCAAGTTGTACCCAAACAGTAAGCCATGGATCACTAAAGAGGTTAAAGCATTACTATTGGAAAAGCAACATGCACATCAAGAAAATAAGATAGAAGATAAGCAGATTTTACAGCAAAGGATTAACAGGTTAATTAAACAAAATTAAAAGATGTATGGGGAAAAATCAAGAGGTGGTTTAATGATAACAATCCAAAGCAGGTCTGGAAGGGACTAAAAACAATTAGAGGACTGGGCTCTAAAAAGAATGTGAATTTTCCAGCTGACAAACACCACAAGCTTGTAGCAGATGAACTGAATAACTTTTTTGCCAGATTTGAAACAAGTGATTTCAGCACCCAAAATACAGAAATAAAGGAGATGCTGTATAAAAACACCAGAAATTCTGCTGTGATGGGGTTCAGTTTAACTGAAGTGGAGAAAGGCTTGCGGCAGGGCATAACAAACAGTACAGTGGGACCAGACGGCATATCAGGTTGGCTCTTAAAGTCTTGCTTTAAGTAGCTCTCTCCAGTTTTTCATTTGTTTTTTAACTGGTCTCTGACCCTGTGGTATTGTATCTAATCTGTGGAAACAATCATTACCCCTGTATCTGAGGTTTCGAGGCCAAGCTGTTTAAATGATTACAGACCAGTGGCACTTACATCTATTCCAATGAAATGCTGTGAACATTTGGTGAAAAACTTTTTAATGACAGAGACAAAGTCTTTTCAAGACAACAATCAATTTGCTTATTGTGCAAACAGAAGTGTGGAAGATGCTCCGCTTGTTATCTTACATCAAATCTACACCTTTCTTGATCAGCCTGGTTCATATGTCAGAGCACTATTTTTGGATTTTTCTTCAGCGTTCAATACTATACAGCCTCATATACTGATTGGGAAATTGAACAGTATGAATGTAAACCCATTTATTACACTATGGATTCAGAACTTTCTTTTAAACCGTTCACAGACAGTTAAAGTTCAGGACACTTTTTCAATAGTCATTCATTCAAACACAGGAAGTCCACAGGGGTGTGTCTTATCACCATTACTGTTTACTCTGTACACAAATGACCTGAGACAGAATAATGACCACTGCTCCATTATCAAGTATGCGGGTGACACCATGATCATAGGACGCATATCTGGGGAGGATGAAAGCCGCTATCTAAATCAAGTGGACTGTATGGTAAACTGGTGCAATAAAAACTCTCTCACTCTGAATGTAAAAAAGACCAAAGAAATATTTGATTTTAAGAGACAGAAATCTGTATGTTCACCTATTGTAGTTCTGGGAGAGGAGGTAGAAATAGTGACTGACTATGAATACTTAGGAACTTACCTAGATAACAATCTTGACTGGAATACAAATACAAAAAAATGTTTTCTAAATGCAACCAGTGCTTATTTCACCTCCATAAACTCAAACTATTTAAAGTAGACAAGGACCTCATGTTGTCCTTCAATCGCAGTATGATCCAGTCTATGATCACTTTCAGTTTCATTGCCTGGTTTAATAGTTTGACAAACCAAAACTCAAAAAAAGCTCCAGCAGATCACGAAGTATACAGCTAAAGTTATTGGGGCTGATGTAGATGATTTGACTAGTGTGTGTCAGAGGGCAATGTTAAAGAAACTGAAAATCATCTCAACTGATCAGAGTCATCCATTACATGTAGAACTAAACTTCAGTAAATCAGGAAGGATAGTCGCTCTGAAAACCCACACAAATCGCTCCAGAAACTCCTTTCTTCCTAGTGCCATACGACTTTTCAATAAAAAATATCGGAGATAATGATTAAGGTTTTGATATATATACTCTTTTTTTGGTGCAAATATGTATTATCTAACTGCCTTACCTTAACCTTTCTTGTTTCTATTTGTTTGTTTTATTTCATTCTGTCTGTTATTAGATACAACTGAGAAGGCAAATTTCATGTTTTCTTGTGTAAACATGACTAAATAAAGAAACCTTAAACCTTATTTGTAAAGTAGTCAAGATTTTTGTTGCATAACAGTAAAAGGCTGCCTTGCTATTTCTTTTATGTTTGGCTCTTAGATCTTCTAATAGTGCTCTGCTTATTATTCTAAAGTTACAATTTGGAATGTAGGGGACAGGAATTCTTAATATAGGGAGGAGCAAGATTATTTAAGGCTTTATATACCATTAATAGTATTTTAAAGTCAATTCTAAAAGACACAGATAACCAATGTAATAATGCTAAACTGGCGAGATGTGCTCAGATTTTTTTTTTTTATTTAAGTTTCTATCTGCTGCATTCTACACTAATTGCAACCAATTGATGTCTGTCTTAGGTAGACCAGTTAGGAGTGCATTATAGTAATCTACCCAACTGTAAGCAGAAGCATGAACTAACTTTTCATAGTCTTTGTAAAGTTATAAAAGGTCTCACTTTTGCTATATTCCTTAAGTGAAAAAATGCAGTTTTAGTAATATGGTTAATAAGCAATTTAAAGTTTAGGTCAAAATCCATGATTACACTTAACTCTTTACTTTCACCTTGACTTTTAATGCTAAGGGATCAAGTTTATTTCTGATACCCTCATTATTTTAATATTTACTAATGTCTAAGATTTCAATTTTTTTACCCTATTTGAGGAAATTACTAGTCATCCATTCAGAAAAACAAGACAGACATCCAATCAGAGAGTTAGGGTACCCTGGTACAGTTTCCACCATGATAGGCACCTTCTTTTTGGCTTCTATGTAGCCAAAACAGCAATCTGTAGCTTATAAACAATTTATGAATTTTACAGCAACTAAAAGTAGCAATTTTAAAGAATAAACTAGTTTTAATTCTACTTCATTGCTCTTCAACCACCTGCTCAGAGCAGCAGCACCAAAATTCCATCTCACACTACATGGAATTAAGTTGGGTCCCATGAAAAGAAGGTCTTTACTGAAGTTAAAATGTACTGGGAAAAATGATCATGACTAACTATGTCATGGGCTACTCACAGACAAAAAAATTAAAGGACTAAACTCTCATAAATGATTTGTTGGCTAGCTAAGTAGCAACAGAACATAAGTAATGGCTAAGTGCTGTTGCGTATTGGCTAATGAGTTAATATTTCACATATTTGATTTTGACTGTCAACAACCACATTTTGATGTGTAAATGTTAATATTTAAGAAAAAAAAACAAAATATGAGTAAAGTAAGGGTGGGAAATGAGGAGAAAGTAAATAATGAAGATAGGGTCAGTGTAACATTTTTTCTTAATTTCAAGCAAACTGTTTTTCTTTTTGTACCTAAAACTACCACATTACAAGTTATACCAGTTATATAAGCAATAATTAGGTTAACCAGGTACAAAGTACTTCAGATATTGCTTCACAAAAGAGTTTTATTGAATTACTGAAATGTGTTAAGCTGTTTTAGAATTAATATAGTTTACCTTTAAATCTCTATAGTTGCCAATACATTTTGAAATAGTGTTCCCATTAGCTTACTTTTGTCTGTAGGGCTTTCAAAAGTGAATAATTACTATAAACGTATCTCTCATTTATTTTTTTCACCAGACCCTCAGGGAAGACAAAAAAGAGTCGATCATCGAAAGCATCCTTGAAGAAAACAAGTCAAGAAATCTTCATAATCCCGTTCTCCTTATTATTAATCCTCCTAGGAACAGAACCATTTGGCCAATCAATAAAAATGGAAAACATCTATATGTTGATCAATTTATTGGAAAGAAGATCCAAAACTTTTTCTTTTTGAAATCACTGCCAGAGTGTAGACAGAGTATGGAGACAGTGGACCTTGAGCATTGAGAGGATGTTCATAACATTTCATTAAATCCCAGACAAGAGCATTTTACTTCTGTCAGTTAAGCATCTGGCCTTCCATTTCACTGATCATGAGCTTCAGTGCTCAAGATGGTGCCTCATAATACAGATTTTCTGCTAGCTACCCTCCTTTTAAGCTTGCATCTGGGACCACCCAACACATTAAGAAACGCATCTTACCTTGTGTACTATTGGCTACGATGTGGACTTGTGAATGAGTGCAGTCAAATTTGAAAATTGATAACTTGTGGCATCATTATTATATTTTTGCTTGTAACAGAAAGAGGTCTTATTTATGTCATATAGATTCATTAGCACCTTTCGTTTTTTTTTATTTGCTTTTTTATCATGCACAATGTAAATTATTTTACTTGTCTTATAATGGTGTAGAAAATTACTCCCAATAGTTGAAGGTAGACTCATAAATATTTGGAAGGTCTGTTTATTTCTTTTGCTTGGCACTGTGAAAGGATGGTGATCCAGCTGTTAGACCTTGGTGGTTCTGGTCAGCCAAAGTGTATGTTTTGCTGCCTTGTACTATCCGAGTCCAAGGTGCTCCACTTTATGAACGTATTTTCATGTGCATAAGGAGCTTTTGTTTTTCGTCAGACATGAAATTTTCTTTGTAGATCCTGCTCAACTACACATGTTCCTTACTGAGTTTATTTTGATATATTTTAAACATTTTTGTTTTAATTATATAACAATCATGTCAAATACTTGAACCTATGAATGTTTTTATATAGTTTTTTTTTTCTTTACCTGTGAGAAATAAACTTAAATCATTATAGAAGCACAAAGTTTTGGGTTATACAGACAGTGAATACAAAACATTGAATGAACACTTAGCAGATGAAATTAACTATATATTTTTATAAAGGTGTACAAAACCAGCATTAATAAAAGCTATAGATCCTCCCCCACCATTAAACAAGTCAAGCTTTTAGTTTTCTATACTGACAACTATACTTGGCATTGGCAAAAAAATGCTGTTTAATGTTCTTTAGGAAAGGGAGTAAACTGAAATGAAAAAATTGGTTTAAGCACTTAACCAAACTGCATTGGAGTTTTGACTTAGATAAAAACAATTGTGTTAATGATGGTTACGTACTAACAAGCCAAAATGTATGTGCTAGTGTTTGCCTGTTTAAACTTGTACTGTAGACAGCCATGACATCACTGACTTGTTGTTCTGGCGTCAGCTTGTTCCTAAGGTTGAAGAGCATGCTTGAAGACAATACATATGACCTTGTGTTTGAGGTTTAGGACAGATGTTGATAAATAAGTAACTTTTTGATAAAAAATTGTAATCAATTGGAACAGGCTGGTAAATCATCTTCTTAAATGTGTTAACAAATTATTACTAAAACATTCCAACTGAGAAGCTTTACTTTTCCCAGGTGTACCTACCTCCCCATGATCAATTTTATTTTGTTCAAATTTTGACATCCCACTGTGCTTATAAATTCTAATGCCATAATCTTATTTCATAAGAATTCATTCATTTTTTGTTATTTGTAGTATTTGGAATAAACTGTATTTATTTCATGATTATCTTTCACTTAAAAGTATTATTTATTTACATATATCTAAGCGAATGGAGGTAATAAAAGACTGAAATTGTGCCTGTTATTTCTCATTGATAGTTTTATCATTTATAAACCATGTCTTACAGTTTCAATTGTGCTTCAATTACTTTTTGTATACAGTAAGGTTATCTAGCTTTTTTACAGCCTTAACTGTTCAAGCCTGTTTTTGCTATTAAGAGAATTATATTTTTTGTGTTGGGGTTAATGAAAGCCAGAACAGGTACTTTAAGCATATGTTCTCAGCTATGATACATGAAGCAATATATAACATGGCTATTGGCTTTCATTACAGCCAGTTGTCGAATTTCTTGATTTATTCAACCTCTTAGTTAGTAGTTCTACTGTGTGTGCTTAATCTCTGCTGTGTATTATAGACCTACCCTGTGTTATACAATTTGCATTCTTAAGAAATTTATAAAATATGCATGCATTTATTTTATGTTTCCTTATTGTCCAGGTATGGTTTTCACACTTGTTTATTTAAATTTCTTCTTAGTGCGCTGTACGTTTAAGAAAACCACACATTACAGCAATAATCGACTACTTTACTTTGAACACTAGGACCATGTGTCATTTTCTTTAGTCAATACTATATAGCATATAGCAGATACGGTATATTGTATGAAACACATTTTTAAAATTATAATTTCAGTAGTAGAGTTCAACACACTGATTTATTTTAGAGTAAATGTTTCACTTATTTCCTAATTAATGATATACTGTACCGGTATTTAAAAATTTTCTTTCTTTTTTATCTAAATGGCATTTTTTTTTAAAGAAATGTACTTCTTTGTTAATATCTTTGCTATGCATTGAAGACACTGTGGAATATTTAATAATGAGCATTTTCAGTCAAAAAGCGATGAATTGGTATGAATTATGACACTTTAATCTTAGAAGAAAGAAAATATATGATTGTAAACAAGTAAATGTTTTTGTTTCTTCACTTAATGTTGGCAGATTCTCAGATATTTCATTCATCCTGCAATGGGCACAAGGCAGTAACGCTGTCTGGATAGGACAAAAATTCGGGTAGGTAAGACTTAATGTATATGTAGTAAATACAGGCAGTCACTAGAGAAACTGACCACTTCTTTTAAAGTATTCACAAATTGTTGCACCAATCATTTGTTTTGCAGTTTTATTTAGAAATTGTACCTTGTAACATCCAGTTCAAAGAGAAAAGCAATATTATTGGAAAACAAAACTGGAAGAAAAGTAGAAAAGCTTGATTGGGTAAGAGACCACCCCTAAATTTAATATGTGATGCATCTTGAATGATAGTCAATTTACTCTCTTGATATACTGCTATGTCCAAGTCATCCAGTAGCTTGTGAATGGGATTTAGGCTAGGGCATTTGTGATAATGGTGTCACATACTCCCAATGATCAGTCTTTGCCAGAAAAGCCTCTACTACTACCACTACCACTACTAGTCCTCTTCATCTCAGCCGAGACACAAGATGAGGTTCATCTCCTTTAGTTTAAATGTTATTGTTTTCTGCCAGTAGTGTTTGTAGAATTTACAGAGATCAGTGTCTTTTTACCTGTGTGTTGAAACAAATTTGTCTGTTTATGTTGTTAGTAATTTTTAACCTTTTTAAATGCATTTAACTATAAACTTACGTGAGCCTACACTCAGTGAAATGTACTGTACAAAATAATAAACTGAAACTGATATTGTTGATGCAGACCTTTTGTTTAACTGTTAAAATCAGAAAGTCAGAATTAGCATAAGCTGCCCTAACTCTGGTTATTCATAAGAAATGTAATGATTTGTTTCAGCAGTACATAATGAATAGGAATAGTGCATTACATATTTGCAATATTACAATGTATGCTTCAATATAAATGTTTAAAGTCTAAATGTTCTTGATTGTAATACATATCTGTCATTTTTCACCCTCTAATAAAACACCCTCTGATGGAGGCTCATAGAGGACTAGATGTCTAGTAAAGGATTAAAAATATCATCATAGTCATAATCCCTGACCTTGAAATAGTCTACAGTTATACCCCAAATGCTTATGTTTGAAATTTGTCATTTTTTTAACTTCTTGCAGTGTTAAAGAAGTGGTAACCTTCCAGCACCGCTGGTAAGGAATCAAATATCAAAAAATATTAAAACTTGGCAGCCTCAAAACAGAATAAAGCGACAATCCACATTGTAAGTTTTGTGATTCAGAGTAACGTTAACCCCTTATATCCCATTAGGGGGTGAACCCCTGGGGTCAGCTTATGTGGAACACACGTTCAAGTTCTATTGATCATTTTTACTGAAGACACCTATTGGTTTACTCTTTGTCATAAGGGTGTAATATCCTGCACAAAATATCCCAAAAATTAGCGGTTTTCAGGTCTAGAGGGCCAAACAATAGAAGGGAGCTCCAAAAAGTGTGACATCTTGTAGCAGTTAGTCAGAAGGTGTTGGGCAAAAAAAAAACTGAAGTAATTTCAAAGCATTCGTAAGTGTGTGAAATGTATGTTGAATTTTGACAATAACAAAAATTAACTGATGCAGGCAAAACTGGCATTCCCCAAACTTTCCCTCAATGTAGAATAAATACCATCTAGTCTCCTTTTACACTGTATAAATTATAACTTGGCCTTGTCCAACATGGAGGGGCCTCATTCCTCATTAATCACCAGCTTTGACAAATGCTCACTTCAGATGTTATGTTCCTTATACCCTAACATTTCCAGTTAGAGTTGTTGGGAGGTACATTCTTGCACAGCAACATCAGGGTTGAACCGACCAGGAAAGGAACTCCCATATCCAACCTCACTTTCACTCATTTCTGGTGAAATTAGAGTCTCCAATTAACTTACTGTCCATTGCTCTTTGATGTAAGATAAAAATTATTGGAGACGCTGGGGCAACATGCAAACACCACACACAGACTGATCTGGTAGTTAAACCAAGGGCTTTGGAGCTAAGGGGCTACTGCAATACCCTTTATGCTACTGTTCTAGTGAATCCCACCAATTCTTTTTTTTGATTTCTGCTTCTTAACCCAATATAACTGTGATTCATCTTTCAAAAATTCTCTTTAGATTTAAACAGTTTGTGACATAGAAGAGACCATATTGTGTCTTAAATCTTTTTTTGTTTGAAAATAGAAGAGAAATGTACTGTAAATGTGGTTACTATGTATAACCAATAATTCAGATATGTTATTAAATAAAGCTATTGGCTCTAGCAGACCCGCGTGACCCTGTAATTAGGATATATTGGGTTGGATAATGGATGGATGGAATAAAGCTCTAGTAAGAGTATACTCTACAAAAAATGTTACAAATCTACAACTTCCTTGTAAAAATACAAAAACTGAAGCCATATAAACCCATGTTTACTTATTGAAAGTTACACATTAACAGAGTCCAACAGGTCTGTAACATCAAGGCTTCCCAAACCCTTGAGCTGACTGAACTAAAGAGACCTATTGACCAGGCTACATCAGCTTCATTAACCTGCTACTCATTTACACAGCTCAGAATCCACCTATCTGGGTGTGTTTATCTGTGCTGCTTACTGCATAATCATCTATGATGGACAAAGATGTCCCTGAAGTCACAGCATTGCAGCACTGTTATTGGTACTTTGAGAAAAGATGTTTGTTTATGCTGAGGCTGTTTGTTTAGCCTTTTAAACTGAAGATTGTTGTCTCACAAGCCACGTAATAGATTTTAAAAATATTTAATGACACTTGCCCTACGTGTACCGTCAATGCCTTCCCTCAGTATCCTCGCGTGTCTGAACCTCTCTTGACCAGTGCTCCTTCTGTCCAACGCGTTCCTCTGCTTCTCGGACTTGGTCATTCTGAGGCACCATGCTCACCTCCTGTCTGCTTTTGTACTTTCCATCTTTGAAGGCAACTCTCAGTGTGCCTTCTATGACTCTACTCCTCCTTGTGTGTCTCACACACAAACATCCTCTTTTGATTCCATCACCAAAGCCAATCTGACCACTCAGTTGCTCTGATTGCTCTTAAGGACCAGACAGACACACACACACACACACACGCATACCTTAGCATTTTATTATGTAGTAGATTTTCATTCGTCTATCTCTTTTATCTTTATCATCCTTATGATTATGGGGATTCTGTAGTGGCAACACTGGGCACAAGACAGAAACCAGCCTTGGATAGATCTATATTCAATATTCTCCTCCATTCATTCATATTCTTTACATTATGTCTTTTAAACTGAACAATGTACAGTCTTGATTGCTTTATTGTATTCCTGATACTGGTATTTTGAAAAAAATATTTTTAAACATGTGTTTTCTACTTCTTTATATATGCTTTTTCTAAGCTGTCTTGTTGCAGGGCTTAAAACTCACTCTATGAAATTCATTGTCCAGCTGGCAAGCAAGCATAGCAGTAAGGTGACACAGGAGAGGGAAACATGTAGAAAACCTCCCCAGGAGGGGGCAGCTCTTGGGTGCCAGGGTAAGAGGAGGGAAGATACTGTTTGACAGAGTGGTGTCCTTGAAGGAAAACCACCAAGGATTTCAGAAAAAGAGAGAGAAGGTGGACAACAGGCAACATTGAAATCACTGGGCATCCATTGCAAGAATATGACCAGCACAATTCAGAAGGCTGGATGAAGACCACAAGACCTCCAGGTCAGTAGGTGGCAGAAGAGTTCTTTCTCTGTCGGATATTCTTTTCATAATGGGGTCTGGGGTGCCTAACTCAAATTTATTGATGGTCAAAAGCAACATTTTAAATACTCAACATAGGGCAAAAAACAACTACCTACACATTTTCTGTACAAACAAGACACATAGGTACAGTGGGTACGGAAAGTATTCAGACCCCCTTCAATTTTTCACTCTTTTGTCATATTGCAGCCATTTGTTAAAATCATTTAAATTAATTTTTTCCCTCATTAATGTACACACAGCACCCCATATTGACAGACAAAAAAAAAGAATTTTTGAAATTGTTGCAGATTTATTAAAAAGAAAAACTGAAATATCACATGGTCCTAAGTATTCAGACCCTTTGCTCAGTATTTAGTAGAAGCACCCTTTTGAGCTAATACAGCCATGAGTCTTCTTGGGAAAGATGCAACAAGTTTTTCACACCTGGATTTGGGGATCCTCTGCCATTCCTCCTTGCAGATCCTCTCCAGTTCTGTCAGGTTGGATGGTCTCCACACATAGCGCTTAGAATTAAGGCCAAAAAGTTCTATCTTGGTCTCATCAGACCAGAGAATCTTATTTCTCACCATCTCAGAGTCCTTCAGGTGTCTTTTAGCAAACTCCATGCGGGCTGTCATGTGTCTTGCACTGAGGTATGTGTGGAGACAACCAGGCACTGCTCATCACTTGTCCAATACAGTCCCCACAGTGAAGCATGGCGGTGGCAGCATCATGCTGTGGGGGTGTTTTTCAGCTGCAGGGATAGGACGACTGGTTGCAATCGAGGGAAAGATGAATGCGGCCAAGTACAGGGATATCCTGGACAAAAACCTTCTCCAGAGTGCTAAGGACCTCAGACTGGGCCGAAGGTTTACCTTCCAACAAGACAATGACCCTAAGCACACAGCTAAAATAACGAAGGAGTGGCTTCACAACAACTCTGTGACTGTTCTTGAATGGCCCAGCCAGAGCCCTGACTTAAACCCAATTGAGCATCTCTGGAGAGACTTAAAAATGGCTGTCCACCAACGTTTACCATCCAGCCTGACAGAACTGGAGAGGATCTGCAAGGAGGAATGGCAGAGGATCCCCAAATCCAGGTGTGAAAAACTTGTTGCATCTTTCCCAAGAAGACTCTTGGCTGTATTAGCTCAAAAGGGTGCTTCTACTAAATACTGAGCAAAGGGTCTGATTACTTAGGACCATGTGATATTTCAGTTTTTCTTTTTTAATAAATCTGCAACAATTTCAAAAATTCTTTTTTTTGTCTGTCAATATGGGGTGCTGTGTGTACATTAATGAGGAAAAAAATTGATTTAAATGATTTTAGCAAATGGCTGCAATATGACAAAGAGTGAAAAATTGAAGGGGGTCTGAATACTTTCCGAACCCACTGTACCTCACTGATCCTCGTAATTCTGTATCTTATTCCGCAGTTTAAAAAACTACCAGCAGCCATAGAACTGAGATCAGTTCTGTGTGAATAAGTGACACCAATAAGTAACAGCAACAAAGAAAGTCAAATGAAAGTGGTGGTTCATATACTGGTGTCTAATCTTATTTTTATATTTCTCTTTTTTCTTTCTACATCTTGTAAAGCACATTGAGCTACATCATTGGCTTCCAGTTAAGTTTCGCATTCAATTCAAAATTCTTCTGTTAACTTTTTAGGCTATCCACAACCTTGCCCCTCCATATCTGTCTGACCTCCTCCATGTTGCCATTCCCTCCTGTACCCTTAGATCCTCTTCCTCCTTCCACTTGACTGTCCCCTTCATCCGTCTTACCACCGTGGGGAGCAGAACATTCAATTGCTCTGCTCACCAGCTCTGGAACTCACTACCATCTGAGCTTAGATATATTGAATTATTTTCACTTTTCAAATCTAAACTTAAAACTCGTTTAAGACTGCTTTTTCTCTTTAATTACAATTGCTCTGTCTGATTTTAATTTTTGTATTTTAGTTTTGCTTATAATCTTGTGTTTTATCTATTGTTTGGTGTCCTTAATTGTTTAGAAAGGTGCCTACAAATAAATAAAATGTATTATTATTATTATTATTATGTGTATGAAAACATGCCATTTAAATAAATGTTGTTGTTGGTGAGAATTTGTAGCTAAAGCAAAGTCTAGCCATTTACACCTGCATTTACACTTGCGGACTGTATATAACATGTTTTGAAGACTGATGTAGCCTGCCACTTTACAAGGCTGTAAGGGCCACATCTAGGCTTCGGGCTTTGAGATTGACACCCCTGCTGTATGTTCTCTGTTGTATGAATTTTTTTTCGCTTGTATTAATAATACTTTACGTCTCACTGCCATTCATTTTGTGTGCTGAGAGATACCAGAAGAGGATTCTTTAGAAGATAACAATTTTGATGACAACAGGTAACTTTGCTCACATTCTTTGATACATGGCCAAAATAACCAAAATTCCAGTCCATCACAGGTCACACTTCTGCAGTCTTACTCCCACTAGACCAGTTAATTTAAACTGGATTTACTTGGTGGGTGAAAGGAAACAGAAAGATCTATGGAAAAAGTGGAGGAATGTACAAACAAAAAACGTGCACACTCTACTTGTATCAGACTAATTTAGTGTTACCAGTTAATGTAAATTAGACATCACTGAGATGTGGTGAGAAGTGGGGTAACCCAAAGGAAATATATGTGGCCATGTAGAGAACATGCAAACATCATAGAGAATCAGCAGACCAGGAGTCGCACACACCCACATGAACTCAAACTAACCAAACTGTTGTGTCTTAAGGATGTGGGAGAAAACTGGCATACCTGAAGATACCCATGCAGAACCACCGAGTACCTGAAAACCTTACACAGTGGCTAGAGTGAGAGTTGAGCATTTTTCCCTGAGCCTTGAGGCAGTCACACAACTTGTCACTCATCATGTCATAAATTTATTTACCTTTAAGCTTGATGAGTAGAAAATGTGAAAGGCAACATTTTTGGGCCTTGTATTATTATGGCATTAAAAGATTATGTGATTAAATGAGACACAGACCACACGGACCGTGCTTTTGTTTTTGTAATAATGTCGTATGAACTGAACTTTTGAATAGGTACACATAAGAGTATATTGACCTGAAGTATCAAAATAAGTTTCCCAAAATTAGAAATTCCAGTAGTAGAGTGAAAAAAATGCTTCAACATTATGATGGCATGAAAGCCATTGCTATTAAAGTGTCTTTAAATTGAAATATTTGAAGTATTCACTTTTGAACTTTATCTTGTATCAATCATTAGATGTATTTAAGTAATGGATAGAAGACTTTTGCACACACTGCAGTTAAATAGTAATCTTTTTAGAAGAAGACTGTAGAAAATTTATTTCAACTTCAAGGTTAAAGTGCCGGAGAACTCATTTGCTTTTTATTGGTTTATTTTCTTCGTTCTTGGGTTATTAAATCCAGAATCTCCACTGCCTTGCCCCAAAGCTGTGCATAGCTGTTGAATGAAGCAGTGCTGAAAACTTGCTTCTCATATTTGCTTCTCAACTTTTTGAGCTGACCTTAACTGAAATGGGCTTTTCAGATCTCCTGGACAGCATTGGAGGCCTTGGACGTTTCCAGTTTATCAATATAACTTTACTCTTTTTTGCTGGAGTTTTAGTGGGCAGCCACCAGGTCCTTCAAAACTTTACAGCTGCTGTCCCAGAGCACCATTGCAAGATTCCCAACATGACCATCGTATATCGTAGATGGAACGGGGCTTGGTCAAACCTGGATAATCAGACCCTCCTAAAAGCTTTTATTCCACACGATCAGAATAACAAACCCGTCAGTTGTCTGCAGTTTAAAGAGCCACAGTGGCACCTCATCTTTTCAAATAGCAGCCTTACAAACACCACGGGTCTCGAGACTGAAACGTGCCGGCATGGATGGACCTACAAGAGGCAAGAGTTCACTGAGACAATAGTGTCTGAGGTAGGATACTAGTGTAATTTGAATATTATGTCCAATATATTCTGTGTACGTATTTCACATTAGATTCAAAATTGCTTAGCAATTAGCATTTACTCACTCATTCTAAATCTGGAACTGCATTTGAACATCCTTTCTGTTCCTCTGCACATGAAGAGATTGACCATAAGATAAGGAAACAAGAAAAGTAGGCAGACTTTTCCCAATATGTATTAATTTACGTACAGACATTGCTTGGGTGGCTAAGTGACAAAGTAGTTAGTTGCACAGTTCCAGGAGACTAGACTAATCCTACCCATATTCCTGTCTGTGAGAAGTCCGGACCTTCACTCTTGTGTTTGCATGGTTTTCTTCCTCCCACATATGTGTAATATTGATTGGCAAATTTAAATTGTTCCAGCACAACTACATGTATAAGAAATCTGACAAACGAGAGGGAACCATTCAGTCCATCAAGCTGGTTTGTTTAGCTCATAGATAAGCTGTCCCAAAATCTGATTGTAACTTGCTGACACCTTCTCTAGGGTTTGCCCATTGCTGACTTGTTAGGATCTCATAAACTGTAACCCAATAATAAACCAGCTAGGTTCAGGAAATGAGTAGGTGGGAGGTTATTCAAATAAGTCGGCTTTTAATTTTAATCAGATATATACTTCATTTATATGATGAAACAATTAAAAGCTTGATTTGTAATTTCACAGTTGTATCCAATGAGATACTGGTCTCTTACAGGAGTCTCCAGCAGGCCCCTGTTTTTGTTCCATTTAATACACCCACCCAGTTTTCTGAACTTGTTTTTCACCTCCATCTGATGTGAGAATGTAGCAGGAAGAGACCTGGCAGGAGTATCGATGGCTCTGTGAAGGCCGCCTAAACATAGATCTTCAGCCTGTCAGAATAACTAAATCTCATACAGTTATGCTTAAAAGTGTATTACATAATTTGAGATTTTTTTTGGTTTTTAATCAGAAGCTGCACAATGAATCAGGATTTGTCATTTCCTAATTGAAATAAAGTAAAATTGTTCACTAATTTGAATGTTTTGAACCAAAAGGACCACAGAGTGAAATAATAAGCACACAATATTGAAATTATGGAGATGCAAAAATAAATGATCTCTGAGTTCTATGACTTACATCAAGGTAAATCAGGATCGGGTAGGTCAGTGACAGTAAATTAATGGCATTAAAGATCAGAAATAATGCAATAGACAGGAACAAGTATGAATGATTACAAAAAAGTAGGTGAGTTACTCTTCCTAAGTGTCTAGCAATATACCTCAAACCATGGGAAACATCAGCAGAACTGAGCAAAACATAGTTAGTGCTCTTGGCTTATAAAAAGTGTTCTCCTAAAATCTCATCCAAGGGCCACAAGAAGAATAATAAAAGAAGTAAAAGGTAGTCCTAAAAAAACAATCAAGTGTCTATTTTCCCTAATTGTCTCTGAAGTAGCGGTGTCTAGATCTAGAGGAAAAATGAATAGAAATGACATCTGTGGAACGGTGGCCAGAAGAAGCCTGTTCTGTCAAGAAAGAACAAAGCTCTTCTCTGAAGTTTTCCAGACTACCTTGACAGGTCTGCAGAATTGTGGAAGTCTGTTCTTTGGGTAGATGAGTCCAAAAATTGCCTCTTTAGGCATAATACGAAGGTCCATGTTTGACAAAGAGTCTACCACCTACCAACTTGTATCTTGACTGTCAAGTATGGTGTTGGCAGTGGCCTTGTGTGGGAGTGTTTTTCTTTCTCAGGCCCTGGCCACCTCGAAACATGTGGTTTCCATCTTGAAGAATTCACAAAACATTCAAGTTTGACTGTGACTCTGAGATTTTTCACAATGTAAGAGTGGATGATATAGTGAAAAATCCATTTCGCTGTAAAATTAAAATTTCTGATAGTTTTGGTAAATAGTTGTTTAACTTAACTATTTAAATGTTTCAGTGTGGGAAATGTTTGTTTTGCCCTTGAAAATGAGAGATGACTAATGAATCACACTGTCGAACAGTCTTTCCTCAAAAATAGCTTAATCACAAGTCGTGGAAACTGAGTGTCCTTGTATTGCATGTTGCAGACATGACTGATCAAATACTTGCTATTCTATCAGTATGCACTTGTCAGTACTTTGCTAATTATGGGGAGTTAATAAGAATTAATCACTACTCTGGTTTGAAGCAGAAAAAAAATGCATCTTCTTTCTCCCTCATTCACTAATGCCATTGATGAGCTGGCCTAGTGTCTTTAGGTAGTGTGAGCGGTGGACAGATTCTATAGAATCCAGAGAAATATTTTGGGCACCATCCAGGCTACCCCTTTCAATTCACAGACCCTATTTGCACAAAGGAAATAAGCAAACGAAATGGGTTGTCAGAGTGAGACAAACAAAGTGACTCTCAGTTGTTAAGCAATCAAACAAGGAGTCCAGTCTTGTCAGGGGGAACTAGGTCTCCATTAGAGTGGGATTTCAAATGAGCTGCCATCTTCAGGGGACCGCTTATTTTTATTGAATACCAACCAGAAGGGGACCCCTTATTTTTATTGAATACCAACCTGAAGGAGCAGGGCCATCTTGGGTGGGCGCTAGGCATCTTATTGGGGCTGTCCCTTGGAACTGCACGTGAAAGAGAATACAGTGTTAGCATCAGCACCCCTTTTTCTTGCATTGTGGTATTGCTTACCTCGACAGATCCTGGAAGGTGATCCCCAGGATGCGTGACAATAGGAACACTCCCTTTCTGACTTCAATGAACCTTAACAACATTAACAGACACAATTTATGAGGCACTTTTTTAAAATGAAATTCTACACAACAGCAGCTGGGGCCTGCAGTTTTTCTGCTTTGTAAAGATATAACAACATCAAAAGCTTTTTATAATATTAAAGGTTTATTCAGCTCATTTGTACACAATGCTTCAAGTTGCGGTGTTCTGTTTTATTAAAATAAATTTAATCAATAATTAAACAGTATAATTTAAGATAAATAAGTGTGTTTAATATTGTAACTAGGGCTATGAATTGATTAAAAAAATTAACTTAATGCGATTAATCTCATAAATGTAATTAATCGCGATTAATTGCATCTAACATTAAAACGTAATTATAATATTAATACATATATCATGAAGTAAATACACAATAAATCACAAAATTAATGTAGTATCAACATAAGGAATTAAAAAAATAATAATGGCATTGTTTAAACTTAAACAATGACCTTAAACCTGAACTTTTAACAAAATACTTCTTGATCAAGTACAACCTGAATTTGAATGCCTTCCTAAATGGAAGAATGGTTGGAAAACACTGCTCTACTATGTTAGGGCAGTCGGCACTATAAGCTGGCCGGCAGACTGTTGAGTTAAATACGGAGGTACTAGATGCTTATTTTGGTTTTAGTGCCACTCAAAGATAAGTTATATAGCACTTTTGTGTTATGACATTGAATTAGTCTTCTTAAAGAAACATGAAACGGAAAAAAAAAGAGAGCGTGATTTTTACCTTCGCTACTTTTCTCTAGCATTGCAGTAGGATTGCCATTTGCGTCCCCTTTCCTCCAGATCCTCTGAATCCATGTCAGTATGTGTAAATCAAGAAAATGAGCACCACTGCTACACATTGACATGTGGCATATCGCTGTGAACTGTTTAATCTATATATATATATATATATATATATATATATATATATATATATAATCTTCATTTGGATCTTGATATTTGTTTGTCCGAGAATGAATTAGAAGAAGAAGCACTAGATGGCAGTAGAGAGACAGCTAAAACATAGGCATTGCATTAAGAATCTCCTCCAGGCTTATAGTAGTGAAGACTGTAGTACTCCAGTCAAACCTCAAAACACAGACATTCAAACTAAACAAATTGTTGTGCTTTAAATTAACTAATCTTTATATATAATCTTCATTTGGATCTTGATCTTTGTTTGTCCGCGAATTCATGTTCCCCTGACACTGCCTTGGTTGTTACTTTTCTTTACAAACACTGTCGATACCACTCTTTGTGTTTAGATCTGGCGTCGACACCTTGCTTTGTGTTTAGATCTGGCGTCGACACCTGCTTCATTGTCGAGACTGTGGTTTTTTCTGTTTCTATCAACCTTCGTCCAAATCGAATGTTCACCCGCTTCTTGGAGTCGGCAGTCAGAGTATACAAGTCAGACACACTTCTGTGATTTTCCATCAGTCGGCATTTGGAGTTCAAGAAAGAAGCATTGGTTCTTCCTTACTCTTTGGATTGCCACAAAGCAACCTGCGAGATTGGAGAAAGGTTGAGAAGAGATCGTGAGAGGAAACGACAGCGTCGTGAAAACGAGACGGACTGTGAATGGAGAGAAGCAGAAATGCTCCTCCACCACCACATAATTACTATTTGGACAGTGATTCCCAGTAGGCCGTTCCTATCGAATCAATGTCCAAGGGTTTTGTTTCCCTTATAAAAAATCATAATGCTGTGCGACGAAGGGCCCAGTTCACGACTGGGACAAACAGGGAGTGCTTCACAAACAACTTTAACACGCGCAACGTAGTTGTGCGCACATGGCTAGTATATATATACAGTGCATCCGGAAAGTATTCACAGCGCATCACTTTTTCCACATTTTGTTATGTTACAGCCTTATTCCAAAATGGATTAAATTCATTTTTTCCTCAGAATTCTACACACAACAGCCCATAATGACAACATGAAAAAAGTTTACTTGAGGTTTTTGCAAATTTATTAAAAATAAAAAAATTGAGAAATCACATGTACATAAGTATTCACAGCCTTTGCTCAATACTTTGTCGATGCACCTTTGGCAGCAATTACAGCCTCAAATCTTTTTGAATATGATGCCACAAGCTTGGCACACCTATCCTTGGCCAGTTTCGCCCATTCCTCTTTGCAGCACCTCTCAAGCTCCATCAGGTTGAATGGGAAGCGTCGGTGCACAGCCATTTTAAGATCTCTCCAGAGATGTGCAATCGGAGTGAAGTCTGGGCTCTGGCTGGGCCACTCAAGGACATTCACAGAGTTGTCCTGAAGCCACTCCTTTGATATCTTGGCTGTGTGCTTAGGGTTGTTGTCCTGCTGAAAGATGAACCGTCGCCCCAGTCTGAGGTCAGGAGCGCTCTGGAGCAGGTTTTCATTCAGGATGTCTCAACATTGCTGCAGTCATCTTTCCCTTTATCCTGCCTAGTCTCCCAGTCCCTGCCGCTGAAAAACATCCTCACAGCATGATGCTGCCACCACCATGCTTCACTGTAGGGAATTTATTGGCCTGGTGATGAGCGGTGCCTGGTTTCCTCCAAACGTGACGCCTGGCATTCACACCAAAGAGTTCAATCTTTGTCTCATCAGACCAGAGAATTTTCTTTCTCATGGTCTGAGAGTCCTTCAGGTGTCTTTTGGCAAACTCCAGGCGTGCTGCCATGTGCCTTTTACTAAGGAGTGGCTTCCGTCTGGCCACTCTACCATACAGGCCTGATTGGTGGATTGCTGCAGAGATGGTTGTCCTTTTGGAAGGTTCTCTTCTCTCCACAGAGGACCTCTGGAGCTCTAACAGAGTGACCATCGGGTTCTTGGTTACCTCCCTGACTAAGGCCCTTCTCCCCCGATCGCTCAGTTTAGATGGCCGGCCAGCTCTAGGAAGAGTCCTCGTGGTTTCGAACTTCTTCCACTTACAGATGATGGAGGCCACTGTGCTCATTGGGACCTTCAAAGCAGCAGAAATCTTTCTGTATCCTTACCCAGATTTGTGCCTCGAGACAATCCCCTCTCGGAGGTCTACAGACAATTCCTTTGACTTCATGCTTGGTTTGTTCTCTGACATGAACTGTCAACTGTGGGACCTTATATAGACAGGTGTGTGCCTTTCCAAATCCTATCCAATCAACTGAATTTACCACAGGTGGACTCCAATTAAGCTGCAGAAACATCTCAAGGATGATCAGGGGAAACAGGATGCACCTGAGCTCAATTTTGAGCATCATGGCAAAGGCTGTGAATAGTTATGTACATGTGATTTCTCAGTTTTTTTTATTTTTAATAAATTTGCAAAAACCTCAAGTAAACTTTTTTCATGTTATCATTATGGGGTGTTGTGTGTAAAATTCTGAGGAAAAAAATGAATTTAATCCATTTTGGAATAAGGCTGTAACATAACAAAATGTGGAAAAAGTGATGTGCTGTGAATACTTTCCGAATGCACTGTAATTCACTAAGTCCATGGCAAGCAAGACGCACGCAAGACATGGCAAGCAAGACGCATGCAAGACAGAGCCACATCCGCCAACTCACAGAGCCCCACCCACCAACAATTCACTAAGCAGCCGACCATGACATGTAAGACAGAGACCAGACCATGGCAAGCAAGACGCACGCAAGACAGAGCCATGCCCACAAACTCTAACCCTCCTCCCGAGTCCACCCTCGCTCTCGAGGCACGTAGCACCTCACCAAACTCCGCCTCAGTCGCTTTCGTCTCTGCTACAGTCCACATGCACCTCTGAGCCACGTTGACTTTTCATTGTTCTTTTCAGTTCTGGCTGCTTTTCTATATACTGTATAATCCACCAAGTCGCCCAACCATGGGATACGCACGCACGCATGCAAGACAGAGCCCCGCCAGCCAACTCTAACCCTCCTCCCCGAGGCATGCGCATTTCCTGCTCATGTGCCCGCCCCCAACTCCTCACCTGAGTCGCTTTCATCTGTGTAGACGCGAGAGAGAGAGACACACACACACACGAGAGAGGGGGCTGGACGCATAAGGCAGAGATGGCAGTTAAAGAATGCACCGGGTTTGATTTTGTTTTCACTTCTGCTTACAGCGATCGATTTGTAGTGTGCATTGTTGCAATGTTACTTTTCATAGTGGTTTATTAAACTACGGATTTTTCAAATGTTCATTTTTTTCCCTGTGCTTAAAACAGTGTTTTTAGCGAGCGGTTTGTAGCGCTGTAGCGCGACCTCTTGCAGAGTTAAGTTTTCTCTGTTGTTCAAGGTTTTTTTAGTGTTATTCAATGTTTTTACATTTAGTTTACTATTACGCGGTGCATTCTATGGTATAATTAACTATATTTGTGCTTAATAACTTTAAAAAATATATATTTACATACAGTTCTTACAGTCTGGAACGGATTAATTGTATTTACATACAATCCTATGGAGGAAATTACTTCGGTTCCGAAGTAATTCGGTCCCTCGGAACCGAGGTTCCACTGTACTGGAGTGTAAAACTATCACAGCTCCTAGCTCACAAACTGTCCTTATTCCCTGGATATCCCTGACCCCATCAGATTCAAATTTGCCTTTTACTTTTACATGCAGACAATTTCCTGTTAGATTGGCCTTTGCAATGACAATTAATAAGGCACAGGGACAAACTTTCAAAAATGATATGCCTGTATCTGCCAAAACCAGTTTTCAGTCACGGACAATTGTATGTTGCTCTCTCCAGAGTTCCATCTTTTCATTCACTCACAGTCGTATCCTCAAACCCACCCCATTTGGACAACTGTGTTCAGTGTTCACCCATCAACTAATAATTATGCGGCATATGCTATGCCACGGGTTGGCTAGTACGTAATATAAAACCTTTTAAGTAAAAATTTTATGAAGGTAGTATATAAATGTGGTACTGAATGTGAATTAACCGATGGCACACTGACATCCCAGGAGCTCTGCCCTCTGCACCTAAAATTAGACTATTCTTTATATGTTTATTTTATTAATTTTCATTGTAATCATTCCATACAAACAGATCAATTTATAACCCAACAAAATTGAAGACAAAACAAACCCCACCCCTGAGAAGGAGAGCTTAGCTAAAGGAAAATTGCTTAAGGCTTTTTAATAAGGCAACATTAAACAAAAGAAAGGGAGAAGTAAATATATATGTAAATAAGAGATGGAGAAGGGAGTTAAATGCGGTAATAGTTATTTCTCTTATTCTAAAATAATATTGATTAAATCCTTCCAGGTTTTGAAAAAATTTTGTATAGATCTTCTAACTGAGAATTTGATTTTTTCCAATTTCAAATAATATAAAACATCGGTTTCCCACAGACTTATAAGAGGAGAATTAGGATTCTTCCAATTTAACAAAATAAGTCTGCGTGCCAAAAGTGTAGTGAATGCAATCACCGTTTGCTTGTCCTTCTCCAATTCAAGTCCATCTGGAAGAACACCGAACACAGCTGTTAATGGGTTAGGAGGGATTGTGATACCAAGGCTGTCTGAAAGGCACTTAAAACTTTTTGTCCAAAATGATGTTAGTTTGGTGCAGGCCCAGAACATGTGACCCAGTGAGGCAGGAGCTTGGTTGCAGCGCTCGCAGGATGGATCCTGCCCTGGAAACATTTTGGACAGTTTTAAGCAAGACAGATGAGCTCGATATATAATTTTTAGTTGAATAATTCTATGCTTTGCGCATATAGAACTCGAGTGAATTCTCTGCTTTGCTACCTTCCACTCCTTTTCTGATATATTGATTAAGAGATCTTCTTCCCAATGTCCTCTTGGATCTCTGAAAGGTAGGGACTCTAATAAGATTTTATATATTGCGGAAATAGTGTTTATTTCCTCGAAATTGAGCAGTATTTTTTCCAGCAATGTGGAGGGTGCAAGGTGGGGGAAATCGGGCAAATTCTGTTTAACAAAATTTCTAATTTGAAGATAGTAAAAGAAATGTGTAGCTGGGAGGTTGAATTTTGAACGTAATTGTTCAAAAGATGTAAATATGTTGTCTATATAAAGATCTCTGAGCATTTTAATCCCAAAACTTTTCCAGGTATTAAAAACTGGATATACTTGCGAAGGTTGAAAGAGGTGGTTCTCTTGCAGAGGTGCCACTGATAAAAGATTTTCCGTCTTAAAATGCTTTCTAATTTGGTTCCATATTCTGAGTGAGTAAAGCACAATTGGGTTATTAGTATATTTGCGATAACTTTCATTTATTGGAGAGCAGAGCAGGGAATATAAAGAAGTACTACAGGATTTTACTTCTATTGCGGACCAAACCTGTGTATGTTCATTTATTTGTGTCCCAAGTTTTTATGGCTTGTATGTTTGCTGCCCAGTAGTAAAACTGAAAATTAGGTAAAGCCATGCCACCTTCTGCCTGAGGTCTTTGTAGGGTCGCTCTTCGGAATAGTGGGTGTTTTGAGTTCCAAATGAATGAGGTTATTGTTGAATCTAACTGTTTAAAAAACGATTTATTGATATATATTGGAATGTTTTGAAATAAAAAGAGAAGTTTAGGAAGGATATTCATCTTAACAATGTTAATTCTTCTGGCTAGAGTGAGATGAAGGGTTGACCATCTTTGCAAGTCTTGCTTAATTTTTTCCATACAGACGCCAAAATTTTGTTGATAAATAGCTTTATGTTTACTTGTGATATTTACCCCTAGGTATTTAAACTGATCTGCTATGGTAAAAGGTAGGGTGTCTAATCTAATATTATATGCTTGTGAATTCACTGGAAAGAGTATACTTTTATTCAGATTAATTGTAAGACCAGATATCTTTTGAAATTCTGTTAGTGCTGTTAAAACAGCGGGGACAGTGTTTTCTGGGTCTGATATATATAAGACCATATCATCTGCATATAGAGAAATTTTCTGTTGCAGTCCTTCTCTGACAATCCCCTTTATCTGATAAGAATTTCGGCAGTGAACCGCCAGTGGTTCAATAGCGATTGCAAACAACAGTGGCGACAAGGGACATCCTTGTCTGGTACCACGTTCTAGTTTAAAGTAGTCTGAGCAAATGTTATTAATACAAACTGAAGCTTCTGGATTGGTATACAGTAGTTTGATCCATGCACAGATATTCGGGCCAAACCCAAATTTCTCCAATGCAGTGAAAAGGTAATTCCATTCAATCATATCAAATGCTTTTTCTGTGTCTAATGATAGTAATATCTCTGGGGTGTTTGATTTTGCTGGTGAATATATAACATTAAACAAGCGTCGGAGATTTGAAGATAGGTGTCGGCCTTTAATAAATCCAGTTTGATCTTGTGATATTACCGAGGGCAGCACTTTCTCCATCCTTCTAGCTATCATTTTTGAGAGTATCTTAACATCATTATTCAGGAGTGAAATTGGTTTGTATGATGCACATTGTAACAAGTCCTTATTTTGTTTAGGAAAGACGGTGATTAATGCTTGTCGAAATGTTTGAGGTAGTATTTGGTTGTCTCTAGCTTCTGTAAATGTTGCCAATAAGAGGGGAGCTGGCTGAGTGGAGAATTTCTTATAAAATTCTACGGGGTAACCATCAGGGCCTGATGATTTCCCGCTTTGTAGTGACTTTATAGCATCTAGTAATTCTGTTAGCGTTAGAGGTTTATCCAGTTCCTCAGCACTTAAAGCATCTATTTGTGGTATCTGTGATGTATCCAGAAATGCATTAGATTGTGTGTTGTCGTCTTTGGGCTCAGCAGAATATAAAGACTTATAATAATCTCTAAATGTGTGCATTATTTTATTATGGTCAATGATTTCTTCTCCATTCTTGTTGGTGATTACTGGTATTGCATTGTGAACTTCTTGTTTGTGAATTTTTTGAGCTAAAAGCTTATTAGCTTTTTCTCCGTGTTCATAGTAATGCTGTCTAGACTTAGAAATAAGTTGTTCTGTTTCTTTAGTTGTTAAGATGTTAAGTTCTGTATGCAGGGCCTGCCTTTTCCTGTGGAGAACTTCATTTGGACGCCTGGCTTGTTGTTCATCAATTCTAGTAATTTCACTTCTTAGCTCTGACACTTTCTTGGTTTCTAATTTATTTCTGTGGGAAAGATATGAAATAATCTGTCCTCTTAAGAATGCCTTTAGAGTTTCCCAGAGTGTTCCTGCAGAAACCTCTGTGGACGTGTTTGTCTCTAGGAAGAAGCTGATTTGTTTGGATTTAAATTCTGTGCAGTTCTCATCTGCCAATAAAAGAGGGTTAAGACGCCATCTGCGAGGTGAGTGTGAGGGGCTTAATGATTTTAGCTCCAAGACTAGAGGGGCATGGTCAGAGATAACAATTGTGTCGTATTTGCATGATTTAATTGTAGGCAGGAAATTATTATCTATAAAAAAATAATCAATTCTTGAGTAGCTATAATGCACTGGTGAGTAGAATGAATATGTTCTTGAGTTTGGGTTAAGAAACCTCCAGGGGTCTGATAAGTTGTGATCATTTAAAAACTGTGTAATTATCTTTGCAGTATTAGATGTCGTCCCCCCTGTCACAGGAGTCCTGTCTAAGAGTGGATTTAAAACACAATTAAAGTCCCCAGCCATTATAATTTTATGAGTGTTCACATTGGGAATGGATGCAAATAGATTTTGCATGAATTCCTTATCATCAACATTGGGTGCATAAACATTTATCAAAATCATTTTACTGTTATATAAGTTGCCCATGACCATCACATATCTCCCTTCAGGGTCCGATACTACATCTGATGCTACAAATGGAACTGTTCTATGTATGAGAATTCCCACCCCTCTAGTTTTCTTTATAAAGCTAGAATGGAACATTTGCTGAACTGATCCTTGCTTAGTAATGGGTCTCCTGTAAAAATACTATTTTAGCGTTTAAGCCTGTTAGGTGAGAGCATACTTTCTTTCTCTTTAATTCGTGATTCAGGCCTTTAACATTCCAGCTCACAAAGTTAACTGTCCCATCATGGAGACATTGATTCTGAGTTTTTAATGTCATTTTATAGTTTTAATTGGTAATATGGCAGTTTTAATCTTAGTTTCAAGATTCCCCATGAGTTATTGCATTTTAGCCTATTGTTGCATTGATATTTATAATTATAAGGATTACAAGAATAGATTAGATATAACCTGCTCTCCTTCTCTCCCCTCTTTATCCCCCCACCCCCCCATTTTGCCTCCCCACATGAGGCTAGATCCCACTTCTCGATGTCCCAGTCCTCTGACATATGAAGAGACAGCACGTCCAAAACAAAACAAACCCCACCCTGCAGCGCAGTTAGAGAATTAAAACAGAGATATCTTTTGCAGCTAAATTCTTAATACTATCTGCCGAAAATATTATCATTAACAGTATTTAAGCTTGAAATAATCTTCAGCGCTTTTAAGTTAAGATATTAAGATTAAAAAAAAAAAAGAAGAATCAACCCTGGGAATGATTTTAAAAACTAGTCTAGGATAATCCTAGTAATTCCTACTGTAATAGTATAATGGTAATAGTATAAATAGTAGAAAAAGCAATAAACCAAGGGTATGATGTTAAACAGTCTACTTTAAGGTATAGTAGAATAAAAAAAAACAAAAAAACGAATCCTACTTTAATTACTTCCACATTTTCACACTCGCGTCTATAACTCTAATTAAAACATAAACATATAAAGTCCAGATAAAGAAAAGGATGTATAATTATAATACCAGTCTCTTTAAACATGGATCAGGAGAGCAGATCATAGGTCCTTCCCATGCCTTGATAGAATACGGCTCCTTATTAACTTTCAAAAAAGTGTCGGAAACAGCTTCTTTAGTTCCTTTCCAGCTTCTTCTTTGCTTAGGAAAATATAATATTGATCTTGAACTTCCACTTTCAGTTTAGCGGGATACAAGAGGCTGTATTTGATATCGGCTTTCTGTAGCAACTTTTTAATGTCAATGTAGGCTCTGCGTTTTGCAGCTGTTGATGGTGAGAAGTCGGGGGAAAATACGAATAAGATTATTTTCGAATATAATCTCTTGCTTGTGTCTGAGAAGTGCCATCACATCAAGCTTACATCGTAGTCGCTCGAAGCGGACAATAAAAGACCTAGGTTTAAAGGTGCTTGGTCTGTTTGTGCGATAAGCCGTGGCTATCTCAATGTCGAGTTTAAAGTCATCTCCAATTATTTTAGACAGTAATTCTACTGCTAATTTCACAGGGCTTGAGCTTGAGCTTTCTCGTTTCTCAGGTATACCCTCAATTCTTATATTATTTCTTCTGCACCCATCCTCCAGGGCTGCAAGTCTGTGTCCAAGTTTTTTGCATTCGGAATTCGCAGCTGTGGCTTTTTCATTGGCGTTAGACGCCAGTTGTTCCGCTGTTTCAACTCGAGCCGTGAGTCCCTGCTTAACGTCTTCCAGCTGATCTGAAACGTCATTAATCTGGTCAGCAAGCATTTTTAGTTTGGAATTAGTTTCTTCGATGTGTTCCACTAATTTCTCCAACATGCCTTTAAAGTTCACGTCAAAACGTTTAAATAGACGTGTTTCCTGATCTTTGTTATCCTTCTTAAGCTCGTTCTTGAGCTCAATGGTCGCCTTCTTAAGATCATTCTTGTTATCTTTCTTAAGCTCATTTATGGCCGTAACCATGGCAGTGGCCAGTGTAGCGATCATCTCTTTCAGTTCGATCAGTTCGCTTCGGATTTCATGCTCCGCGAGTGGAAACGCAGCTCCTGTTACAGCAGATGCTGCAGGCTCGCGATGAGTAGATGAGAGCACATCCTGCAGGGCCTTTTCTAGTCTCGAATGATCCTCAGAAATCGGCGATCCATCGCGACCTATATCACTTGCACCTTCGCTCCCATTTTCACTCTCGACTGGTGACGATACAATGGAGCGGGGTCCCAGGAAATCTGCACATTCGTCTGCCTGTTCCAGGTCAGTCTCCGTGAGGCCATACCTTGCACTCAGGCCGGAAGTCTGTCCAGACTTTGATGCAGCTTTAAGTTTCTTTTCTGGTTCTTTCTGACTTTTCTTCTTGTTACTCATGCTTGTATATTGTAGTGGAAGTTTCTTGGTCGGGTTAAATACAGGATACCTCTAAATAATATGAAATACGCTGGAAAATAAAGCTGCTGCTAGCGGAGCTCTGCTTCAGACGTCCATCTCCTATAAACGGACGAGACCAACTCCAAAATTAGACTATTCTTTATGATTTCTTTCATGTTGGGTTTCAAAAAGTTGAGTTTGTAGCTTTTGGCAATGGAAGTGTTTTAGGGGGTTTTAGGTTTGCCTGCCACCCCAGACTGATGCTGCCTGGTGCATGCATCCCAGTATTGGGACTAAAGGGGGATGCTTAATTTGAGTATTACCGTTTGCAGTGGTTGTCTGTATTATTTGAATGTACAATACTCTCAGCATTAAAAAAAGAGTAAAGAAAAAGTGTTTTTCTTGATAAATCGAGTGTGTCTGTTTGTCACAGTATGTAACTCTTTAGGTACACAATTACATTTTTTATGTTATTTTTTGTAATGTTAAAAAAAAAAATTACATGAAAATGCTGGCCTGACCAAAGCACTGCTTGACATGATCACCTCATTGCAGGACTGGGATGTGACAATATTTTTTAATGCGTTAAATAGGCCACATTAATAGCAAAAATGAATGTATTAACTCTCCCAGGCCTAATTGTAACCTTTTTAAAATTTTAATTATTATTTTTTTGAAATTGTAAGACAGCTTTCACACAATCCAAATTCATTATGTTATTATTACTGTATATTACTGCATGTGTGTGCTGGTCAGATCATAAAAAGCTTCATAGGCTGCAGGTTTAATTATATATGAAATGTAACTTGGGCTGCGTGTACCTTTGTGCAGTGGCATTTTTGGTATGAATAATCTTTTGGGACCAGAGCAATAATCTCCTGTGTTTGTGTAGATTTCTCTTAATATTAACACGAACATATCGAACTAATAATATATGTCTCTTTTTTGCTAATGACTAGTGAAATACGAAAGTTCAGGTGTCTTTCACTTCACAGTTAATTGAACGATAGGATGCTGGTACCTAGTCTGTGTCCAGTGGCTTCAGATTGTTGTGATACCCTCTGCAAGTCGTAAGGCTTTCAAACATTTTGAAAACAGAGAACCTTCCAGCCACCCACTGCTCAGTAAAATATATTGACTTAGGAATTTTTAAATTTGAAACAGCAACTCCTCAAGATTAGAAATAAACTACTTTTAGATGGTAAATGACAATGCACAATATCATAGAAAAGAATATGCGGGCCACATAACTGGTAACAGTGCTAATTGTTGTGTGTCCAGGTGTTTGCAGGTCAGTGTGAAGCCAGCAAACAATTAAAAAAATAAATTCAACTTACAGTGCATACCTGTTCTTTCCACACCAAGATTTTACACTTCTTTGAAATAGGAACAACAAACTGTTTCTTTTCCACGAAGTGGAAGCATCATACATAGGCTTCATTGGTGGCTTTTTCAAATGTAATGTGATCCTTCTCAGTGGTGGGTGAAAATCAAGCTGCAGCTTGATATCTTGTGGATGATGCATTCCTGATATTGGTCGTCTTTCTTTTTTAATTACTGTTGCTACCTTTCAGGGACAAAATGCTGCTGTTTTTTTGATACTCCTTCACTGGCATGAGCCTCATCCCAGAAAAACTTGAAACAGAAGTGTAAATGTATGATTAAAAAAACTTAACATGATGTTATTTTAGAAGAACTGAGTGGATAGAAATAGCAAGCTTGTTGGGATGAATGGCCTGTTCTTGTCTAGACTGTTCTAATGTTTTAATATGTGTGATGATATTGAAGCCCCATTGCTAAAATAGAAAGATCTGGTCGGACATGCACGCTCACGCAGACCCAATGATCCAGAGAACACTCCAGGGCCAATTGGTCCAGCCCCTTAGCTGGAACCAGGCTGGCAGCACCTGGCACAACAGTTTCATGAGAAGCATTGTTCTTATGTATCTGTAATTGCATTGAGCATATAATAGATTGTTTTTTAAATTGTTTAAGAAGACCAAGCAGAGCACATTTGGTATTTTTCAATTAAGGAGAGATCTTCTCAGTTTCTTTTTTTCTGTTGTACTTACTATTTTACATCATCGGTTGTTACGGAGTTCAGGATATGAAAGTTTTTCACAGTTAAATGAAAACAGGAAAATATGACTCTGAGGAAACAGCTTACGAAACTAAAAAAAAATGACAAATACCTATATTATTAAGAAACTTTTAACAGTAAAATAAAAACATTTTAACCACTTATCAAAAATTGTAAATTGGAAGGTAAAATGACTGAACAACAATCCAAAAAGAATAAAATATTATATTATTGTTTATTGCAATCAGATATAACATTCATGCAGAATAAATTAAATATCAAGGCAAGCTGCAGGGAAGTACACTTCGCTCTGTACACAGTTTACAATTAATTACCGTCAACTATGTAGAAAACCAGTGGCTGAAGATGCATTTAGACCAAGACACAGCATTGGAAATTGAGATTTTTAGTTTATCAAAGAAAATCACCTCCTGATAAAATACAATCTTAATTGGATTAAATCATATTCAACACCAACTCAAAATTGTACACCTTATACATTTATCATGACTCAGACTACCGAAAAGGTACATGGCAGCAGTGGTCCAAAAGGCCTTTCAAATTTAGGAGGCATGTATTGCTGCTGTTCCCAAATAACTGACCGTGCTGGACTGTTGCTAAGCTTTTGGACTCAGGGAAGAGAACAAAAACAAAGCTAATGGCCATCCTCTTTAATAAAACCCCTGTGTACGTCCATGTGTCCGTGTGCATGTGTCTTCTGGTGAAGTGCGCATGCGCGGGGCACTCTTTAATAAAGGACATCATTGCTGGGGAGAGTGCTGATTGGGTACTCGCGGCTGCGCACATAAAATCCGTTGCTGGGGAGACGCCACACATACAATAATCAGCTGCACGCCAGAACAGATTAAAATACTTGCTGGGGAACTGCACAGTACTTGCTGGAGAGACGCCACAGGCACAACTATCAGATGCATGCCACACATTACATCAGTTCCTGGGGAGACTCTGCTGATTGCCCACTGTTTTGACAGAAAATTAAACGCATATTACAGAAAGGCGGAAATACAGGAAGGGCGGAATGAGTGGCAGAGTCACCGGCCTCTAGCAGATGCTTCAAAGGCCACCTGACGCATCACACAAGACAGAGAGGGTGGGACCTATAAAATATCACGCTGCCGATCCAATTGGATTTCGGTAAATGAGGTATGACCTAAAACATAAGGCACGAAAAATCCAATCGGGTACTTAGACGTGGAGACCAGCTTCCCCAAAGAGGTGGGATTAGTGTTTGTTGTTGTGCAAGTGTTCACTCTGAGGATGTCAGATTTGCGCTTAAGAAGCTTGGCCCGGTAAAGTATCAGTCGTTGAAGGGGTTTTCCTAAATATACGAATTTTCATGATATTACAATAGGATGACTTTTAAAAGTAGATTTATTTTCACGCACTTAAAATGGGGAGACGCAACACATACAATAATCAGCTCCATGCCAGCACACATTAAAATACTTGCTGGGGAACTGCACAGTACTTGCTGGAGAGACGCCACAGCAAGCTAAAATAAAGAGAGGCAGGATAAGAGATCTTCAAACAGACACAACACATCAATCAACAGCCACAGAGGAGAGGATAAATGTAATATTAATTATACTTACTGTATTGTCATATATGTTTCTATTTTATTTTTATTATTATTTTACTTAAGGCTTCTTGCAAAAATATTTTTGACAAAAAAAAATTAAGACAAGAAACAGAATGAGGTCAAGGTCCCTTGCCATTTAATATAGACAGTTTCTACTAATGTTTATGCACTACTGTTCTAGCGCCTGTTATTGTAATGGGCTTAACACTAGAATTACCAGAGTCTACGAAAAAACTCGTAGATCCGGCCCACCTTAAAACCGTTCTCACCTCTCCGCCAGCGTCTTTTGTCTTCTAAATGTGCTGATTAAGACGAGCAGCAAGCAGCCGGCTATTCCATCCCCCACCGTCGCAGAACGTTCACTAAGTTCTCCCAGGTCAGGGATTACTGTATACCTACGTCTGTGTTTTTTTTTTTTTTTTTTTTTTTGACACCATACACCATAAGGTGCACACTAATTCAGCATGAGCAGGAACACTCAATAAAACTGAATAAAAAAAATCAAGTGACGGTGTGATACGAAGAAGGCAGATTCGCCAGCGTTTGTGTGTCAGCTTTAATCCCTCCAGATGAGAGAATGTCCAGTTCCATTGTCTCAAAACACCACTCACTTCTCCAGTTATTCCGTTTGAAATTAAAAATAACAGCGTCAGATCCCTGGGTGGGGTGGCGGTAGTATGTATCACGATCGTGATTTAGAGAGAATAAAAGTTAAAAAAAAAAGTTTGATTTTACAGGTCCTATAAATGCACACCGTGTGTTACAGACGCAAACCAAATGTATGTGTGTACTGTATAATATTAACATTAAGAGCAGGTCACTACTGAAAATGGCAAATATAGGAGTGATTGGGGATTGAATCGGGGACTCTTGATTACAAGTCAGCAAACCTTACTGCTATGCCACTAAAGCTGTCGTCTCTTCCTTGAACCTTTTGTGAAAGTGTTTACTTGATCTTTAGACTTCAGGCTTCATACATTATATAGTTTATGCCTACATTTTGTCATTTACTACTAAAATATGAAAAAACGTTTCTGTTTTAAAAATGTGTTTACACAGATTACTGTAGAAACGGAACACACATGAAATGCGTGTGTTCCAAATAGTGATTTATTATTTCCACTCTAAAACTTTAGCAGTTCAGTCACTCCCAGATAATCAAACAAGGCATGACCTGGGAAAACTTAGTGAACGTTCTGCGACGGTGGGGGATGGAATAGCCGGCTGCTTGCTGCTCGTCTTAATCAGCACATTTAGAAGACAAAAGACGCTGGCGGAGAGGTGAGAACGGTTTTAAGGTGGGCCGGATCTACGAGTTTTTTCGTAGACTCTGGTAATTCTAGTGTTAATGTCTAGTTTTATATAATGCTACACATCCTCTCTGACACAGTAACACTGAGGACTTTCAGCCAACGAATTATTCATCTGTCTATCTGTCTGTCTTATTGTATTGAATGTCTATCTCTATCCATCCTTCCATCCATGCATCCTGTTTGCAGCAGGAAGTACAAAAACAAAAGACATAGTTAAAGAACTCCAATAGATTAACAAAGACACAACATTTGCCAACTAATGTTATTGCATGAACATACATTAAAGATCAATACAAAGAAGAAGAATTACTTTCAACGGTACACAAAATCTTCTTCTTAGGGGTTAGGGGTTGCCACAGCGGATCATCATTTTCCATATCTTTCTGTCCTCTGCATCTTGTTCTGTTACACCCATCACCTGCATGTCCTCTCTCATCACATCCATAAACCTTCGCTTAGGCCTTCCTCTTTTCCTCTTCCCTGGCAGCTCTATCCTTAGCATCCTTCTAATATACCCGGCATCTCTCCTCTGCACATGTCCAAACCAACGCAATCTCGCCTCTCTGACTTTGTCTCCCAACTGTCCAATTAGAGCTGACCCTCTAAAATACTCATTTGTAATCCTATCCATCCTCATCACACCTAGTGCAAATCTCAGCATCTTCAACTCTGCTACCTCCAGCTCTGTCTCCTGCTTTCTGGTCAGTGCCATCGTCTCCAACCCATATAACATAGCTGGTCTCCCTACCGTCCTGTAGACCTTCCCTTTCACTCTTGCTGATACCCGTCTGTCACAAATTACTCCCGACACTCTTCTCCACCCATTCCACCCTGCCTGCACTCTCATTTTCACCTCTCTTCCAAATCCCCATTACTCTGTACTGTTGATCCCAAGTATTTAAACTCATCTACCTTCGCCAACTTTACTCCCTGCATTCTCACCATTCCACTGACCTCCCTCTCATTTACACACATGTATTCTGTCTTGTTCCTATTGACCTTCATTCCTCTCCTCTCTAGAGCATATCTCCACCTCTCCAGAGTCTCCTCAACCTGTTCCCTACTATCACTACAGATCACAATGTCATCAGCAAACATCATAGTCCACGGGGACTCCTGTCTAATCTCGTCTGTCAACCTGTCCATCACCATTGCAAATAAGAAAGGGCTCAGTGCCGATCCCTGATGTAATCCCACCTCCAACTTGAATGCATCCGTCACTCCTACCGCAGACCTCACCACTGTCGCACTTCCCTTGTACATATCCTGTACAACTCTTACGTACTTCTCTGCCACTCCCGACTTCCTCATACAATACCACAGCTCCTCTCGAGGCACCCTGTCATATGCTTTCTCCAGGTCCACAAAGACGCAATGCAACTCCTCCTGGCCTTCTCTATACTTAACTCTATACTCTAACATCCTCAGAGCAAACATCACATCTGTGGTGCTCTTTCTTGGCATGAAACCATACTGCTGCTCACTAATCATCACCTCACTTCTTAACCTAGCTTCCATTACTCTTTCCCATAACTTCATGCTATGGCTCATCAGTTTTATTCCCCTGTAGTTACTGCAGTCCTGCACATCCTCCTTATTCTTAAATATCGGCACCAGTACACTTCTCCACTCCTCAGGCATCCTCTCACTTTCCAAGATTCCATTAAACAATCTGGTTAAAAACTCCACTGCCATCTTTCCTAAACACCTCCATGCTTCCATAGGTATGTCATCTGGACTAACGGCCTTTCCATTTTTCATCCTCTTCATAGCTGTCCTTATTTCCTACTTGCTAATCCATTGCACTTCCTAATTTAGTATCTCCACTTTATCCAACCTCTTCTTTCTCTCGTTCTCTTCACTCATCAGCCTCTCAAAGTACTCTTTCCATCTACTCAACCCACTCTCCTTGCTTCTGAGTACATTTCCATCTTTATCCTTTATCGCCCTAACCTGCTGCACATCTTTCCCAGCTCGGTCCCTCTGTCTGGCCAATAGGTACAGGTCCTTTTCTCCCTCCTTAGTGTCCAACCTCTCATACAACTCATCATACGCCTTTTCTTTAGCCTTCGCCACCTCTCTTTTCTTTGCTATCCTCTTCCTCTGTATACTCTTCTGTATTTCCTCATTCCACCACCAGGTTTCCTTTTCTTTCTTCCTCTTTCCAAATGTCACGCCAAACACCCTTCTTGCTGTCACCCTTACTACATCTGCTGTAGTTTCCCAGCTGTCTGGTAACTCTTCACTGCCACCCAGTGCCTGTCTCACCTCCTCCCTAAACTCAACCTTGCAGTCTTCCTTTTTCAACATCCACCATTTGATCCTTGGCTCTGCCATCACTCTCTTCCTCTACTTCATCTCCATCGTCATCCTACAGACCACCATCCTATGCTGCTTAACTACACTATCCCCTGCCACCACTTTGCAGTCTTCAATCTCCTTCAGATCAACTCTTCTGCATAGGATGTAATCTACCTGTGTGCATCTTCCTCCACTCTTGTACGTAACCCTATGTTCCTCCCTCTTCTTAAAATACGTATTCACCACAGCCATGTCCATCCTTTTGGCAAAATCCACTATCCTCTGACCTTCTTCATTCCTCTCCATGACACCATACCTACCCATCACCTCCTCGTCTCCACTGTTCCCTTCACCAACATGCCCATTGAAATCCACTCCAATCACCACTTTCTGTCCCTTGGGTACACTGTTCATCACTGCATCCAACTCACTCCAGAAATCTTCTTTCTCACCCATTGCACACCCAACTTGCGGTGCATATGCACTAAAAACATTCATCATCACACCTCCCATTTCCAGCTTCATAATCATTACTCTGTCTGACACTCTTTTCACCTCCAAAACACTCTTGACATACTGTTCCTTCAGAATAACTCCTACCCCATTTCTCCTCCCATCCATACCATGATAGAGCAATTTGAATCCGCATCCAATCCACCTGGCCTTACTCCCCTTCCATTTAGTTTCTTGCACGCACAATATATCAACCTTCCTTCTCTCCATCGTATCTGCTAACTCTCTCCCCTTACCAGTCATACTGCCAACATTCAAAATTCCTACCCTCAGTTCCACTCTCTTTACTTTCCTCCTCTCTTCCTGCCTCTGGACACATCTCCCCCCTCTTCTTCTTCTTCAGTCAACAGTAGCCCAATTTCCGGCAGCACCCTGTTGGCTAACAGTACTGGTGGTGGTCGTTGTTAACCCTGGGCTCGACTGATCCGGTATGGAAATTTGTATTATTGTCCGCATATTGATGTGGCAAAATTTTACAACTGATGCCCTTCCTGGCGTAACCCTCCCCATTTATCCGAGCTTGGGACCAGCATGAAGAAACACACTGGTTTGTGCATCCCCTGTGGCTGGAAACAGTACACAAAATAATAATTTAAAATTTAGCAGCATCCAAAATTTAAAATGCTTATAGCTTTAGGAATTAAACAGTTCTTAAACCTGTTGCTCTTTACCTTTGTAAACCTAAATCTGCATCCTGATGGGAAAAGCTGGAATTTAGAGCAAAGAGGATGGCTACTGTCTGACTGGATTGAGATGGCTTTCTTTCTAACTTGTTTGCAATACATGTCAGTGATAGGGGTCTGCTGTCAACCAATAATTTGACTGCAAGGTTTTATAATGATTTATATTCTTATTGCTGAGGGTACCAAACTATAAGCATCTGGCGCCGCCGAGAGTGGCAGCCTTTTCAGCAGCTCCGTGTATGACTATATGTGTATGTGTATTTTTCTACTTTTATTTTTCTATTTTTATTTATTGATCACTCCTACCACTTTATTTTATGTGGATTTGTTCCCTAGACACACTTACTTTTACAACGTGGGCATGGATTTTTACACGCCGAGACTCGCCTATTCAAGTACTCAACTTCGAGCGCTGAGAACAAATGCCAGTGCCGGTGTGGTTCCCTATTTACCTGACGAGGTAAGAAGGCGGTATCGTGGCAGCAGAGCCGGCACTAAGCTAAAAATGAAGCGGCTTGCGAGAAAGTGGCGTTTTAAGCCTTCGGTGCCTTCTGTTATTCTGGGGAATGTGAACTCAATCTCAAATAAGATCGACGAACTGGCTGCGCTGGTGAAAAATGTCAGAACCTACAGAGAATGCAGTTTGTTGTGTTTCTGCGAAACGTGGCTAACTAACACCATCCCAGATGCTAATGTAGAGCTACCCGGGTTTAGCACAGTTAGAGCTGACAGAGACATAAGTACCTGTGGGAAGTACAAAGGAGGAGGACTCGCTCTCTATGTTAATACACGGTGGTGTAACTCTGGACATGTTAAAGTAAAAATCTCCACTTGCTGCAGGGACATCGAACTGTTGGCCGTAAGTCTGCGTCCCTATTACTTGCCCAGAGTTTGGACACGTCATTGTTGTCATCGTGTATATTCCTCCTCGGGCGGACGTGGAGATAGTGAGTGACATCATCCATTCTGCTGTTGCTAAGTTACAAACGCAGCACCCCGAGGCACTTGTGCTAATCGCTGGAGACTTTAACCATGTGACGCTGGACAAAACATTACCTGCATTCTCCCAGTATGTGGACTGCAACACCCGGGGAAATAAGACTATTGATTTACTGTATGCAAACGTTAAAGACGCATACAGTGCCACCCCGCTGCCTGAGCTTGGGAAAGGAGATCATAACCTGGTTCTGCTTCAGCCTCACTACAAACCAAAAGTGAGAGTCCTACCTGTAACCACACGATCATTCAGGAAGTGGACCCCGGAGGCTGAGAATGCTCTGAGACAATGTTTTGGAACTACAGACTGGGATATCCTGCAGGGATCACATAGTGAGAACATTGAGGAGGTTGTTGACTGCACTACTGACTACATCAACCTCTGTATGGACACTGTAGTTCCAGTAAAAACTGTACGCTGCTATGCTAACAACAAGCCATGGATTACATGTGACATCAAGGGCCTTTTGAACCAGAAAAAAAGGGCTTTTAAAGACGGTGATCAGCATGAGCTAAAGCGCGTGCAGAAGGAACTCCGAGTCCAGCTCAGGGCGGCGAAGGAGCAGTACAGGAGAAAGCTGGAGCAGAAGTTGCAGAACAACAGCATGAAGGAAGTGTGGGATGGGATGATGATCATCATTGGCTGCAGCTTGAAGCGGGGTACCACCATCGAGAGAGACGTGAAGAGAGCAAACCAAATGAACATCTTCTTTAACAGGTTTGACCACCCTAACCCACTCTCACCTCGGAGTACTGCACTCTCTACACATCCTTCTGCTGATACCAACATAGGAGAGACATCCCCACCCACAATTACAGCAGCGCAAGTGAGCAGAGAGCTGAGGAAACTTCGTGCCAGCAAAGCAGCAGGTCCAGATGGAGTATCGCCACGACTGCTGAAGGTCTGTGCATCAGAGCTGGGGGGTCCTCTACAGCGCATCTTCACCCTGAGCCTGGAACAGGGGAAAGTCCCGAGGCTTTGGAAAACATCTTGCATCACCCCAGTCCCAAAGGTATCACGTCCTGGTGAGCTGAATGACTTCCGGCCTGTCGCTCTAACATCACATGTGATGAAGACCATGGAGCGGCTGCTGCTTCCCCACCTGAGGCCACAGGTCCAACACGCCCTCGACCCTCTGCAGTTCGCATACCAGGAGAAGGTGGGAGCGGAAGATGCCATCATCTATATGCTACATCGATCCCTCTCCCACTTGGACAGAGGCAGTGGCGCTGTAAGAATTATGTTTCTAGACTTCTCTAGCGCCTTCAACACCATCCAACCTCTGCTCCTTAGGGTCAAGCTGACAGAGATGGGAGTAGATTCATACCTGGTGGCATGGATCGTGGACTATCTTACAAACAGACCTCAGTATGTGCGTCTCGGGAATTGCAGATCTGACATTGTGGTCAGCAACACAGGAGCGCCGCAGGGGACTGTACTTTCTCCGGTCCTGTTCAGCCTATATACATCGGACTTCCAATATAACTCGGAGTCCTGCCACGTGCAAAAGTTTGCTGACGACACTGCTATCATGGGCTGCATCAGGAGTGGGCAGGAGGAGGAGTATAGAAACCTCATCAAGGACTTTGTTAAATGGTGCGACTTAAACCACCTACAACTGAACACCAGCAAAACCAAGGAACTGGTGGTGGATTTTAGGAGACCCAGGCCCCTCATGGACCCCGTGATCATCAGAGGTGACTGTGTGCAGAGGGTGCAGACCTATAAATACCTGGGAGTGCAGCTGGACGATAAATTGGACTGGACTGCCAATACTGATTCTCTGTGCAAGAAAGGACAGAGCCGCCTTTACTTCCTTAGATGACTGGCATACTTCAACATCTGCAGTAAGATGCTGCAGATGGTTGTGGCGAGTGCCCTCTTCTACGCAGTGGTGTGCTGGGGAGGTAGCATTAAGAAGAAGGATGCCTCACGCCTGGACAAACTGGTGAGGAAGGCAGGCTCTATTGTTGGCATAGAGCTGGACGGTTTGACATCCGTAGCAGAGCAACGGGCACTCAGCAGGCTCCTATCAATTATGGAAAATCCACTACATCCATTAAAACAGTGTCATCTCCAGACAGAGGAGCAGTTTCAGCGACAAACTGCTGTCACTGTCCTGCTCCACTGACAGACTGAGAAGATCATTCCTCCCCCAAACTATGCGTCTCTTCAATTCCACCAGAGGGGGTAAACGTTGAACATTATTCAAGTTATTGTCTGTTTTTTACCTGCATTTTTTATTAGTGAATTTCCCATTGGGATTAATAAAGTATCTATCTATCTATCTATCTATCTATCTATCTATCTATCTATCTATCTATCTATCTATCTATCTATCTATCTATCTATCTATCTATCTATCTATCTATCTATCTATCTATCTATCTATCTATCTATCTATCTATCTATCTATCTATCTATCTATCAAACCAACAGATAAAAGCAATTGTAACTATGGTTCAATGAAGAACTTATACAAAAAGTGTCATTATTGTTTTGTCCACTTTAAAACAGCTTAGTTTCCAAAGAAAGAAAAGATATATGCTGTGTTAAGATCAAAGTTTAGTATGTTATCAATGATTGTTCCCAGATATTTGTGTTGCTCCACCATCTCCTCTGTCGCCCCTTTAATTAAGGCTGAGACAGTGGATGGTAGAGAGCATCTGAAATCTACAACCATATCTTTTGTCTTAGAAGTATTAAGTCATAAATTAAAGTGATCACACCATTGTACAAACTCATTACCAATAGGTCCATGGCTGTCTTCCTTATCTTGTAGAAGACTAACAATGACAGAGTCATCTGCAGATTTCAGAATGTCTATCCTTTTGTAAACTCCTGCAGTCATTTGTATACAGGATAAACAAAAGAGGAGATAAACAGCAACCTTGTGGAGTGCCAAAAGATGAAAGAAACTTCAAGTTAGAAAATCACTGGGGGGTGAGGTATGTTTAACATGAATCAGTGCTTTAAAAATGCTGTAGTGTGCTGATCAGGAGGTGCTCATAGACCTCTGAGCTTAATTTGTGTCCTTACATCAGCCTTCCTGGGAGCACAGGGGTTGAAATGCATTTCTTTTCTAGAGCATAGTGCTGTATTTCTTCTGTGTTGCGTTTTCTGTGAGAAGTGTTTTTTCTGTGATTAAAGCTGTGTGATACCCAAAACTAATTTACATCAGTCATTAATTATATTTAATGACTTATTCACCCAAGTATCCATTTGCCAAACCTGTTTATTGTCTTGTTGGAACTGCACATTCCATAGCTACATGAGTTGGGGTGGGTCCTCTCAGGGTGAGATTCCTGTTAATGACTGGCAAGACCATCTGCTGTTGTACTTATTATATACATGGGTGCCATTGCATTTTGTGTATGCCACACTATTTCCACACTAGAATGTTACATACTGATATATTACCTATATACTGTTTATTATTATTTGTATGCAGTTTCTGTTTCTGAGGTGATACAAGCAGGGATGAATCATTCTGTGCATCTGCTTGTTTTCAATAATAAAAGAAAGGTCAGCAACCATTGAAATAATATCAACAACACCTCCTCGAAATGGCTATTATTATTAGCACCTAAACAGAATGCTGAATGTCTTTATAACTATTTCTATAATGTCACAAGCTAAATGACAAAATTCCATAAACAAAGTATCATTTTCTGTTTTAACATTTTCTTATTTTCATCCACAGTGGGATCTTGTTTGTGACATGAAACATTTGAGACACACAAGCCAGACTATCTACATGATAGGGGTCCTCGTAGGGGCCATCATTCTAGGTAGCCTCTCTGACAAGTAAGTACAGTAATGCACTTTATGAAAACCTTGTTGTATTTATAACCACTAGTCATTGATTATGCTAACAACTTTATGGCTACCACCTCTGTACACTAGATTTTTACAGTACATGTACTTGGCGTGATGATTGGTAATTTTTATTTATATAATCCCTGTTAAATGATGTGTTTTATTTTATCAGTAAGTTTCTGCACTTCAGCTAAGAATTCCAAATGATTTCACCATGTAATTTGTTTGCTTGAAATGTTTATTTCAAAGTAGTTCCCATTAACATTTAACACTAACTTATTACGAATTACCAGAGCCTACAAAAAAACTCGTTGATCCGGCCCACCTTAAATCCGTTCGCACCTCTCCCTCAGCATCTTTTGTCCTGTAAATGTGCCGATTAAGACCAGCAGCAAGCAGCCTGCTATTCCATCCCCCACCGCTGCAGACCGTGCACAAACTTCTCCCAGCTCATGCTTTGATTGATTATCTGGGAGTGAAAGTTTTAGAGTGGAAATAATAGATCGTTATTTGGAACACATGCATTTCATGTGTGTTCCGTTTCTATAATAATCTGTGTAAACACATTGTTAAAACAGAAACGTTTGTCATATTTTAGTAGTAAATGACAAAATGTTGGCATAAACTATATAATGTGTGAAGCCTGAAGTCCAAAGATCAAATAAACACTTTCGCAAAAGGTTCAAGGACGATACAACAGCTTCCGTGGCGTAGCAGTAAGATTTGCTGACTTGTAATCAAGAGTCCCCGGTTCGATCCCGTCTGCCTCCTGTATTTGCCATTTTCAGTAGTGAGCTGCACTTATTGTTAATATTATACAGTACATACATACATTTGGTTTGCGTCTGTCACAGACGGTGTACATTTATAGGAATGTGGAAGTTACTGTTTTTTTTCACTTTTATTCTCTCAGTCACGATCGCGATACATACTTCTGCCCTAGGGATCTGACGCTGTTAGTTTTTATTTGAAACTGGGAGTAACTGTAGATGTGAGTGGTGTTTTGAGGCATTGGAACTGGACATTCTCTGATCTGGAGGGATAAAAGCTGACACACAAACACTGGAGAATCTGCCTCCTTCGTATCTCACCGTCACTTGATTTTTTTTTTTTTCAGTTTTATTGAGTGTTCCTGCTCACGCTGAATTAGTATGCACCTTATGGTCTATGATGTCAAAAAAAAACAAAAAAACTGAGACATAGGTATATATGATATTTGGACTTATTCATTTTATGAGCTGTATAGTACATTTCGGAAAACATTGTGGCACGGATGCAACATTATTCATATTATTCATATTCATTCGCATAACACGTCGTAAATGTAGGAAGGACGGGTCCTTGCGTGTGTTTGAACTGTTAACATTTGAATGTGATGATTGCATATAGCGCTGAACTGACCTCTCTGTGCTATTGTTGCCTCTGCATGTCATGGAGTACAAAAGAAACAGCAACATGTGGGGACTGGCAAGAGCGGGGAAAAAAACATGCGGTGTTATGCGAATGAATATGAATAATGTTGCATCCTTGCCATCCTTGATATTAATAAGCCCAAAATGTGCCAAGAAAACATTCCTTACACCTTAATACTACCACTAGCCTGGACTGTTTACAGAAGGCAGGTTGAGTGCATGGATTCATACTATCTGCAGATTCTGACTGTGCAATCTGTGTGCTTCAGCAGAAATCAAGATTCATTGACAAGTCTACATTTTGCCAGTGTTCAACTGTCCAGTTTTAGTGAGCCTGTGTCCACTGAAGCCCCAGTTATTTGGGTATTGACTGACAGGAGTGAAACCGAACATGGTCCAAGGAGATCAGCAGTTACATAAATACTCAGACCAGACTGTCTGGCACCAGTAACCAACAACAATTGAAATCATTGAGTTCATATTTTTTCTCCAGTCTGGTGTTTGATGTGAAAATTAACTGAAGCACCTGGCCTGTACCTACATGATTTTATGCTGTGTGCTGCTGCTGCATGACTGGCTGATCAGATAATTGCATGGATAGGCAGATGTTCCTGACAAATTGTTCAGTGAGTGTGTACTTGTACCTTTTATATTTCTTTACAAATCTGTTGATTGATCAGTAAGATCTTTTTTGATATAATTGTAAAACAGATTACTACTCATTACTAGCAAAATTTATAGTGTCTGAAAATAAAACCTAAATTCATTTTTACTCACTTACTTACTGAAGAGTTGTCATAATATACAGTGGTGTGAAAAACTATTTGCCCCCTTCCTGATTTCTTATTCTTTTGCATGTTTGTCACACAAAATATTTCTGATCATCAAACACATTTAACCATTAGTCAAATATAACACAAGTAAACACAAAATGCAGTTTGTAAATGGTGGTTTTTATTATTTAGGGAGGAAAAAAAATCCAAACCTACATGGCCCTGTGTGAAAAAGTAATTGCCCCCTGAACCTAATAACTGGTTGGGCCACCCTTAGCAGCAATAACTGCAATCAAGCGTTTGCGGTAACTTGCAATGAGTCTTTTACAGCGCTCTGGAGGAATTTTGGCCCACTCATCTTTGCAAAATTGTTGTAATTCAGCTTTATTTGAGGGTTTTATAGCATGAACCGCCTTTTTAAGGTCATGCCATAGCATCTCAATTGGATTCAGGTCAGGACTTTGACTAGGCCACTCCAAAGTCTTCATTTTGTTTTTCTTCAGCCATTCAGAGGTGGATTTGCTGGTGTGTTTTGGGTCATTGTCCTGTTGCAGCACCCAAGATCGCTTCAGCTTGAGTTGACGAACAGATGGCCGGACATTCTCCTTCAGGATTTTTTGGTAGACAGTAGAATTCATGGTTCCATCTATCACAGCAAGCCTTCCAGGTCCTGAAGCAGCAAAACAACCCCAGACCATCACACTACCACCACCATATTTTACTGTTGGTATGATGTTCTTTTTCTGAAATGCTGTGTTCCTTTTACGCCAGATGTAACGGGACATTTGCCTTCCAAAAAGTTCAACTTTTGACTCATCAGTCCACAAGGTATTTTCCCAAAAGTCTTGGCAATCATTGAGATGTTTCTTAGCAAAATTGAGACGAGCCCTAATGTTCTTTTTGCTTAACAGTGGTTTGCGTCTTGGAAATCTGCCATGCAGGCCGTTTTTGCCCAGTCTCTTTCTTATGGTGGAGTCGTGAACACTGACCTTAATTGAGGCAAGTGAGGCCTGCAGTTCTTTAGAAGTTGTCCTGGGGTCTTTTTTGACCTCTCGGATGAGTCGTCTCTGCGCTCTTGGGGTAATTTTGGTCGGCCGGCCACTCCTGGGAAGGTTCACCACTGTTCCATGTTTTTGCCATTTGTGGATAATGGCTCTCACTGTGGTTCACTGGAGTCCCAAAGCTTTAGAAATGACTTTATAACCTTTACCAGACTGATAGATCTCAATTACTTCTGTTCTCATTTGTTCCTGAATTTCTTTGGATCTTGGCATGATGTCTAGCTTTTGAGGTGCTTTTGGTCTACTTCTCTGTGTCAGGCAGCTCCTATTTAAGTGATTTCTTGATTGAAACAGGTGTGGCAGTAATCAGGCCTAGGGGTGGCTACGGAAATTGAACTCAGGTGTGATACACCACAGTTAGGTTATTTTTTAACAAGGGGGCAATTACTTTTTCACACAGGGCCATGTAGGTTTGGATTTTTTTTCTCCCTAAATAATAAACACCATCATTTAAAAACTGCATTTTGTGTTTACTTGTGTTATATTTGACTAATGGTTAAATGTGTTTGATGATCAGAAACATTTTGTGTGACAAACATGCAAAAGAATAAGAAATCAGGAAGGGGGCAAATAGTTTTTCACACCACTGTAGGTAATAATCTCATTGATAGAGAGCTGGAAAGCTAACCATACATTCTTCCATTTTTATTCCTGTTAGGTTTGGCCGAAGGACACTTCTGATATGGTCATATCTGCAGCTGGCAGTTGCTGGCACCTCTACAGCCTTCTCACCTTCCTACAGTGTCTACTGCTTTCTGCGTTTCTTGGCTGGCTTTGCTGTGTCTGGAGTGCTCCTTAATTCTTTGTCTCTGAGTGAGTGAATCTTTATAATGAAACTCTGCATTGGAAACGCATCAGATAAGACTAACTCGTTATAGGGTGCAGCACAGGGACACGGATGAACAAGAAACATTAGCCCTAGTTTTTATTTAATCAGATATCTGTTAAGGTGTAATGTGATACAAATGTCCAGAAGTAGTAACCTTAATGTATATGGATTTTTAAAACAATGAATTAATACCATTTATTTAATTCTTTAAACTAATCAATAACAATGTTAGTTAAATTTCCCCCTTGGGATAGGTAAAGTTGTATCTATCTAGTCTTAAAAGTCAGTCTTCTATTATGCTGTTTTGTGAAATCATGAATATCTAAATGTTATTTCAGTCCAATGGCTTGTCTCTCTGCATCATGGGTCCCTTGTCCGGGTTTAAGTCCTGTGCACAGTCACTGTTTTTTGGAATGTTTGCATTCCACAGAGTTTGCGGGTGTTTTCTCCAGAATCACCAGTTTGAACATGGCCCACAACTACATGGATGGGCCGTGTAGGACCTAGTCCTGCTGATATAGATTTCATCCTCCTAAATTTGACTAACTGTATTTTCAAATGTATTGTTACATTAATTATGCACATAATATTATGAAGTTTTTTCAGATTTATAATAATAAGAAAGAGAAAAGGCTAAGAGCCTCAGACTGGAAGATAATCCACAAAATAAAAATAATAAACCTGACAAAAAGCATTTTCTCAGTATTTCTCCAATTAAAAAACATAAATGTGAGCTATAAACCATTAAACGTTATATTTAGCCCACAGTACATTTAAGAGTCGTGTTTAATATTGTAAGCTTCTGTTGTTTTACATTTGAATTCCAATTAGAAATGTTTCAAGCACAACCTTCACGTAATACAGATTTGCTCTTTTGTCTACCCTTATTTTGGACTCATAATTATTTAATGGGCTCCATGCGCATACTGGTCAGCCCAAGGAGGGCCTTATTGACCACAGGTTACAATTCTGGTCAGTTCCATAGCTACAGACAAATTTCTGAATATTATTTCCATGCCTAATCATACAGAGGATTCAGACAGTACTGGGACCCTTTCACTTTCAGTACACTTTGTTGTGTTGTACATTTCATTTTAAATCGATACATTTACCATTTTTGACCATCAGTCTACACTCAGTAATTTTGAATGACAAAGTGAAAACATGTTTTCAGAGAGTTTTGCAAATTTTTTAAACAATCAAAAACGTAAATCTCTTATTCGTGTAAGTATACAGATCCTTAATTCAGTACTTTGCAAAAGCCGCTTTGGCAATTAAATCTTCGAGGTTTCATCGGTAAGTCTCTATGAACTTTTCATACCAGGATTTGGGCAGTTTATCCAATACCTCCTGAAAGATTCACTCAGGATCTATTAAATTGGATGGGAAGAATCTATAAATTGGCATCTTGAGGTCTCTCCACAGATGTTCTATGGGTTTTAAGTCTGGACTTTGGCTGGGTCACTCAAGGATATTTAAAGAAAGACAGATGTGTGCCTTTCTAAGTGATATCCTCATCAATTCAATTTTCCACAAGTGGACCCCAATCACGTTCAAGACATTTCTCAATGATCCACCTGACCACAATCTTGAGTGCCACAGCAAAGGGTCTGAATATTTACATAAATGAGAGAGTTCAGGTTTTGATTTTTACAGAATTTCCAAAAACATGGTTTCACTTTGTCATTCTAGGGTACTGATATGTATCCATTTAAAATTAAATCTACAACACATTAAAGTGTGCAGAATATGAAGAGGTCTGAATACTGTCTGAATCCACTGTGCTTGTAATGCCATTCTGTTGATGGAGTGTTTTAATGGGGACTTGGGTCCATTTGTGTCCTGCGTAGAGACTGCATGTTCACCCTATGGTCATGTATATGTCCTCTGTATTATTGAAATTGATGGCACCTGCTAGAGCCCAAGAAGAAACTTCACTGCACACAGTAATCCCACCAAAAACCCAACTGAATTGGCAATGCTGTCTGTTTGGGGTGTCGCTATGTCTCAGATGATGTACATTTATTTTTATTACAAATGTCAGTTAACTGTGCACTCCTCTGGGTGATCATCATAGCAATTATAACATCTGGACTCTCTGTAGAGTATTAATTGATGGACGTAAACAAAAAATGTCTGTACAGTAGTCATATTTATTATATGAGTCCATTTTGAACCTTCCTCCATCCATCCATTTCATGAATCTGCTTACTCCAGTCCATCACGATCTCCATCTATTACTTGTCCAGGTCAATGTGGAAGGCCTTCATGAAGACATGTACTAAGTAAAGTTCAATAATGGAGAAGCCCACTAGATGTCACTAAAAGGCAAAGATTTAATTTACAGTGTGAGATGGGCGCAGACATTTTATAGCAAAATACTAATAAGAAGATAACTTTACAGTGGTTTTGCTAAGAATGAAAACGTGTCTTACAATTTAAGCTCCAAGGAAATCATTTGAAGATAAATATAATTAAGGACTACTTGATTGAGTGTAGGACTGCTGCCTGGACAGGCTTTAGCTCCCCCACCAATATGAAGTGGACTAAATGGGTCTGCTAATCGATGAGTAGATAGTGAGCTTATGCCTTCCACCCCCTCTATGGTCGGCTCCTACTTTATACCTACAGTTACTTGGATAGGCTGTCGCTGCTTGTAACCCTAGAGCAGATTCAGTGAATGATAGGAGTATAATAATAAGAAAAACTGAGAGAGACTCTCTTTTGTTTATTTGTATATTGATAAAAGGCATCACATCTCAACACAAAACAAAACAAATAAATTTCTTGCAGATGTATCAATATCCACTAGAGAATTATAAAGAAGACTTTTGTTCTCAGACAGTAAAAACGAAGGAAGAAGGGTAGAAAGTGAAGACTGAACATTACAGAGACCAGGATTTTAAATGAGGGGAGCACCAGATCATCAGCTATGAAGGAGTTCAGACAGAAATGAAAGGGGAACAAATGAAAAGTGTATACAATAGAAAATATGAGCATTTTGGGGAGGTCTACGGATGATCTGCAGCTGGGAACAAAAGTGTATGGGGTGAATACCTTCCGAATACCTACAAGACACACTGCAAAATGAAGAAAAACATGCAACGTTCATAGGCTATTCAGTCTCTGACACTGTGAATGAGCTTTTTGTTTTCTCATTTACTTTAGGCTATTTCATTTTTCAGTATTAATGCATAATTGTTCTTAAAATATAGTGAATAGATCAATGCTGATAGCCATTCAGTCACTTTATCTCCTTCATCATCATTGGTCTTCTGTGATTAGGTACCTTTCTCATAATCTCCAGTTGTTGCTGACCACTTTGGAGTTATTCTCAGAGGTTAAGCATTTCCAGTTTCTTAACAGAATGGTGTTCACGTGTTCCTCATTTAACTTCATTTTATGATGTTCTTCTACATCTACATTACACCATTTTTGACATTCAAGTTATGAAGCAGTTGATGATACATTCCACATTACAGTCTTAATGATTTTTATTTTGAATTGGAATTACTGTTTATTGATGTGGTGAGAGAGGACATGCAGGTGACGGGTGTAACAGAGCAAGATGCAGAGGACAGGAAGAAATGGAAAAAGATGATCTGCCGTGGCAACCCCTAACAGGAGCAGCCGAAAGAAAAACACATTCATGCAAACCCTGGCTAGATATAAGGGTGAATGCAGGATCTTTATAAAATATAAATTAATTGACAAAAATGCACTGTAACACAAAAAGCTCTGTGGAACACAAATGGCAAAAACAAATTAGCTGAAAGGTGAACAAGTCCAAAATGAAGTTAAATATTCTGAAAAATCAGTATAGCACAAGAAAATCACAAAAAGCACAAGACCTCACCTAGTGGCATAGCCAGCATGCTGAAAGTCCCTGTGCAGCACCCTGAATGGGCCCCTCCTATCTTGTAATAATAATCATAACTAGATCCTAGGGGCAGGTTGGGCAGTGGTGTCCATGACACTTTCAGATCACACACTGGTGACAAAGAAAATGGCTCTCTAAATGGAATTTGTATTAACTTTTTTAATTGCATTATTTCAGCAGCTGTTAAGTTAGCAAAAATAAAGTAAATTGTGGGAATGGAATGAGGGAGGTGTGGGTAGTAGTAGTACATAAAAACATGTAAGATGAGGTCCCGCTTACTTTTCCAAGACAGCTTTGCAAAGGTAAATGATTAAAATGTAACGTAAGCTAGAAAGTAGAAACTGTTCTATGCTATAAAATGATGCAATTTCAATAAACAAATTAAAACAACATCACCGTCTGACAGGATACTACTGCACAATCGACCTGTTTTACACAAGTTCTGAGAAAATGGACATTATAAAGTGAGGTATCAATGGTTCCAAGGAATTTGCCTTATCGGTAGGACATTACTTTGTCATATATATGGCTTATTGGTCTTTAGTAATTTCTCCATTTTTAACAGTTTTAGCAGATAGCACCTGATCTGAAGCCATTGTATCACTATTTCCAGACTCGGTACAGTTGCAACCATTTCACTCACTGCACTGTCTACATAACCTGCTTGTGACTGTTGCGACGATTCACCAGCATCAGCATTCTCAGTTACTACCGCTGGCCCTTGCTCAGTTTTGAGAAAGGTAGAAATCTTGGTAAGCTTAGCATTTTTCAATTCCTGTTGCAGGCGTGCCTTACATTTAGCAGCACCACTCTTATAATGTTTGCCGGATCCACTGCTATTGGCCGACATGGTGTTGTATGACAAGAGTATAAAAAGAGTCAAATTGTTCAAATATTCTGCATTTTCCAATTAACAGGGACTATCACTTAACAACTGAACTGCTATGATTTACCGTTTACGATTTTGAATTTCGAAAACTGTTAACATTAAATCAAAGTACAAAAGTAACAATTATTTGCAATAATAATGTATATTTACAATATTCATGTGATGTCCTTCAAAACTTCTTCCGTTGATGTACGCTATGGCACTCCAAAGGTCACCAAATTTGGGAATGTGCACTTCTCTGTAAGGCAGACTAGGATGTGTGTAAATTCGTGTAAACTGCAGGTCTGCCGAACATGTAATATCATCATGGATTGGATTGGACTTGCCTGGTGATGGTGCAAATATGTCACTGAAACTGTGAATTAATTAACGGAACAAACTGTGCAATTGATTTAAGTTAATCTTTTTTTTTTTTAAATCTATATGACCCCGAGTGGGCCCCCCAAGCTCGCAAAATCCATTGCTACACCACATACCTCACCACTCCCTAGCACATTGAAATAAACCTCCTGGAACTGTAGGAGACCCTCCGGATTTATAGGCTGGGGGAGTTTGTGTAGGTGATTGTCAGGACATGCAGGTGACGGGTGTAACAGAGCAAGGTGCAGAGGACAGGAAGATATGGAAAAAGATGATCCGCCGTGACAACCCCTAACAGGAGCAACCGAAAGAAAAAAAACTGTCATGTGCTAGGAGCCCCAAAGCACTTTTGTCCCAAAAACACTTACAAAATGCCCACTAGGGGGGATTTACAATCAAACCCTGGCTAGATATAAGGGCGAATGCAGGATCTTTATAAAATAAGTTCACAATATAGATATAGTTCACAAAAACGGATTGGATTGGACTTGCCTGGTGATGGTGCAAAAATTTCACTGAAACTGTGAATTAATTAACGGAACAAACTGTGCAATTGATTTAAGTTATTCGTTTTTTTTTTTGTTTTTTTTTTAATCTATACGACCCCGATTGAGCCCCCCAAGCTTGTAGGCCCTTGTTCTTTGCACAATCTGCAAAATCCATTGCTACACCACATACCTCACCACTCCCTAGCACATTGAAATAAACCTCCTCTTGGGGGACTACCTACAAAGTACATAGAACATCACCAAGCATTGAAACACAATAATAATAATTCTTTCCATTTATGCTTTTCTCACCACATAAAGTTCTTTTCGCAGTGAGTGGGGAGACATTTCAACCACCAGTAATCTGCAGCATCCACCTAGGTGATGCAACAGAAGCCATTTTTGTGCCAGTACGCTCACCACACATTAGTTGGTAGGTTGTGAATTGGTGAGAGAGTTAACCAATTAGAGACAGAGGATGATTAGGGGACCAGAATGACTAGGCCATGGTGGGAAATTTAGCCAGGACATTCGTATACACCCTGTTCTTTTATGACCACAGAGAGTCAGGGCCTTGGTTTTACATCTCATTCAAAGGACAGCATCTTTTTTACAGCACAGTTTCCTTGTCACTGCACTGGGACATTAGAATCCAAACTCAGACTGCAGGTTAAGCGCCCCCTGCTGGTCACCTCTTCCAGCAGCAACTCAAGCTTTCCCTGGCTGGGCCTGAACGTGCTTAGCTTCACTTGGATAACCTGTTCTGAAGTGCAGATGGTATGGCTGCTGGCCATTGCAAATTAACATCAATAATATTAATACAAAAGAATAAAAAATTAACAAAGATGACTTAAAATATGAATTTCAACCCCAACCAGGGGAGGAACCCGGGCTATGATATAACTGTTTTGTGAAAGTAATGAAGTAATAAGGTTGTTTTTTGTGTAATTTAAACGCTGAATATTTGCTCACTCTGTGCTTACAGAGCTGTGCTTACATATTTCTAGATATATAACTTTCTTGCTTTTGCAACAGAATCAGTGAGCCATTGTATAAATGGCTTGCATGTGCCTCTCATGGGGTTTGACTCTTTTTGGAATCTATTTGTCCAACACGTTAAAAAGAGAAAAACACACAAAATATGCAAGCTAAAATTAAATTAATTAAAACAAGAAACTAACCCGCAATTGAGTCCACACAGAATGTGTCTCCATTTTAAAGGAATATTCCACCCAAAAATGTAATTTTTTTTAATTGTTACTTACCTCATATGGTTTGTAGTGAAGACTGAGAAAAAGTTTCAATATCATGTTTCAACAACATTTATTTATTTAGCACATTTTCATACAAATTTTGTAGCACAAAGTGCTATACAAGATGAAGAAACGTTTATAAAAAAATAAGATTACGCAATACTAAATAAAAATGAATAAAGTAAGTTCCAATGGTCAGGAGGACAGAAAAAACAAAAAGATAACTCCAGATGGGCTGGAGAAAAAAAACAAAATTTGCAAGAGTTCAGAGGACACGAGACCACCCAGCCCCCACTGGGCATTCTGCCTAACATAAATGATCTAAATCGGTCCTCATAGTTTTTAGGCTTCATTTGGAAGAATTAAATGATGATAGTCCTGTGGACATCTGGCCTTCAATCCATCAATGTAGGGACTGCATGGTGCCTTGATGAGGTGGTGTTCTTGTGTCTCTTGAAGACAGTCGGCACTCAATTTATAACATCTCATACACAAGCACCAGGAACACAAGAAAGAAAAGATTTCTGTTTAGGGCAAGAAATGTTGAGGTTTCGTATGATAGAATTTCCAATAACAAATACAACACTTGGGGCTGACGGCACGGTGGGCGAGAGGAGAGGGTTGAAACGGTTCTGGATGGAGATGCTTGCCTGGGCTGATAGAGGTGAACTACCCTTAAACCCCCATCTTCATAGCTGAAACAGGCCAATTCCCTTGTCATCGTCATTGCTCTGAAGGGGTGTGGGGGTAAAACTAATTTGGCCCTGAAGGTGAGCGGTATGGTGTGGAGTCAAAGTTGCTGAATTGCGATGAGCTGTGACAATTTCAGCTATCGGGGAGGACTGTTTCAGCAGGCAAGCCTTCAGTTCCCTCGGGTGCCTTCATCTGGACAAGAGTTGCGGAATCTGGTTCTCATGGGCCCGGAGTTCTTCGACAATGCGCTGCCGTTGTCTATTTCTGTTTCCACTTTGTGTCCTAGGAATTAAAAGAGAGATAAAGAGGGTGCAGAATGCAAAATATAGCTAATAAAGTTTATACTTTAATTGAAGCAAGCAGTGGCCAACAGTGAACAACAGCAAATAATATCAAAACAATGTTATTTTTGACACATAATCAGCTTCAAGTCATCCACACTGAAAATGGGCAAAATGCATGCATATTTTGCTAAAATATTGTTAAATTGATACCTCTGGTAAAACGAAAGTAGTCGACAACCTGGAACCCTTCAAACAGGATTGCACTTTTGAACTGAATACAGAATTCTTGACCAATGAATCAGCCCTGGTCAATGTTAACATGAGAACTTGTGTCAGAAAGTTCACCAAAGTTCATCCTTATGAAAGGATTCAGACAGTCTAAGAGAATAATAGCTTAGTGCATGTTTATTTAGATGTTCTGAGCATATTTAGTATTATTTTTGTTTTTCTGTTACCAGTGGTGGTAGCCAAAAAATTAATTTCTGGGGGGGCAATGTGAAATTACATAAACCATGATTACATCTATAATCAATTGGAATAGTCATAAAATATGTTTTGGGATGGGGGGTCCAAACCTGAAATCTCCTCCAGGCTACGTCTACAGCTAATTCAAATATATGAAAATAATGAGTCACTCTTTTTGCAGACTTAGAATGGATCCCCATCAGATCACGTACCATTTTTGGTGCAGTCTTCACAGCCTGCTTCACCCTCTCCCAGATTGTACTGGCAGGAACAGCATTTGCGATACAAGACTGGCGTAAACTTCAAATTGCCCAATCCGTGCCCATCTTTGTTGCTTTCATCTACAGCTGGTGAGTGACTAATGGCTCAGAATTGGGTACATGTGTAATTTTAGCCCTGATTGGGCTTTATGCACTAATTGGCTCTCTGCGTCAATGCAGGCTAGAGAGTACAATGAGTGAATCATTGATCTGTTTGTGATTTACTGCACTGATTGTGTGTTTGATTGCACTGATTTCCCTCGTCTTTAGTTTATAGCAAACTGTGTTTGATTGTTGTACTCTGAATCACCTGTGGAAATGCAGACAGTACATTTGGAAATAAATCAAACCAACCATTTTACATGCACTTCAGAACAGGTCATCCACCTGAAGCTAAGCATGTCTGGGCTCAGCCTGGACTTGGATAGGAGACCATCTAGGAAAATTTGGGTGTTGGTGAGGCCAGCAGGGATTGCTTTCCCTGTGATCTGAATATGGATCCCAATGCACTGGGGCATTGATGGAGACACTGTGGTGTATAAAAGGTGCCGTCCGTCGGATGTGACATAAGACCAAAGTCCTGACTCTCTGTGGTTATAAAAGATTCGTAGGCTTCCTTCATGAAGAGTAGTGTGTATTCTGATGTCCAGACTAAATTGCCCACCCTGGCCTAGTCATTCTGGCCCCATAATCATCCCGTCTCTCTAATTGGCTATCTCTCTCACCACTTCATAACCTAACAGCTAATGTGTGGTGAGGGTGCTGGTACAAATGTGATTGGCATCGTATCATCCAGGAGGATGCTACACAAAGTGGTGGTTGAAATGGCTCCCCACTCACTATGTAAAGCAATTAGAGTAGTAACAAAGTGCTATATACTGTATATGTAAAGAATTATTATTATTAAGGTTCATAATTAAAATGAACACAAATAAAAGAAGCACTTGAATTTGATTTTTCACAATGAATATGTGCATGATAAATTAAATTCTTTTGATTTTGTACATTTAAATTAATTTTATCGATCCTAAAAAATGTCATTTTATGACATATCACCATTTTGGTTTTCATAGACGGCACCATTTTATGGTTTTATTGCCAAGATATGGTCACCTATTGCTAAGGGGCTTGGCTTCAGAGGTCATGACTTGTGATGTCATTTGTGTTGCAGACCTCTCAGCGCCCAAGACTTTGGGTGAATACATAACTGCCTTGTATGTTATTAGTGAATTTTTTGTTACAAATGTTTAACTTGCTTTTCTTTACTCATCTTTTGGTTAGCATATTTAACTTTATTCTCCTTGATATTAGTGATGGTAAGGACCCCTGCTTGTATTTAAACTCTGGTTTATGAATCATCCATCTCCTGGGGCTTCATTCATACAGTCAAAAAGCCTCAAAAAGAGGCATTAAATGTGCGTACACAACTTTCCACACAAATGACGGATTTATGAAAAAAAATTTGACAGGGACACATTTGCCTATATTTATGGCACCTCTGAGTCATGTGCACGCAACATTTTGGAGAAACTGGGAAATGATAACACACTCGATCAAGTAGGAAAATGCAGTCAAACCAGCTAAAGGATGACTCGCATGCACTATAATTCACATCACTGAGCTGTCATTATAATGTTCGTTGACATGACAAACATTTTACACCTCAAAAATGATGAATATTATGCACAGACTGTGTGTTAGTTTCCGTTTAATAGGGCCAATGCTGCGTATTTACACTGAAGAACTTTTTTGATTCAATTTATATTGGCTACCCATTGTCACATGAATATTGTATGATCCATTTAGTAATGACAGCCATTTCTCGGCATAGCCCTCCATTTCCAGGGGCTTAAAAGTATTTGGACATTTTCACTGACAAGCTGTTCCATATCCAGGTGGGATCAGGTCCCCTTATTATTTCATAACTATTAAGCAGGAAAAATGTGTGGAATTGATTCCAAGTGTGGAATTTGCATTTGGAGGCTGTCATTGTGAACTCTCAATATGAGGTCCAAAGAGCGGTCCATGAAAGTAAAAAGAGTCCATCATTATGCTGAGAAAACAAAACAAATACTTTAGACCGACAGCAGAAACACCAGGAGTGGTCAAATCAATCATTTGGTTTATTCTTAAAGAGAAGGAATGAACTGGTGAACTCAGCAGCACCAGAAGGTCTAGAAAACCACAATAGACAGCTGTGCTGGATTATTTCAGAATTCTTTCCTTGGTGAAGAAGTCCCCCTTCACAACATTTAGCCAAACCAAGAACACTCTCCGGGAGGTAGACCCACCATTCCCAAATCCTGCAATCAAGAGAAAACTTCATGAAAGTAAATACAGAGAGTTTACCACAAGGTACAAACCACTGGTAAACCTCAAGCATAGGAAGGACAGATTAGACTTTGCCAAAAAACATTTTTTTAAAGCCTGTCCAATTCTGGAGCAGTTTTCTTTGGACACAAAGGAAACTAAGATCAATACATACCAGAATGTTGGAAAGAGAAGAGTATTATCTGTGAAACATGCTGAAGGCAGTTTTATGGCATGATCATGCATGGCTGCCAATAGAAGTCAGTCAGTAGTGTTTATTGATGTTAGGATTGCTGGTAGAAATAGCAGGATGATTTCTGAAGTGTATACAGTACTGTCTTTTCAGAATTCAGCCAAATGCTGCAAAACTGATAGATCAATACTTCACAGTACAGGTAGACAATGAGCGAAAACATACTGTGAAAGCAAACCAAGTGCTTTTCAACACAAAGAAGTGGAATATTCTTCAAAAGCCAAGTCAATCAACAGATCTCAACCGAAATGGATATGCATTTCACTTGCCGAAGACAAAACTGATGCCATAAAGTCCAACATACAAGCAACAACTGAAGACAACTGCAGTAAAGGCCTGGCAAAGCATCACCATGTTAAAAACCCAACATTTGGAGATGGCCATGGGTTCCAGACTTCAGGCAGTCATTGATTGTAAAGGATTTTCAACCAATTATTGAAAATGATCATTACATTTATGAAACACATGCCATGCATGTTTATGCTAATTTGTCCAAATACTTTTGAGCCACTGAAAATAGAAGGGACCATATATAAAAATGTCTTTTCTAAACAGCTCATAGAATATTTTTGTTAAACCTCTAGAATTGAAGCTGAAAGTCTATACTTCACATCACGTCTTGATTGCTTCATTCATACAGTCAACCATTGTGGTAGCGTATAGAACTAAAATTATGAAAATGGTGTTATTGTCCAAATACTTATAGACCTGACTGTATGTGTCAGGTAGTAGTGGCTTCCCACGTTCCCTGACCCCCACAACACAGAGGAGAGGCACTATGCTACATATGATCTTGCACTCTCAGTTGTGGAGCACAGCCAGATACTCTTGAATGCAGGTGGTGGGGTCTAGCTGTGTCATATGGGAGGTTGCTGTACCAGCTAGTGAAGTTCTGCAGTATCATGAGTGCATATGTATGAGGATGATTAGCGTAGTCCAATGTGTGTTCATGTGCACAAATTTATAAGGTGATTTGTGAATTAAAAGGGTATATTGCATAGAAATGTGCATACGCCACATTTTATAAATCTGATTTTTTTTTGGTGTTTGCATTTTTTTCTCTGTATATTTTCACGCTTAGATCCATGCAAAGTTTTATAAATGAGGCCCCTGGCCTGTGTTTCCTTTCTCTGTCTGCCTTGTTCCATTTGTGGCAGAATGATGGGGATGGTGGTTGCAAAACTGAAATGTGTGATGGAGGAGGGAGAGAGTAGGGCTGTGTGGTTATATGGAGCTGTTTACTTTTGTTTTAGCCCTATTTGATCTTTAAAAGAACAAATGTGATTGTGTAATTTTTCTTGTTTATTTCTGGAGAAATGTGGAAAGCTTCAGCCAGCATCATGTGGAAGGTGAACATGTTTCACCAACGCTGCCTGTGGCAGTGCATGCACATTCGATACTTCAACCACATTACCAATGAGGAGGTCTTTGAAGAAACAGGTAGCCAAACCTCAGTATGATTATTGCACCCAACTGGCTACATCTATTTGTACACGTGATCCTCATGGAAGATAATCATATTCCCAAGAACACGGTCCGATGGGTCCTACCTGGAGGCTGACGTGGCAAAGGACAACCACAATTGACCTGGAATCGAACCTTCATCAACAACCTCAAAGTCCTCAATGTCTCATGGGATGAGATTGAAGACCTCTTCCTTGATCTCACTCGATGGAGAGCCCTTGTCACCCAATACGCCATTTAGCATAGGTGGAAAACAAAAAAGTCAGCCTCGTTATACTGTCCACTGGTACTTGGTACTGTTGCTTGACTTCATTATCAGAGTTTCCATATCCTCAGGGTCACATGTTGTTATAACCCCACTATATGATTTATGTATTAGGGAAAAGCAAAATTTCTGGAATCGGTCAGTGGCATGAAAGTAGAGTGTAGTAATATTAGATACCACATGTCTACAGTGTTGTTAATCATTTCACCAAATGCCCTTATGCTGAGTTGATCGAGTTTATCCACACTTAACAGATTTGTTTATAAAGAGTTTGTTCCCCATGAACAGACTGTCAATTGTGACATTACATTGAACTGAGGAGGCATCTATGGGAAAGCAGCAGTAAAAAGCATTGGGAGAAGTAACGTAACCAAAAGTGTATTTTGTAAACATGATAACACTCCTGCGCACGCCGTGTTGTCAGCCAAAGAGTTTTAGGTACCAGGGCGGTCGCCCCCCACGTGGTCTGGGGAAGGCGTAAGCCCTCTTCCGGTCCTCTGGGGCATCCCTGCTGGGTTGCCCCCCCCAGCCACCTGCAACAATATATATATATATATTATATATATATATATATATATATATATATATATATATATATATATATAATAAAAAACAACAGTATGTACATTTATTAAATAATGTATATACTTCTAAATTATTTCTTTTCCTTAACTTTAAGTTTATTTTTCCCCCCTCCATATAAATGTATTTGCATTTAGATTCCTTGGTTGACTGCCATTGATTTTTGAACATGTCTTATACAATTATGGCCGAAATTATCGGCACCCCTGGAATTTTCTCAGAAAGTGCACCATTTCTCCCAGAAAATTGTTGCAGTTACAAATGTTTTGGTATACACATGTTTATTTCCTTTATGTGCATTGGAACAACACAAAAAAACAGAGAAAAAAAGTCAAATCTGACATCATGTCACACAAGACTGAAAAACTGGGCTGAACAAAATTATTTGCACCCTCAACTTAATATTTGGTTGCACGCCCTTTGGAAAAACTAACTGAATTCAAGCGCTTCCTATAACCATCAACAAGCTTGTTACACCTCTCAACTGGAATTTCCGACTACTCTTCTTTTGCAAACTGCTCAAGGTTCCTCAGATTTGAAGGGCGCCTTCTCCCAACAGCAATTTTGAAATCTTTCCATAAGTGTTCAATCAGATTTAGATTCGAACTCATTGCTGGCCACTTCAGAAGTCTCCAGCGCTTTGTCTTCAACCATTTCTGGGTGTTTTAGAGGTATGTTTGGGGTCATTGTCCTGCTGGAACACCCGTGACCTCTGACGCAGACCCAGCTTTCTGACACTGGGTCCTATATTGCGGCCCAATAACTTTTGGTAGTCTTCAGATTTCATGATGCCTTGCACACAGTCAAGGCATCCAGTGCCAGAGGCAGCAAAACATCCCCAAAACATCTTAGAACCTCCACCATGTTTGACTGTAGGTACTGTGTTCTTTTCTTCATAGGCCTCATTCCGTTTTCTGTAAACAGTAGAATGATGAGCTTTACCAAAAAGCTCTACTTTGGTCTCATCTGTCCACAAGATGTTCGCCCAGAAGGGTTTTGGCTTCCTCAAGTACATTTTGGCAAACTCCAGTCTGGCTTTTTTATGTTCTGTGTCAGCAGTGGGGTCCTCCTGGCTCTCCTGCCATAGCGTTTCATTTCGTTCAGATGTCGACGGATAGTTTGAGCTGACACTGTTGTACCCTGAGTCTGCAGAACAGCTTGAATATTTTTGAAGTTGATTGGGGCTGTTTATCCTCCATTCGAACTATCCTTCGTTGCAGTCTTTTATCAATTTTTCTCTTCCGTCCACGTCCAGGGAGATTAGCTACAGTGCCATGTGTTGTGAACTTCTTGATTATGTTGTGCACAGTGGACAAAGGAACATGAAGATCTCTGGAGATGGACTTGTAGCCTTGAGATTGTTGATATTTTTCCACAATTTTTGTTCTCAAGTCCTCAGACAATTCTCTGCTCTTCTTTCTGTTCTCCATGCTTAGTGTGGCACACTCAGACACACAACAGAAAGGCTGAGTCAACTTTTCTCCATTTTAACTGGCATCACGTGTGACTGCTATATTACCAGCACCTGTTTCTTGCCACAGGTGAGTTCAAACGAGCATCATATGCTTAAAATAAAATGATTTACCCACAATTTTGAAAAGGTGCCAATAATTTTTTCCGGCCCATTTTTGGAGTTCAGTGTGACATGATGTCAGATTTGGCTTTCTTTCTCTGTTGGTCCAGTACACATAAAGGAAATAAACGTGTGTATACCAAAACGTTTGTAATTGCAACAATTTTCTGGGAGAAATGGTGCATTTTCTGGGAAAATTCCAGGGGTGCCGATAATTTCGTCCATGACTGTAAGTTCAGCCATTTCCCAATTGACACGCTCAGGTTTACAGTCAAACAATTTTGAGTTGTTTCCTTATTTATAAGAATTTCCCTATTATAAGTGCTTGGTTTTAAGTCAGAAGTACTACCTACTAGATATATGTTAGTTATGAAAGGCTTGCCAAAACAGTGCAATTTGGTTTTAAATATTTAAAATCCAAATTTATATTGAAAGTGGTCCACAGACATTGTGTCATAGACATGTATATCTCTCCATATCACTAGATCTGTTTTGTCAGGGATTCGCAATGATTCTGATGAATCTGTCACTTTTTAATTTTCCAAAGAAATTGTTGTCTTTTTATATGCAGTCAACAAGAAAGTGTATATTTTTCATTTATAAATGTATTATTTTGTTTCTGTCTTTGACTTGATTCTGCAGTTAGTGGGCTCATTAGCTATTAATTTTAATGATCACCAATCTCATATAAACAAACAATTTACTTTTACAGAATAAAAGTGAAAAACCAGCAAGTAAACATTGAATATGGGTGACTGTGTCATGCCATCTGACAATCTGCTGACCTTCCCTCCCTGCAGGTGGTTTCCAGAGTCGGCACGCTGGCTGGCTTTAAACAAGAAGCCCGACCAGGCAATACAAATCATCAAGAAGGTATCCAGAATCAATGGACGAGCCAAAGAGGGGGAAGCGATCACAGCTGAGGTGAACATACTGTTAGATTTCACAATGAAACAATACATGTATTGCACTACAATTCTTCGATAATGATAAATGAGGCCAAACCAACTTGATTTTACTAAAGACACAACTACTGCCACAAGTACAACTTTGATTTTAATACAAACAGAAATGAAGTGTAGGGGACAGGACTACTTTAAATTCATGTGCCCTCTGACTAAACTGGCATCTTTTAAAGTTCTTTAACATAAACCCACAGATTTAGAATTTCTGGAAATAGGATAATAATAAATATATAAAAATATGAAAGACATCTTTTACTTACTGTATGCTCTGCTTAAATACTGAAATTCTGTGCAAATTTTTGTTAATCTGTTTTATAATTGGATTGTAAAATAGCTTTCCAGGTGATAATGTCTAATGCCTACAATGTGAGAGCACTTTCTTTACCCAATTTAATTTGTTTTCCTAGGATGCCACAGTAGACTTTTGGGTATTCTAAATAGTCAGGCGTGGCATCGTACAGGAGTGGCCACTGTGATGGACTGCTGCCTTGTTTCCAGTGCTGTCTGGATAGGCTTCTTCACCCCCATCCTGACCTGGATTATGGTCCAGAATGTTAATAGTTTCTCTACTGAACTACATATGATAATCCCCCAAGGCTGAAGTTAAATTATCAAAAACACAATTCTTTTACAATTGAATGTGTTAATAACACAATGAATTGGAGAAATTACTATGACAATTGCTACTAGTGTGTGGTTGACTGAGTGTGTGTTTGTCCTGTGATGGACTGGCACCCTATCCTGAGCTTGTTCCTGCCATGCACTCTCTGCTAGGTGGGATAGGCTCCTGCACCAAAACCGCCCTAAACCCAACCGCCCCGCCTCACCTCACCTCACAACCTTGTTCAGGACTAAGCAGATAAGAAAATGACGGACTGACTATAAGGAAGGTGTGCCCAAAAATTGACCAGGAAGTTACTATCTGTTTATAGTTTGCATGTCCTCTCTGTGCCACTTTGATGGTTTCTCCAGGTTATTTGCTTTTCCTTCCATGCCTTAAATTCTTGCAGGTTTAATCAATTGGTGATTCAGGGTGGATTGTTGTCCCTCAGATATCTTTCTTCTTCATTTTTGGTTTTCTACACTTATTCATTGTATTTTGTTTTTTGTCAGTAGCTGATGGCTCATTTACAGAATAACTGAAGTGTTTGTGATTAATGCTGTGTTTCATTTACCTTGGAAGTCAATTGTCTTGAGGTGGGAATGACAGCACACCAGAGTTAATTGCATTCCAGTAAAAAGTTAGGAAAACAAATATTGATTCCTCCAGTGGAACCTTTGTTGTGCTTGCTCGTTTGGAATAAATAGCAATTAATAAACATGCTTTACACAGTATTTTGTGCATCTAAAACACCATTAGAGCATGTCTACAGATAGAGGTCGGACAGTACTGTGTGGAATGACTCTTTTAACAAGACACAAGGGAAACAGAAGTACTAATGAGAGGTATGAAACTACAATTTTCACTATAGTTCACGGTGTAATTCATCATTTTGGATTGACATCAGACAAACTCGGATTTGACAGACCAGCCCCAAGTTTCCAAGTTGGAAATCTGACTTAATGGGGCAAACTGGGAAATTCCAACTTCCTACTTCAAATGGAATGCAGCATTAATACACAAGACGAAAACAAGTTTTGATAACTTTGTGAAATATCATTTGTTGTATTTACCAGGTATTACTGATGCATATGCAGAAAGAAGAGATCCAGGTCAGTAAGAAAGCATACACGGTTTATGACCTCTTTGCTACTCCAGTGATGAGGAAGATTACAGTAAGCCTCATGTTTATTTGGTATGATGGCCTTTTGATGCATTAGTCTATACTGCTGGTGGCATTGCGATTTACAATGTTGTTCTAATCACTAACTAGCATATGATCAAAGCAAAGCTAATGTTTGTGTTATTTCTGAATGATTATGCTTTGATTACTTTTATAGCAATTTTGAGGGCTAGGGGACCGTGCAGCGGTTGTGTTGCACTCTTAATGGCCTTTGGACCTGTGTTTTACATTTACAACTGCAGTGTCTCCCGACTAGCATTTAAATGCTCAAGCATTGCAATAAAGAAAATAGTTCCATAAATAAATAATCCAAAAAATTATGCCATTAAACCAAATTCATGTACCAGAGTGTTTAAAATACATACTCCAATGAATGGTAAAATCCAAATCGGAAAGTTAAAACCGCAGATGTTCTTTCCTTCCCTTTCTCTAATCTCGTCAGGACTCGTGAGTGCAATCCGCCAGTTCAGCCGGTACCCACGGACCTGGAGCTGCCACCTCACCTTGGTCACCACAGCTCCTTTTATGCTGTGCCATCTCCCAGATGTCTATATGTTGGGACAGCCTCCTTCAATCAATTCTCTTAGCCTCTCTGCCTCTTGACATCAGCTACTGAGAGAGTGTTCACCTCTTGTTGCTCCTCCAGCTCTCCATCAGGATCTTCATGAAGTAATCAGCAGTCCGACTGCTGCCCCGATTTGTCCTCTTTCTTTATCTCTCTCAAAACACAGCGCTCACTCTGTGTTTTGGTTTTGTTTCTTTTCTTTTTACTTTTCCTGATTTCTCTCCTGCACTTACCCTACTCCCATTTATTCTAATAAAAATGCTCTCAGCTGGTATCTTGAATGTCATACTTTATTGGCCTACAATCACTAATTATCACTAACGCACACCAGTACTTAGTATCCTGCACCAACACAAGATTGAAAACAAGGGGACATGCTGCTGCTGAAAAGGATAAACAGCTAAAACAATTCTCATGATTTACATCTCCCTTACACCTCTTTCCACAATTGGACCCATGTGAATGAGTGTGGGTGTATGTGTAATTGGGTCTTGCAGTTTTCTCACATCTTACTTAAAGTTAGTTGGTGGCTTTGTCATCAGTAACTGAATTTTAGTTTTGGATTTCTTCAATTATATACTGTATTTGTTATTAGTGGTTTAATTAAAAACACAACATTATTTGTAACAAAAGGAGACAAAAGATCACAAAAGAGTTGTGGCACCAGATGGCAAACCCCATTTAATTGTTGGTAAAATAACAAACACAAATTAACAGCAATCGACGATAATGTCTTTCCAGATGCAAGTCCAAGACTGAACTGAAGCAATATTGTGGTGAGGTGGTTATAAAGCAGGGAGGCAGGAAGAGGTGGGCTTAGGTGAATGGAAACTGGAAGTGATGTCAGAGGTCTTTGGGCCATCAGTCTTCTGGCCTGTCAATGGAGGAAGGGGAATGTCATTGAAAAATGGAGCCAACCACAGACTTCATTGCAAAATTCAATACATTTTTCTAAAAGTTCGAGTAGTATCCACTTGCAGAGCCACAGCACCATACGTCACCGGAGTTGTAGACCCGCAGTTACAGACCCGGAAGAGGCGTCACCTTCGTTTCAGGACTGACTTTGTAAAATTACTTTTGGAAGGTTTTGGCAGGTCTCGGCAAAGCCCAGAAAGTACCCGTTCAGAAATTAAGTGATAAAAATGAGAAGGGAAAAACAGTACATCAAACCAAATAATACGCATCATTGTTTCTGCCATCACGTTGTCTCATACATCACACTAAACAATACGGATCATTTCTGTGAAATACACTATTAACATTTACGTTGTGTTCGGGTCTGTGGGAACCATTTAACATGTCGACAAAATTAAAATCATCAACATCTGTGTTAATTGAAAACAGTTTTTCGTTTACATTCATAAAATGAAATATACAATATTATTACAATGTTTGCACCACGTTAGAGTTTAGTAAAACGTTAATAATAAAAGTTATTACATTTTTTTAAAATATACTGTACAATGCATATGTGCAATATTGTTCTAAACCAATTTAGAATAAACATCTAAGCCAATCTTTTTATATTTTCAAACATGTATGTGAACAAAACGGCAATACATATTCTACACTGAATTATGCAATATATTAATTGCCTTATATAGAACTACTCTAATTTTTGTCACTTATTATTACAAATGATAGGTCATCAAAAGAAAAAAAAATACCAATACTAATAAGAACACAATTTATTTATATAGCACCCTTCCTATGCCAAAAATTCAGAAAGAACAACAGGACCTGTATAACATTGGCTACAAATAATTTCTTCAATAAATAAAGATAAATACAGGATATACAAAACATTCAAACAGAAGAAAAGACAATAATCCAGACTAAAATACAACATACTGTATAATACTACAAAAAAATTTTGAACAAATAAATTGTGATAAAAATTCAAACCCTGAGTACCTGGACAGATAGAGGGGGTAAACTGGAAGAAGGGGCAGAATGTCAGGTCTGTTTAATGTCTTCCTAAACTAATGAGTTAAAAAAAATGAATGGAGTCAGCTGATCTCATTAAATTTGGGGGGGGGGGGGGGTCATTCCACAGTCTGGGCACTATATAGCTGAGGTCCCTGCTGTCACCCACAGAGTGCAGGTTAGTGAGGGGCACAGACTGAGAGGACCTTAGTGGACGGGTGCAGGTGCAGCAGGATGGCTGTGATATGCTCGCTGCTGTTGGTTCGTGTCAGGACTCTTGCAGTTGAGTTTTGAATCAGCTGGAGCTGTGCTATATGATTATATTATTATAAAATTAAGATAACTTAGTTATTATATTATAAATTAAGGCATGAGGGTTGCCCTGGATATGACATAAGATACATAGTGTCTGACAATGGGTCCAAGGATTTCTTCCCAATTCCTAATGGCAGTCAGGGTGTCGTTGTCTAGCCTGTAGAGGTCTGTGCATCCCTCCATGCATATGCCTCCCCTGACCATCACTGACCCACCACTAAAGTGGTCATGCTGAACGATGTTGCAGGCAGCATAACGTTCTCCACAGCTTCTCCAGACCCTTTCACATCTGTCATGTGTGCTCAGGGTGAACCTTTTCTCATCTGTGAAAAAACCACAGGACACCCTCAGTGGTGGACCTGCCAATTCTGGTATTCTATGGCAAATGCCAATCAAGCTCCACAGGGCCCAATAGAGAACGTTGGGCCCTCAGGCCACCCTCATGAAGTCTGTTTCTTTTTGTCCAAGGTCAGAGACATTCACACCAGAGGCCAGTTTGCTGAAGGTCATTTTGTAGGCTCTGCCAGTGCTCAGCCTGTTCCTCCTTGCCCAAAGGAGCAGATACCGGAGGGTCCTGCTGATGTGTTAAGGACCTTCTATGAGGGGCCCTGTCCAGCTCTCCTAGAATAACTGCCTGTCTGTCTCCTGGAATCTCCTCCATGCCCTTGAGACTGTGCTGGGAGACACAGCAAACCTTCTGGCAATGACACGTATTGATGTGCCATCCTGGAGAAGCTGGACTACCCGTGCCTCCTCTGTAGGATCCAGGTATGGCCTCATTTGCACCAGTAGTGACACTGACCATAGACAAATGCAAAACTAGTGAATAAATAGATGAGGGAAAAATGTCAGTGGCCTCCACCTGTTAAGCCATTCATTCCTGTTTTGGGGTCCTCTCATTGGTACACCCCCCCCCCCCCCACCAACCCGTGCACCAAAGCAGCTGAAACTGAACAACAGGCCCTCTGCTACTTAACTGACCAGATCAATAGCCCAAAAGGTTCATTGACTTGATACTATACTCTCATTCAAAAGGGTTCCTTTAACTTTTTTGAGCAGTATATTTTAATGTAATATTGTGTTTTTATAAGTCACTACACAAATTACTGAAATACACTCAATAATAGTTTTGGTTGCCTCACACTTCAGTCCTTCACAAATGCAGTAGTTTACAAACATCGTATTTTAATTTCACTTTGAGAAGCATGAAAGATAATTGTGGTGAATCTCAACTTATGATTACATTTTTACTACGTATATACTATTGAGGGAATTTTTTTTTTAAATCAGATGGTCACTTTATTTTAACACGAAATGTAAATAACCTGTTTACTCATTACCCTATTTTCATTTTCTACACAATACTGTAATAACCGTACAATTCAGCAGGCTAAAATAACACAGACACACAAACACACTCACTATGCATTCATATTACAGGTGCCGTCATTGGTTCCCCTGTGGACTGGGCTGTACATGGTGGGATCTTTGGTACTTGTCATCCCAGTAGCATGTGAGGTGTCACCAATGGTTTACCCTGCTCCTCAAGATGGCTCTGTCTCCTTCTCCCTGTTCCAGTCTCAGTTCAAGGTTGTCGAGATGACAAATGTATTTTTTTGTATTTTCAACATACAGTAATCCCTCCTCCATCGTGGGGGTTGCGTTCCAGAACCCCCCCGCAAAAGGTGAAAATCCGCGAAGTAGAAACCATATGTTTATATGGCTATTTTTATATTGTCATGCTTGGGGTCACAGATTTGCACAGAAACACAAGAAGTTGTAGAGAGACAGGAACTTTATTCAAACACTGCAAAACAAACATTTGTCTCTTTTTCAAAAGTTTAAACTGTGCTCCCATGACAAGACAGAGATGACAGTTCCGTCTCACAATTAAAAGAATGCAAACATATCTTCCTCTTCAAAGGAGTGCGCATCAGAGAGAAAGAGAGAGAGAGAACAAAGCAAACAGTCAAAAATCAATAGGGCTGTTTGGCTTTTAAGTATACAAAAGCACCTCACCCCCTCCGTCAGGAGCAGAGAAAGAGAGAGAGATAAAAACAAACAATCAAAAATCAATACGTGCCCTTCGAGCTTTTAAGTATGCGAAGCACCATGCAGCATATCGCTTCACGAAGCAGCTGCATAGAAGGGAGCAACGTGAAAGCATTTTTAGACGAGCGTTTAAAAATTAAATTGCAACATAACTGAACTCCTGCAAAGTGACACTAAAGTGCAACTTAAGAAAACAAGCTCCTCTTCAACTATTTCTTGGTGATGATCTCATCAGACCTTCTTTTACAGCAAAGAATCTTGGTGTTACTTTGATTCCTCCTTTTCTTATTTCACCCATGTAAGCCATATTAAGAACCTTCCACCTGTGTCACATTTCTTATGTTTGCTCATTCCTCTCCTTTTCTGATGCTGAGAATCTCGTCCCTGCTTTTATCACATCCCGCATTGATTATTGTAAGTCACTACTGGCAGGTGCCACTTCTAATCTTTTAGCACAGCTCCAGCTGACTCATGGAGGGACGCACAGACCTCTACAGGCTAGACAAAGACACCCTGACTGCCATTAGATATTAGGAAGAAATCCTTGGACCCATTGTCAGACACTGTGCATCTTATGTCATATCCAGTGGCAACCCTCATGCCTTAATTTATAATATAATAATTATCTTAATTTTATAATAATATAATCGTATAGCACAGCTCCAGCTGATTCAAAAACTCAACTGCAAGAGTCTTGACACCAACCAACAACAGCGAGCACATCACAGCCATCCTGCTGCACCTGCACTGCTCCCTGTGTCTTACAGGATTTCATATCAAATTCTGTTATTGACCTGCCCACTAAGGTCCTCTCATTCTGTGCCCCTCATTAACCTGCACTCTGTGGGTGACAGCAGGGCTCTCAGCTATATAGTGCCCAGACTGTGGAATGACCCCCCCAAATTTAATGAGATCAGCTGACTCCATTCATTTTTTTTTTAACTCATTAGTTTAGGAAGACATTAAACAGACCTGACATTCTGCCCCTTCTTTCAGTTTACTCCCTATACCTGTCCAGGTACCGCAATTATTTATTTGTTATTTGTTCAAGATTTTTTTGTAGTATTATATGTTGTATTTTAGTCTGGATTATTGTCTTTTCTTCTATTTGAATGTTTTGTATATCCTGTATTTATCCTTTATTTAGTGAAGAGATTATTTGTAGACAATGTTATCTAGATCCTGTTGTTCTTCCTGAATTTTGGGCATAGGTAGGGTGCTATATAAATAAATAGTGTTCTTATTAGTATTTTTATTTTTTTTCTTTTGATGGCCCATCATTTATAATAATAAGTGACAAAAACTAGAGCAGTTCTATACAAGGCAATTAATATATAGCATAATTTAGTGTAGAATATGTATTGCCGTTTTCTTCACATACATGTTTAAAAATATTAGATTGGCTTAAATATTTATTCTAAATTGGTTTAGAACAATATTGCACGGTACATTTTAAGCAATGTAATAACTTTAATTATTAACGTTTTACTAAACTCTTAATGTGGTGTAAACATTGTAATTATATTGTATATTTCATTTCATGAATGTAAACGAAAAACTGTTTTCAATTAACACAGATCTTGATGATTTTAATTTTGTCGACATGTTAAATGGTTCCCACAGACCCAAACACAATGTAAATGTTAATAATGCATTTCACAGAAATGATCCGTATTGTTTAGTTTGATGTATGACATGACATGATGGCAGAAACCCTCTGAACTTCACAATGATGCGTGTTATTTGGTTTGATGTACTGTTTTTCCCTTCTCATTTTTATCACTTAATTTTTGAACAGGTCCTTGACCCATTACTTTCCAGGCTTTGCTGAGACCTGCCGAAAACTTCCAAAAGTAATTTTACGAAATCAGTCCTGAAATGACGATGACGTCATTTCCAGGTCTGTAATTGCTGGTCTACAACTGCAGGTCTACAACTGCGGTGACGTATGGTGCTGTGGCTCTGCAAGTGGATATTATTGAAAATTTCAGGCCTGAAGTGTAAACTGTCAGGTGGGACCACCAGGGGGTGTTGCTGCACCCCAAACCCCATTCACATAGGCATAGACACAAGTCCCGATTAAAATAAAGGGTTTTATTCTTTTAAATACCTTCACAAACAGGTTCTCAGAAGGCATACAGCATACACAACACGATTCTCCAGGCTTTTTTTTCTCTTCTGCTCCTCCAGGCAAGCTTCGTCTGCTTCTCTTTACATAAAACCCTAGAGCACTTCCAGTGTCCTGATACTGTGGATCAGGAGTACTTCTGGGTATGTCTGTAGCCTAGCAAAGTAGGTCTCATAAGATGCTTCAGTGCCCCTTGGGGGCACCACAGGACCTAATGGGGCTACCCATAAGAACTACAATTCCTGATATGCCCTGTGGGTCTCCATGGCGGTACCGAAGTCCAGGAAGGCTGCCACCTGGGGTACTGGGGGAAACAATGTCCTGAATAAATTGTCTTCCCCTGTCCTTCCACGCTATTGCCATCCCTGTTCTGCTCTGTTTGGGATGCCAGTCTCGGCATGGTGTCTCTCACACAGGTATGGCAAAGAAAATAAAACTAAAACCAGATTTTTCTCTAACTTAAACTAAATAAAACAAAATACACACAGACATATTTAAGTCAGTATGTTCAGACTTGAAAAGAGCTGTTTATTGGACAACAATATTATTATCGAAGGTGGAAATCATTTAATCTTTGATGGAATCAGGTACCCATATTTAAAAATGAATTGCTTAAATAAGCTATTATAATTATTGAAATTAGTACAATAGTTTTAGGTTATTATGTTAAAAATAATGTATGTATATAGTTATTATATGTATGTTCCCTTAAAATACGAATTAGGATTTATTCTTTAATATGTAAATTGTACATGTAAATACACATTCATAGACTGAGGTGCACAAACACCAGTTATTCCAATAAAAAAGTACCATCTTAGAAGTTCTACAACAAACCAAGGGATAGCTAAGATCGTATTTTTGTATGTCATCCTTTACCCAGGTGTGCCACCAGCTTTTCCTATTTTGGTCTCATTATGGTCTTCAGAAGTTTACCTTGAGTGTCTATTCTGGTGCAGCTCATATTTGCCCTCATTGAAATCCCATGTAAAACTGTCAGTTCTCTAATGATGATGTTTCTTGGCCGACGTTTCACGCAAAAAATCTGTGCTGATGGTCCCGGGTTGCCTGGTCCTGGTGAATACTTTTCTTCCTAACGGTGAGAGAATTTAAATTTTGCTTTGTATTTCCAGCGCCTTAATCTGTTGTCTCCAGGAAGCACTTCCAGGTCAGACAGGACTATAGTGATCCTTGTATTGTCACTATCCGAGTACTCCCCCTGGTGGCACCCACAGATCCTGACAGGAAAAGCCCATGGGGGTCACTACTTCTTTGATGCCCTACAGGTGCCCATAATGGGGCTTGCCAGGCAGGATGCTGCCATCCAGTGTACAGGGGGTAACTCTACTCATAGCAGGCAGTGACCCACTGTGCTGTCCTTGCCTGTGTCCAAGTCCATCCCAGCTGCTGACAGTGGCTGTTAGAACGCCAGCCCTGCTGTAATGTCCTTCCACATTTGTTTCCCGGCACGAAAAGGACATATCGTCATTCCTCCATGACCTTAATCAAAGCCTCATAAATGTACTTAATAAAACAAATAATACTTTTAGGTATAGATAAGATCTTAGGACAGACTTGTTCTACACTGAGAAAAGATAAATATTTTGTTAACCATTAGTGGATACTTGGATAGTGTTTAATCCCAAAAAAAATGAACCAGAATAACTAGGGATCTCTACGTGCAAGTTTTAAATAAATAAGGACAAAGAAAACGTCTGTACTAGCAGGGTCCAAAGGTGAGAAAGCTGAGTCACTGGTGAATACTCTCCGACTTCCATTGGTCCAAGAGGTGTATCAAGGAGGGCATAAATTAAGGCTAATAAAGAAGCCCAATGTTGCTACCATTCCATCCATCCAGAGCCCAGGCCAGAAAACCAATCAGCTTACTAAGGACAAAGAGCCACCTGGCAGTCTAAACATGCTGGATTTTTAGACTCCTAACAAGGGCAGGCACAGTAGCGCAGTGATAATGCTACTGCCTCGCAGTAAGGAGACCAGAGGTAACGTCCTGGGTCCTCCCTGCATGGAGTTTGCATGTTTTTTCCCTTGTCTGTGTGGGTTTCCTCCCATACTCCAAAGACATGCAGGTTAGGTGGATTGGCCATTTCCTAAATTGGCCCTAGGATATGGTTAGGATGTGATGGGACTGGCACCCCATCCAGGGTTTGTTCCTATCTTGCTTCCCTATGCTAGTAGGGGATAGACTCCAGCACCCCCCTCGCAACCCTGTTCAGTACTAAGCAGGTAAGAAAATGACTGACTGACTCCTAACAAGATGAACAGTTCCCTATCCACGATGTCTTGGTATTATGTTGTCACACTCATTTGCTTCCTTTTGGTCATACGTAGGAAATTTAACTTAAACTATAATGACCAAATAAAAGATTAAACTTTCCTCTCTTGCTTATCTTGGCACTAGTATCTTGTTTCCTTGAGTCATAGATGTAAAAGAAAGAGGAAAGTACCACTAGCAGACCAGACTAGGATTATAGCATAAACATGCAAGGATAATAATGGGGATTTGGGACCCTCTGTTCAGGGCCAGTCTAAAAGTGAGAATAGGGTCAGCCTGGGACCCTAACAGGAAAAAACACCAGTTTCAGTTGATGGTTATCAGGTTTAAGTTTTAAATTTCGTTCTGTATCTTCTGGTTTGCTTTAGATTTTGATGTCTTAGCTGTTTGTCTCTCTCTTTGTGATCTTTTTGTTCTTTGGGTTGCTGTCTTTATTAGTTTATTTTATTAGAATTTAGTGTACTTTTCCTTTTTACAGTGTCTAGTTTCCTTCTCTCATTTCTTTTTCTTTATTTTTAGTTAATTTATTTCTGCATTTCTTGTTCTAGTTTTCCTTTGGTTTTTTGATGTAATTTGTGCTCACAAGCCATTATTTCTTTTATTACTCACTTCAGGTGTGATACATGAGGTTGTTTTAGGTTGGATATTCAGTAAACTCCTGAGAAGAATACAAAATAAATTATCAACATGCATAGTACACACAACATTTAAATTAACAACTAAAACATCAAACAGTGCAAAGACAGACTCAGGTGAAGGAGGCAGTGGGGCCAGGTAGTTCTATCATATCATAAAATTATTTCATACACTTTTTTGACTGTATTATTTCACATTATGCATATAATGTGTTAAACTCTCTTTTTGGTATATTTATGTATATCTACTTTGCTAACCACACAGAGCTGCAAACAGTGAGAAACTACTCTGGCAGTAATTGCAAAAGGACTGTTTGCTTCCTGCTTCAAATGTGTCTACATGTATACCAGTGAGCTCTATCCCCACTATCATCAGGTAAGACAGGATTTAGACTACAACTGGCCTCATTTTGGGTAAGTCCGCTGTTATTATGACAATCTTTTATTATTTACTGGCTGTGCTACACATATATGATGGGCTGAAATCTAAGCAATCAATATAGACCTCAATGTTAACATTTTAGGTGCACCATGTACTACATATAGACACTTGCCAAAGTGGATTAGTTATTACTATTTTTTTTTATTATGAATGAGAAAAGGCCTACCTTTAAATCAGTCAATGCAGCTATTACTAGAACCAGGCAGTAGTCAAGATAATAGAACTTCTTCTACTCAGACATGGCTTACAATCATGGATGGATGTTTTTTTTCAGTTCACTACCTAACAAAGTCAATCAAAAACTGTAAAACTTTATTTAAAAACAAAAAAGCAACAGGTGTAATATTTTGTCATGTTTTAAGTTTTAGTAGGCCTGACTATCTTAATATTATAATTATTGTTACATTTTAGTTACATAGCACCTTTATCATACCTAAATTGGATACTAGTGGAAACTGCAGTTGTGGCGAATGCAACACAAGCTTTGTTTCCATCATATTTGTCAGAGGAGAGAAATGTGTTAAGGTGTTTGCTGTGATGTTGCAATGGTTACCAGGGCTGACTTACCGCTAGGCTGTGTTGGTTGCAAGGACCCAAAAGAGACATCCAACAGAGAGTCCTCCTTTAACATCTATGTGTTCAGATCTGCAATTGTAATTGATAAAGATGGTAGTGGGGGGGTCCATCTTGGACATCAGTAACTTTGTGTTTTGCATATGGATTTGAAGAGTGAGGGCAGCGCTCCCCCTTGGAGAATCAGCCTTCTTTGCTTATAAAATGATGTTATGATGCACCTATGCCAAGATCTGGCCCATGATAGTTACCACTGTGGCCTCACAGACAGAGTTCTCATTTTAGATCCCACCCTGGTCACTATTTTCCTGCAGTTTCACTCAATAGCTTCTTCTCATATCCCAACAAGATGTTTATTATGATGTTTATCAGGTCCTGCTTGAGTGAATCCCCATCCATGTTTGTTTCCTGTCTTGCTCCTGGAGCAGACCTTTTCAAGTTTGTATTAAATGAGGCAGGATCCGAATCACTGAATGAAAAAGGGGCACTGCAACAGGAGGCAAAGAACTGGAAAGAGCTTCAGTGAAATGGACAAAATAACAACACAAACACCATTTATTTCTGTTGCACATTTTTGTACACAGGGTGCAGCTTAAAGTGTTTTAAAGGATGGCAAAGAAATAGTTACAAGGAAAGAGAAACTAATTAAATTAGGTAAGAAAACTAAATAAGTATTTCAAAAAAATAAATCAATACAAGCTTACAGACATAGATATACTTAAATTAGTAGAAAAACATAATATCAAATTGTTAATGTCTAAAGATGAATCCGACGATATGGTCAGATGTCCAGGAAGGCAGAAAAAAACAACAAAAATAAAGATGACACTTTACCTACCTGTAGAGAGTCGATCAGAATGCATTTGTGTATGTACTTTAGATGCATTGTCTTTTGTTTCCAGTGAAAACAAATTAGTATTATGCCATGTGCGCTTGTTTTTTTTTGGTAAATGATAAAAGAGGTTGACTCCAAACCTGCATTTCTAATATTCCTGCAAATCTACTGGTTATATATGACTCCAATAACTTTGCACAATAACAATAATAATGATGCTATATTTTTGCAGACAGACTGGAATCGGCTTTGCCTCGACCCTGGCCAGTGTGGGTTCAATGACGGCACCTTTAGTGATGATGCTTGAAGATTAATTCTCTTCCCTTCCTGGCCTCACATACGGGCTCTTTCCTATAATTGCGGGCTGCTTTGTTTTCTTCTTGCCAGAGACGCTCAATGTGCCCACTGCCAGACACCATTGATGACGTGGAGGCACAAACAGTATGTATGATACATTTGCAAATAAATAAAAAAGATGTTTATGAATGAAGCACTCTGACCTCTTATAGATCTTTCCTGACAAACCACTTCTACGTAGATAGTATTCAACAAAAACATTTTTCAAGAAGATATGGACAAAAAAAAGGAGTAATCAACTACAAAGAACATTGGCATATCTTCAAAAAATGAATAATTTAATGCTATATATGTAATGTATTATATATTATATATATATCAGAGGTTCTGAAACTCGGCCCTGGGGACCCACTGTGGCCGCAGGTTTTTGTTCCAACCAGCTTCTGTTTTTAATTGAACTCCTCAGCTAATTAAGTGATCTGTTATTTCCCCAAGTTCTGTGTTTTGAAAACAATATAGAAATTAGAAAAACTAAGGTTTGGGAAAAAAAATGTAAATATACTAAGCAGTTATATGGGAATTATGTATTTTTTTCCTTTAAACAATATTAAAATCTTTGATTTTAATTTTACTTTTCCAGGGGGGTATTTTCCGTACGTTGCTTAAGTCATCCGAGATCAGATACCTCATTTTGGATGAGTTAATGCCAGTGAAAACTCATCCGGGATAAGTTGGTTTTTCAAATGCAGCCATGTAGGAGATTAGTCTAGCTGGATCTAATCATCCGAGATAAATGGCGTACGCCTGCGCTGAATGAAAAGTCCATATATATTGAGTCTAGAAAACATGATCAGCAAGACTTTGATAGGCTGTAACAAAACGACGAAAGAACGGGCGTATTTTTTTCACACAAGCGGTGCAGGACCTTTCATTTGAAGGAAATGAAGAATTTCAAGATTTAATATGCACAAGGGATAACACTGCAAAGCAGCCCAAACCAGAAAAGACGGCTGGCAAAAAGTGACCGACAAATTAAACGCTAAGTAGTGTGCATTGTACTTACTGAATGCAGCGTTTCATTTTCCTATGTGTCAGATTAATTATTATTTAATATGTCATAATTTCCAGATCAAACGTGAGAACATGGGAACAGGTTAAAGTGAATATACTTCAAACTGGTAAATATTGGTATATAACTATTTAAAGAATTGTTGACATAAATAATCATATATAATATAAAAAACATTAATTTTTAAAGCTAATAAGAAGGCAGACAAGCAAAAAGCTGGTGGAGGTCCACACAGTCCAGACCTAAACCCATGCAGAAGAGTTGGCTGTCCAGCAAAATGCCCATCGCCCTGTTTCTGAGGGCATTCCACGGGGAATCTCCTCCTCAGAACCAGTGGCAGGATGCAGTGGTCACTTCATTTCAGGTAAAGAATGGTCATTGCATATATTTGTCCTCAATGTGTGCCATAGGTATGTTCCATATAGCCCTCTTTTTTTTGTTGGGTTAGTTGCAGGGAATGTCATATCCCTAGAACTTGTGTCTGACCAACGAGATATTGACGAAGGTCAAATATTTGATGAAGACACTGTGTCTGGATTATTCATCAGGAGGAGAGGTACATTTTCCAAATAATGTGTGATCAAACTCCATTCTGATCAGTCCCATGTGCCCCAATCACATTTGGAAATCCTGGGTAATGAGAATGTTAGGCTGATTGTAAGATTTTTCATGGAACTGTGGGTGTTTTTGCCTGTGTATTACCTACCTGCAATGGCATGAAACACCTCTTTTATTGTCTGCACACGCAGGTGTCCAGGAAACACTATGAAAACCCGAAAGGAAATATTTCAGAGCCAAACGGAATTACGAATTGCCTGCAAACTGCACTTTTAGATAGATTTTCTGCATCGCCTACAGTACTGTATATTAAAAAGTGCTGCTTGTAAAAAACCTCAAAGCATTGCATACTGCCTGTGTGGTTGTGAGAGCCCGACTTCACTGAGTTTGACTTCGAATATGAGGTGCTAATAAATCTTTGAGGTACAATATTCCCCCTCGGCTAAAGCAGTATATTTCGAAAAGAATTTCCTCCGGGAGCAATAAAGGATCTTGCCGACCGCGCAAAACCCTCTCTATATAAAATTCTCTTCTTATAATTTGCGCACCGATATCAATTGGTCGCTCATTCATGAACGGCGAAGCCACAACTGAATGAATTCCATGCACGGACACTGATTAAGTGTGTGTGTGTGTGCTAATCCTTGTTTACATAGAACAAACCTGCTCCGAGCAGGTTTGAGGATTTGGATGTGCTGCTATAACAACACATCCAGCAATAGTTTCGAAAAACCGACAGATCCAGGATCATGCCAAATCGTCAACAATTACATCCGGCTAAACGAGTAATCCACGTACGAAAAATGCCCCCTAGGTGTTCTAATTGTTTAACTAATCCATTATTTACTAATTAGTGGGTCTGACGCCAAAGTAGTTGCAGCCTTTGATTATTCAGTGTTGTTTGCCCGGGTGTCTGCTCTGCTCGTTTTTAATTGTCATTATTAAGGTACAATGAAGGGTGCAAACCACACAGAGAAAGGGCAAAATATAATGAAATAAACAAAAGAGAGCTGAGCAAAATAATCTATAGCAAAAACAGAAACATTTCTAAATGTGTTTTAAACGTAAAAATTATGCTGCTGTGCTTTTCTGAATGTACAATAAGAGAAGAGGAAATAAATACCAGCTAATTAAATGAGATCAGTGTTATTTGTTGTCACTGATTATGAATCTGGTTGAAACAAAAACCTGCAACCACAGTGGTCCCCCAGAACAGTGTTTGAGAACCCCAATATATACAGTAATACCTTGTCACCCTTGATGCCCACATGCACACATTCTGAGAGTATAAATCGGCCCTTAAGTTGTGCCTTTTGGAACCAAATACTGATGTAGGGTGAGGTATTACTGCTGAAATGATCCAATTTCTTTGGCATTTCAGTTTTTCTTCTTGTTATTGGCACTAGTGGGAATGAGGCGACTATGTAGACTTGGACACTAAAAGCACAAAATGTATGAAAACTTTAGTCTGTGAAATGATGTCTCTAAATGATACACGCCCAGGTCTTTAGGTGACATGGTCCAGCCTCTGATTCGGGTAATAGTCGCAATAGCCTTATTTAAAAATATTCTTGTTGATTAGGAATATGCCTTGGAAGAGCCACACCTTTTGTTTTTTATCAGCTGATAAGAAATTTCACCACAATTTTTATCTTGTCTTTGTTTGCTTCTTTTAGGAAAAAAGAAAACTTGAATGCAAAGACAGAAATATTACCTGCTGAAAATTTGACAGTGGCAGTTCTGTCTACTAAACTCTGAAGATACGTCTATTTTTGGTTGAAACCACACTCAGCAAGTCTTACAAATGTATTAAATTACTAGATGAAAATGAGTTTATGAAAGGAAAAAAACAAGTGAATGTGAAGACTTGCTGCATATTGCTATTATAAATTGGAAATAGAAGATACAGTATAGTTAAAAGTATTTTTCTTTACGGGTGTACTCTCTTGTTTGCTTACATTGCATGGAGGAAGGTGTTTCGCAGGGCCAGAACAGATGGGACCAAATCAGACATCTTTCTCTTATCTGACTTGAGTCCGTTTTATGGAAGACTCACTCACAGAGCTGGATGCCACAGAGAGGAGCAGTAATGCTCTTTCGAAAACAATTACGAGCTACAGACAGGGCCAGCTCGGGCATTTTTGCTACCCTCGGCAAAGCTTTACTTGCTCCAATTGTATAACACCGTCTGTGGCATAAGAGATTCATAAATGTGGAATTATTTATATTTACCCTTTGATAGTATTACCTGTGTTTTCTCTTGGTAGAGTAATATATTGCTCTACTTTCCCCTTTTGTATTATGTTTTTTTTGTATTATTAATATTGTCAGAATGCCTCAAATCTCCCAGACTTACCACTTTTTCTAAGGTATTATAGTATATAACTTCTCCCCACCTTCCCTCCTACATCTATAACCTCAGGCAATTAGGTGTAGTAAAAGACAAGCAGGAGTTAAGTTACAATTTAAACAATGCATTATTGATAATATTCATAAATAATAACAATATGCAAAGTACATTTGAATATTGGCAACCATACAACCTGATTGAATAGTGATGTGTAGTTTCAGGCGGCGAACAGACTTGTTAAGTTACTTAAAAATGCCTCTAGTTAAGGCATCATTTATGGTCAGCTTTCTTCAGAACAGGCTGCATGCCTGTCTCAATATGGCTGCCGAGCTCTGCTCTTCATTCTGTTGTCTTTTTCAGTTCATGGTGTGAGATGCTTCTTCATCAGATGTTAGTAAGAGAGAGAGAGGGTGAGATAAAGCAAGCAAATTTATGGGTTTTCTGTCCAACCCTTACAGCCAATAGGGCGTCATGGTACTTAAAGGCTTTTGATACAAGCCAATTCCAAACAGCCATGCTTCAGACCAATGGGGCAAAGAACATCTTAACACCTGCCATCCCCTAAAATCATATGTTTAAGGTAAATCTTGGCATTTAGGCAGCCTGGCTTTGTATGGGAGTTGAGAGACTTCAGAGAAACATTTACCAAACTTGTTTCAGGCACTTCCCCCAAATCCTGCCATAAAATTCAAAGAGACTCAAGTCTGCAGGGGTTGTAAACATGAATGCTTCACACTAATATTACATTGCTTTGCCTAAGTTACAAATAAAGACATACAAAATATTTATCAACTTACAGTATATGCTAAATCTCACATCACAACAACCTGTATAACATTTTCTTTGTAAGCTGGTTCTTAAGATGGATTATGAACTGATGAATATAGTCACATCGATATATGCATTTTATGCTCAATATAGGTCTACATCTGTCTGAATGAAGGTCAAAATGCTTGGTAAATGATGCCAAAGGAAATGCAAGTTTACTACAGATAGTAAGTAAATGAATGTAAATCTGACTTATATTTTAAAACTTAGTATATTTTATTTTAAAAATGTGTAAACAAAATATAAAAATATAACGGCATAACAAAAAAAAATAGGCTAATTGCTTGACAGTAATTTCATTTTATAAACAGAATTCCAGATTTAAAAAGTAAACAACAAAAATTATATATTTAAAGTTATTTAAATCTATAAAAATACAAATTACTGATCTTCAAAACTGCCTTTTTTCTCAACCTCATATTTGCAAATTGATAGATAGATAGATAGATAGAGGCAACCCAGCCACAGGGAATGCACAAACTAATATGTTTCTTTGTGCCAGTCCTAAGCCTGGATAAATGGGGAGTGTTACAGTAATCCCTCGCTATATCGCGCTTCGCCTTTCGCGGCTTCACTCCATCGCGGATTTTATATGTAAGCATATTTAAATATATATCGCGGATTTTTTGCTGGTTCGCGGATTTCTGCAGACAATGGGTCTTTTAATTTCTGGTACATGCTTCCTCAGTTGGTTTGCCCAGTTGATTTCATACAAGGGACGCTATTGGCAGATGGCTGAGAAGCAACCCAACTTACTTTTCTCTCTCTCTCTCTCTTGCGCTGACTTTCTCTGATCCTGACGTAGGGGGATTGAGCAGGGGGGCTGTTCGCACACCTAGATGATACGGACGCTCGTCTAAAAATGCTTAAAGATTATCTTCACGTTGCTACCTTCTGTGCAGCTGCTTCCTGAAACGACATGCTGCACGGTGCTTCACATACTTAAAAGCTCGAAGGGCACGTATTGATTTTTGATTGAAAAACAAACTCTGTCTCTCTCTCTCTCTCTATCTCTCTTTGTCTGCTCCTGGCGGAGGGGGTGTGAGCTGCCGCCTTCAACAGCTTTGTGCCGCAGTGCTTCGCATACTTAAAAGCCAAACAGCCCTATTGATTTGTTTGCTTTTCTCTATCTCTCTGACATGCTCTGCTCCTGATGCGCACTCCTTTGAAGAGGAAGATATGTTTGCATTCTTTTAATTGAGACGGAACTGTCATCTCTGTCTTGTCATGGAGCACAGTTTAAACTTTTGAAAAAGAGACAAATGTTTGTTTGCAGTGTTTGAATAACGTTCCTGTCTCTCTACAACCTCCTGTGTTTATGCGCAAATCTGTGACCCAAGCATGACAATATAAAAATAACCATATAAACGTATGGTTTCTACTTCGCGGATTTTCTTATTTCGCGGGTGGCTCTGGAACGCAACCCCCGCGATGGAGGAGGGATTACTGTACATCAGGAAGGGCATCCAGTGTAAAATTTTGCAAAAAAACAATATGCGGACAACAATACAGATTTCAATACGGGATCGGTCGAGGCTCGGGTTAACAAAGGCCACCACCAGTACTGTTAGCCAACAGGGTGCTGGGAGAATTTTGGCTACTGTTGGCTGAAGGAGAAGAAGAGAGGGAAGGATAGGATATATATATATATATATATATATATATATATATATATATATATATATATATAAAATAAATGGGAAGAAAGGGCATTAAATTCACTTTGAACTTGGTGTGGTTGTTGGTGCCATATGGACTGGCCTGAGTGTTTCAGAAACTGCCGATGTACTGGGATTTTCATGCACAACCATGTCTAGGTTTTACAGACCATGGTCCGAAAAAGGGAATTTCTGGCATTTCTCTGGTGAAAAAGCCTTGTTGATGGGCAATGGCCAGGCTGGTTGGAGCTGACAGAAAGGCAACAGCAACTCAAATAACCACTCCTTATGTCAGAGGTATGCAAAAGAGCATCTCTGAATGCACAAGACATCAAACCTGCAAGCAGATAGGCTATAGCAGCAGGAAACCACACTGGGTGACACTCCTATCAGCTAAGAACAGGCAACTGAGGCTACAATTCACATGGGCTAACCAAAATTGGACAATAGACATTTGGAAAAAATATTGCCTGGTCTAATGAGGCTTGATTTCTGATGCAGGGTCAGAATTTGGAGTCAACAATAGGAAAACATTGATCCATTCAGCCATGTATCAGTGATTCAGGCCTGTGTGGGATATTTACCTGATACACTTTGGGCCCCTTAGTACCAGTTGAGCATCATTTAAATGCCACAGCCTACCTGAGTATTGTTGCTGATCATGTCCAAACCTTTATGACTACAGTGTACCCATCTTCTGATGGCTACAGTGTACCCATCTTCTGATGGCTACCTCCAGCAGGATAAAACACAGTGTTGCATGCTCAAATCATCTAAAACTGTTTTTTTCCAACAAGACAATTGTTCACTGTAATCCAATCACCTCCACTGTCACCAGATCTCAGTCCAATAGAGCACCTTTCGGATGTGGTTGAGATTCGCATTATGGATGTGCAGCCGACAAATCTGCAGCAACTGGGTGATGCTATCATGTCAATATGGACCAAAATCACTGAGGAATGTTTGCAGCACTTTGTGGAATCTCTTCCATGAAGAATTATGTCAGTTTTAAAGGCAAAATGGAGTCCAACCCGGCACTAACAAGGTGTACCTAATAATGTGGCCGGTGAGTGTATGTATATATGTGTGTGTGTGGTTTATATAACTAAATAACCATGCAACACACCGCTGCTTTGAATGATAAGGGTTTTCTGTAATTTTCAATAATTTCACAAGTTTTTCACATTAACGCTAATGTAAAATAAAAATTATTATTAAAGTAATATAGAACAGGCATATTATACACAGTATTAACTATACAATTCAAAAAAAATGCCAGAGTTCTACAATGTATGCTGACTAGTTCAGTGATTAGGCAGAAATCCAGCCTTCGTGTATTTTTGTTCTTTGTATTGTCAGGATTTTTGTTTTATTTAAGAGGCGTTCTCAGTGGCCCCTTGTGTTAAAAAAAAAATTGTTGTCTATTGGTCAAACTTGGCTCTGTGTGTGTGTGTGTGTATCATGTTCATGGGAACTGGACAGTTGTAATGAGCCCAAGTGTGCACAACTTAGAGTTTATATTGTTTTAGAATAATAATGCCACCAATTTGTTCCTCTTTAGACAACTGCCTAGTCTGCCTAGGGTGGGTGGTGCATTATTCATTTCTGCTATTAACATGACTCCCATATATAAATACAGAATGTAAAAAATAATTAAACAGATCAAAAGAAAACTCCCTCCCTAAAGGACATTGCCAGGTTCAGTTTGTTCCCTTTGCTCTTAATGAGTCCCAGTGACTTTCCAGTCAGCAGTGAATGAGGCCTTCGGGTTTGTTGTATTTGTATTACCTTCCTTCATTTCATCTGAGCTAGTTAGCCAATGTTTGTGAATTATCTTACACTATAGTTGCTCCTCAGTAGTTACCATAGTAATCCGGTAAATGGTAACTTTGGATTGATGGTTGTGTGATATCCTGTTTATATTTCAAGAAAAATGGTAATTAAATCTTTTTAGGTTAAAGTGGAGCAGACTTGCTGTTGACCTATTCATCACAATAAATTTCATGTCAGCTGATTTGAGGTCATACAAAATGCTATCATTACTTAATTATGTATTTTCTTGTGTGTGTCACATTCCTAAATATGTTATAAAAATGTTTGACTCTGATAAATTAAAATGAATCTTGACAGCAGAACTTTCTTTCACTGGTTTTCATACAGAACTTGAATCTACTCAAATACTTGATGCTGCTCTCTTACCTTTGCATTACAAATGGAGGTGACCAGTTTGAATCTTGGGGTTGTATTCAACAGGGTGAAGACGCTAGGCCACCTCGGTGTCTGCATGCTTATTTATTTAAGCAGAAGTTCTCAGAGAAAGCCGTCAATTTATTAAAATACTGAAGTGTAGATTTATGTATCTGCCAGCAAGTTTTTATTAGTGAAATGACTGACATTTGAAGTACACTGTTTAATTTTTGTGAAACCTTTTGTGAGTCTACTGCATGTTCTTTTCTTACTGCTTTTTTAATGTTTTTCATAGCCATATTGGCACTTTAGCATTTTTTGTGATTGTGAATCCACTTTAGTCCTGTCACAAGGCATTGATCTGTAATCCACAAGGTTGCTGATGTAAGCACTTCCTCGGAACCTTTCTGATCAGAGTGGGCCAACACCAGAGTGGCACTGGACAGGTCAATAGAAGAGAATAGTGAGACAGAGGACCATGTTGGCAACAGGGCAGCTACATAAAACTGTGCTCTTGACTATGAAATAGATGGTGGACTGTGTGGGAAATCAGCAATTGAAGGATCAAAGGTCCAAAGACATCAGGATCATTATTAACACCAGAAATGGCTCTAGGGCTTGGCTGGTGGTGGGCTAAAAGCTACTGCACTATCATTGAATTTTGAGTTGGATGGAGACTTGAGGCTGAACTGGCTTGAAGACGAGGCCAAGATCAAAGCAGCGAAACATGGTGGATGGTGGGCAAGTATTTCAGTCAATTACCAGATAAACAGGATTTCAGCACACATTTAGATTGCAGGATTGTTTTTCTCCTGTTTATTTTCTTGTGTTATGACTTGTTTGTTCTCGCAAAACTTGTAAAAGGTTGTAGGCCTCAAAATAAGAATCAGACCCGCACAGGTCTGAACTGAAGACACAAATAAGCATCATCTACCCCATCCAGTCTGGGAGCCCAAATTTGAGAGGCAGGCTTTGTGTCCTGCACACATCAGAAGAAACAAAGCCTATAAATTCATAAGGGATTGATGAGCTGTTACAAATCCTTGCCCAAATGACAAGAACAAAAGTAATTTATTTTAGATTAGATTAGATTAACTTTATCCCAAGAGGAAATGCAGATGCATACAACAGAAGAAACATTAAAAAACAAAGAGATAGACTCACCGGACAGTTAATGTGGGCAATCGAACAATCATTCGATAAATAAATACATTTTAAAAATACCTGTTCATGTCTGTTCTTGAATGTTATGAAGTTCACAGTTGGGCTGTAGGGTATTGAGCCCAGAGATGGAAGAAAACGTTTTAAAACTTACCATATGTATCCACTTTGAAACGGCAAAGGTTTTGATTTAAGGCCGTCCAGATTTATGAGACATCCTTGTGATAATGATGGGAAACTAAAAATACTTACTTTGTAATTTCTTGCTCGTTTGTCTGCTTGCAGTGGCCATCGTGGGTGGAGTTATGACAACTCAATGTGAAACCCCACCAGCCCATTCCATTCTGTGCTGTTATTTTACATACTGCATAGCAATATGCACAGTAAGTGGCAGTATGGTGCAAGGTGCACATAAGGGTTTCATTTACTTTGTATACTGTCACACATGCTCATGCCATAGGGTCATCTTCCAGGCTCACCCAAAGTAAGTAATACCACCCTGGGACAAGAGGGGGCACTGCTATTAACAGACGTGTCTCCTTCTTCCTACACAGCCTGGAGAAACCACCCCTTGAGGGCACCCAGCTGAAAGAAGTCTCGTCCCTTTCAATTGACAATATATAAAGGCAGAGCAGTCACAGAGGTGGTTGTCACATTCTGATGTGGACCTGAAGCCCATCTTTTTGCCTTGTGAAGGAAGACTGTTTCTTATAGCCTGCATGAGTGAAGTGCCATTTTTTGTTAATTTCTGTTTTGCTGATTGAAAATAAAAGAAATGTGTTGCTAGTTGACACCCCCAGCCTTCCTGTCATCATACGATTGTTTTATACCAACATTACAATCCATAATAGTAAATCTGAACTGAGCTGATTACGCTGCATGCATTATATTTTTAATAAAACCTTTAAATTTCTAAGAGAGCCAAGTCATCATTTCTGTGGTACATCTTTTGTGTTTGTATGATAAAAAAGAACATAAAATAGGCAGAATGTGCAATAGAGCAGATTAAAGCCACACAAACCAATTCTCAATTATTTTAATGCACGATGAGCTGCTTTTGTGGACAGATAAAAGAACCAAGCATGATGATTAAATTCACTGACATTTACTAATACAGTCAGTCTGTAAATACACAGGAAAAACACGCAGACTACATGTAACATCTGGTGTTCTCAGGCCAGAATGACAGCCCACTCTGTCTGTGTTAAAACATCTGTACTGAACTTGCCAAACATGAATAAATGTAGGTGAAATGGTACTGTTAAAGTCGGCCAAAAGTGCGTGTGTGTGTGCTAGCTGTGTGACCTGATAGGCTACAACAGCACTTTGAGCCTGCCCCGGTTTTTTAATACTATATAAAAGAGAAAAAGAACCTGAGCAAACAACCAGCCAATTTGGACAAAGTGTCTCAATCCATTGCAAAACCAAAACAACAGCAATTCATCCTCTACTTTTCTATATAAAAACTTGAAATACAAATGCCCCTCTGTCTCTTGTAAAAATATCCTTAGATCCATCTGTAAACATTGTCACCATTCCGTAATAATTTTGAAATAACATACTGGTCCACTATCAGACTTTTAGACATATGAGAATTATTTGCTTTTATTAAATCATTTCCATTGATGTACAAAAAAGCCAAGGTGGGGTTACAGATAGCAGCACAATATCCGAAAATCCAATAAACGCACATTTTCAGCACAGAACTCACTCACCCCAACCTACGGATACTTCTCTCATGGCGTTCCCAACAATCTCTTCATATTCTAACAAAAGCATGATCACTTTTATAATTTTAAATACACTCTTAGTTTCTGATCCTTGCTTTGAACATTCGATTTAAAATTAGTTACATGTTTCAGATTTGACAAATTTTAATTTTGATCTGTTGGTAACAAACGTAGCCTATTATTTTAAATATGTTGTATCTTCCTGACCCTTTATCTTTAATTCTGCCTCAAATTCTCCTTATGCAGAAAAGAATCTTAAATCATAATGATGAGTGACCCCAAGATGAGATGTGCATATAAAGACATGAGACATTTCCAGGGGAAAGTTTTAAAAAAAAAAAAAAAAAGTATAAATAAATGAGTGATGTAGTGACTAGCTTGCAGCAAACTGTGGAAAAGTAAAGTATAGTTACCTAGCTAGCAATATCATAATTGAAGCACAATTCCAGAATAGATATAGTCATACTAAAGAACTGACCATCCCTCATCCCACCAGTATATGCCAGGGCTCCCAAAAAATGAGGGGATTTCTTTACCTAGTTAGCAATAACAGAATTTAAGCTCGAAAGGCACAAAATTATGTTACCAAATATAACTGAAACCTTTTGTGTAATAGCTGTGGAGGTGGGGTGGAAGGAATCCCCCTTAATTTCACTCTGTAAAAATATATATGTCCAAAACAAAGGACAAGCTAGTGAACTGTGATGTAGGCAATACATTGGCTGAAATGAGTGGTCCAGAACAGAAGAAGAGTGGAGCGCAAATTGGAGAGGGGATATGCAAAATGATGTTTTTAACGTGGAGACATTGGACGTGTAGAAGCCAATTGTCAGAAACGGCAAAAAAACTGAAGGGCAACGCAATTTGAACGTTGGTGAGCTGGGCACTTGTATTTTAGCCTTCTTTAAAACCTATTGTATGTCCCAGTGGTGGTTAATGGTACTGATATCAAAGCATTGGTAAATGTATGTGCAGTGGAGAACTTTATTAACAACAGTTTACATGAATTACATTTATCCTGCATTACTTTCAAATACAACCCTAAAGTTCTTTCAGTTGGTGGTAAACTGAATGGAATGGCAATTATGAACCACTAGCAAAATACCCGCGCTTCGCAGCGGAGAAGTAGAGTGTTAAAGAGGTTATGAAAAAGAAAAGGAAACATTTTAAAAATAACATAACATGATTGTCAATGTAATTGAGTTGTTATTTTTATGAGTTTTGCTGTCATATATATATATATATATATACATACATACACAGACACACATAAACATATATATACATATCTACATATACACACATATATATATATATATATATATATATATACAGATACACATACACATATATATATATATATATACACATACATACACACACATACACATATACATACATATCATACACATACATATATATATATACACACACACACATACATACATACACATATATAATATATATATATATATATACACACACAGACACATATATACATATATATATTTACACATCCACACACATATATACATATCTACATATATATACATATCTACATATATATATATATATATATAGACATTCATATATATATATATATATATATATACATATCTCCATATATATATATATATTTCAAAATCCCCACGCTTTGCAGCGGCGAAGTACTGCTTTTAAATTTTTATTAAGAAGAAAAGAAAACCTTTTTAAACTGAGGGAAAATATACTAATAACAATTTGTTAAGGATCTGTTTTTTTGTGAAGCTGTCTTTACACAGCTTCTCCGCTGTTTTATAAACGAACGCCATATAAGTCCGTCCTTTCTGCTTGCTTCGCGGTTCTGTAGTGGTTTATTGTTCGTCTATTACGATTGTTTTTATAAACGAACGCCATATAAGGCCATCCTTTTTCCTTGCTTTGCCAAGGAAGCAGCCTTTTTATTTAATGCACGGGTTCTCCGTTGTTTCATTGTTCGTTTATTACGATTGTTATAGTTCGATTGTTATATTCTTTGTATACCACGTTGTCAGTTCAGCACTCCGGTTGTAATATGACCAAGCCGTGGAAGCTTACTGTTGTGAATGCAACGTATAGTTGTACAGGAGAAAAATGGCAATCTTTTGTAGGTCTATGAACTTAATTTATGCCTGTATGCGTCAGTCGCTTCATATTCTTTTCGTACCTTATCAATTGTGTAATGTGTTTTTTGAACAGTTTTGATTCATCGAAGTGATCACTCGTGCTGTGTTCAGTCAGTTCACGTGAGCCGCTCTCTTGTGTGATGTTGCGATGTCCACGGCTTTATTTAATGTTAGCTAAGACCCGGCACTTAAAAGTTTCTCGCTACAGCAATTTTAACTCTGTTTCAAAATGATCCAAAGTCTCGTTTATACCTCGTGTCTTCTCATTAAACTTGTATCTCGCTAATATGGTATTGCAAATGGTAGGGGGAGCGTTTCTATAAACTTAATTTAAACTTACGGTATACACCGTGCTTTTATGCGTCACTCGCTCGCTTCTTATTGTTTCGCTGCCTTCTCAATTGTGTAATGAATGTTTTCTTCAGCGCTCTTTGTGGCTGTTCCTTGTTTTCAGTTCACGTGATTACATAGGAGGCGTGATGACGCGATACACGACTGCCTCCCACGGCCATCGAGCTGCACTCCATTACAGTATATGGACAAAAAAGAGGTTCCAGTTATGACCATTACGTGTACAATTTCGAAATGAAACCTGCCTAACTTTTGTAAGTAAGCTGTAAGGAATGAGCCTGCCAAATTTCAGCCTTCCACCTACACGGGAAGTTGGAGAATTAGTGATGAGTGAGTGTCAGTTCACGTGAGCCGCTCTTTTGTGTGATGTTGTGATGTCCACGGCTTTATTTAATGTTAGCTAAGACCCGGCACTTAAAAGTTTCTCGCTACAGCAATTTTAACTCTGTTTCAAAGTGATCCAAAGTCTCGTTTATACCTCGTGTCTTCTCATTAAACTTGTATCTCGCGAATATGGTATTGCAAACGGCAGGGGGAGCGTTTCTATAAACTTAATTTAAACTTACGGTTTACACCGTGCTTTTATGCGTCACTCGCTCGCTTCTTATTGTTTTGCTGCCTTCTCAATTGTGTAATGAATGTTTTCTTCAGCGCTCTTTGTGGCTGTTCCTTGTTTTCAGTTCATGTGATTACATAGGAGGCGTGATGACGCGATATGCGACTCCGCCTCCCACGGCCATCGAGCTGCACTCCATTACAGTATATGGACAAAAAAGAGGTTCCAGTTATGACCATTACATGTACAATTTCAAAATGAAACCTACCTAACTTTTGTAAGTAAGCTGTAAGGAATGAGCCTGCCAAATTTCAGCCTTCCACCTACACGGGAAGTTGGAGAATTAGTGGTGAGTGAGTGAGTGAGTGAGTGAGTGAGTGAGTGAGGCAGTGAGGGCTTTGCCTTTTATTAGTATAGATTTTGAGATACTCACTTCTTTGTGATTCAGTTACCCATTGCACAATTAATATTGAGCATACTGTGGTTACAGTAGTATAACCCATCTAATGATTGATGTGGTAGAGATATATAGTCAATAGGAGTTTTCACCATAAATATCACTGTTTAAGAATGTGTCACTCTCTGTATTGTACTGTAATACGGTCGATATTTTACCTTGATACTACAAAGAATTTTAAGATATGCTGAGTAAGAGAAAGTCCTTAGAACCTCCTCCTCACTTAAATTAAGATGTCCTGTAGAATCTTTGCCTGACACTACACTACCTCATATAAAGAAATATGTGTTATTGAAAATGGAACTTGAGGGTGGAGGTTGGTGGATTCAGACCATGTGTTGATTATTGGGAGCAAGACAAACGTGAAAAATAACAATTCTTTTCTTTCCTCCTTATGAAACCAGGTTACTGACTCAACAGTTTTCACAAAACTAGATTTACATAATACTTATAACCTAGTACAGATCAGAGAGGAAGATAAGTGGAAGACAGCCTTCGACGCTAGCAATGGCCTTTAAGAATTCAGAGTGATGCCCAATGGTTTGACAAATGCACCAGCAGAGTTTCAGTTCTTTGAGAATGACATTCTCCATGATATTCAGGGAAATTTTGCTCTAGTACATATTGATGATATACTAATTTTTCTAAATATTTAGACACCCATGCTCAACATGTTCAATATAAATTAAAACAAATAAGAAACAATAATTTATTTGTAAACTAGAAAAATGAGAATTCACAGAGATAATGTCTCTTTCTTAGGAATGGAATCACTTGGAGGGGACTGTTGATGGATTAGTCAAAAAATTTTAGAGATTTGTTACGTTCACTAATTATACAGGGTGGTCCAGATCTAACTATGCATAGTTAGATCTGGACCACCCTATAGTGGCTACTTCATCAGAAATTTTACATCATTCATTTCTTCTGTTATGTCTTTGACAAAAAAAAAAATCATAAAACATTTCATAGGACTCTAGAAGCTCAACAGACATTGGAACATTTAAAATCTTTGTTTATAACTGCAGCAATACTCAACCATATGGATGGTTGACAAAGTCACATTCACAAAGTCAGTTTAGGATGGGAAAAAAAACCTTTATTGACACAGGTGTGGAGTTTGTCAGTGCATTGAAGGCAATAGCTGATTTACAGCTTCTTAAATACTTTGTTAATTATGGAGTATGTGATTAGCTTCTTTTCTTATGTTCTTGTAAGTTACTGATAAATGGATCCTCAGAGTCAGCACTCTGCTACACTAAAGGCTAATAGTTAACAGCTACAGCTAACAAGAATATAAGTCACTCAGTAAGATCAACATTTAATCAAACAGTGAAAATCATGTTTAACAGTTAAAAATCAACTCTCACATCCTTCCCTGCAGTGTATTACTGAAGTAGATGTGTTCAAAGTGTTCACTGCTCTGCCACAAAAGCTTCCTGATACTGATGCAGTCTGCCCTTGTGCCTGTTTCTCTATGAATTAAACATTGGCTTAGAATGGGCTCACACATTGGCTTAGAATGGGCTCACACATTTACTATGTTCGGATTTCCCACATTTTTAAAAATAACGGTTCTTTAATGGCACTTTATGGTTCTTTTCTGTGTTGTGTGGTTCTTCATAGCACCTTTGACTTGATAAAGCACCATTTCATTGTGGAAAGTATTCTTTACATATGATGTTGGACGTTTCTGCTTTGACAAAATTCTTAATATATGGGAAAAAAAATATGAAAACTTGTCATGGTTATTTACTGTTTGGAGCCTGTTGCAGATCTAAATAAATAAGAGTTTTTTTCTGGGAAGTTTATGTGGATGGATCTTTTGGGAACAAAAATGGTTCCCCTATGACATCGCCCTGAAGAACCACTTGGCACCTTTATTTTTAAGAGTGCAGTGTAAGTTAAATATTGGAATTATCAAAAAGATTTTTAGTGGGTGGGGGTTGAAAATCTAATCTGAGAGAGAGATTGGGAGCGTACACTGATACAGCGTGTTGCTGCACCCACCACACGATGAACCACCTCAGTATCTCAAATTAAGACCTGAGCACAGCCATGCAACAGGTGACATCTCAGCACCATAATAATTTGAATGGAATAGTACAGTGGCTGGAGTGCCAATCCTGCCACCAACCCTCAAGTTTTCCCTAGTCTGACATCCATGAATATTTACTGGTGTGTAAAATTTACTATAAAGCCAAACAAGCTCAGGTTCTTCACATAAGTCTGTTACAGTCAACTCTGTTTCCTAATCATTCATGGGAAGCAATACCCACGTGCGTACCTTTATTGTAACTGTACCACAGTTTTGATAGTTGTGGCTGCTTTTCAAAGTTTTCAAATTTAATTCAAGTTTTTTTTAATGTTTTTTTCTTAGGGATGTTGTCCATCTGCGTGATTTTCTCTTATCTATTTTTTCAGATCGTGGTATCCAGTTCATAGCACTTTGGGTATCACTTTAATTATACTGTGCTTGCCAGGTAATTAACTATATAATTACAGAGTTACTAGGTGTTATTACCTTTATTTACTGTGTAATATAGTGTAACACTATAATTAAGTACTGAATTGTAATAGTTATTCCACAATATTTATAAGTACATTTGTATATAAATTGTAGAATAACAATTACAATTGAGTGCTTAACCACAGCAATACACTGTATTACACAGTAATTAAGGACACATAATCTAAAGTGAAACCACACTTTTTAACTATTATTCTGTAATAAAATCAAGTGAGATTTTGAGCAATTTCTCTGTTTTACTTTTCAGTCTTGTCAAACTGCCTTTAAACGTGTTTTACCTCCGGCGGAGTTTGCTCATAATGTTTTATATCACTTGGCTTAGGCTAATGAATATTCTTCCCAAAAGAACTTGGTATCCATAAATTAAACAAGGCCTTGTTTTCTGGAAAATAGTCGGTTTATTATTTGATCATTAAAATACTTGCATTATGTATCTGCTTGGAAAATCTGTGTAAAGAAAACAGTATTTGTTGAACTGTTGTCTGAATTGAACCCTTAGAAAACAAACCTTGCACTGCACAATTTACAAAATGTGGACAGCGAGGTTAATGATTTAAGTGATTTTTATGGTGGTAATGAATTTTCAGTTTGATCAGCTGTGCTCCATGCATAACCTCTCAACACATTTCTTCCACTACATAAAAATTTCACACTTTGCTAAAAGAAACCTGCCTGACTTTCCTAACCTTCATTTATTATTTGTTGTTAAGAGTGTACTTTCTAGCAACATTGAAGACTACATTTGTAATGTTTGGAGATACTACCCTTACTCTAACCTCTAAGTGCACCCATAGATAATATGAGGTAGCATTGGGATTAGAAATTAGAATTTCAGACAGTGAATGAAAATTAGCTAATAAAGTACAGTTTTTATCAGTTTGTGCAGAATATAGACTAATACAACTTGAATAGTACATTGACTCAGATGTTCCAAAATGTGCCCAGGACAAAATACTAATTCTGTGCACTGCCAGATAGAACAGACACAGTATCGGTGATGTTCCTGATTAAATCAGCTTGCAGAGCCTCTGGTAACCCTAGAGATATAATAATAATAATAAGTTACATTTATTGAGCGCCTTTCACAAACCCAAGGTCGCTTTACATACAGAGTAAAAAAAAAATTACACAGATGACAAAAGTTTGTAGAAGATGAAAGTTTTCAGTTGCGATTTAAAAGTGCAGAAACAGGAGCAATCTCAGAGAGACTGAGGAAGAGAGTTCCAGAGTTGAGGGGCTATAGCACTGAAGGACCTGCCTCCCAAGGTGGAGAGTCTGGTGCGTGGGACAGTAAGGAGATTACTGCTCGAGGACCTGAGAGAGCAACAAGGAGTGTAAGGAGCTAGGAGCTGAGTGAGGTAGAGGGGGGCAAGGTAATGTAGGGCTTTGAAGGTGAGAAGCGGAATCTTGAATTTAATCCTTGATGGAACCGGTAACTGGTGAAACTGGAAGAGAACAGGGGTGATGTGAGAAAAACGCTTTGTGTGGGTGAGGAATTTGGCTGCGGAGTTCTGAATATACTGTAGCTTCTGTATAGATTTTGCAGGAAGGCCAATGAAGAGGGAATTACAGTAATCAATACAAGATATTATGAAGCAATGAACCAGAGTTTGAGCATCATTTAAGGACAGAAATGGACGGAGGTGGGTACCTTAGTATCTGTAGCTGGTTACTACACATTGAATTTTACTCCTCAGCTTCTCTTTTTGATCTCTGAAAAGGTGGGAGAGCAGGGATATCAGGTTTCAGTTTAAATGCATTATATCTTTATCACACACTCAAAGAAGAATGAGCCTAAACCTGGAAGGGTTATTCTATTGTGTTGATTTTGTAAGTGTCTAAAGATTAGATTCTGTGTACTAAAATATGTGAATTACAGGTTCCTAGTGTTTGTGGTTGACAGTGTATGTATAACATGTAGACTTTGCACAATGTGGTACACTGCAATGATCAAGTGCCCGCCTTTCATTATGGGATATTAGTATTTATTTTAAAATGTGTAATTAACTGAAATAACGGCATGCCTACTCATATCTTGAGCTACTTCTTTTATTCATACTGTTATCAACTTGGATTCCTCATGAGAGTAGAGTATGTGTTGTTTTACACAGAGGTCACCTGTAACTTTTCTTTTTAATAATGTTTTAGATTCAGTGAACTATAGATGAGTGTGTTTGGTATGTTGTTATGCAAAATATTTAAAAAAAAAAAAAACTAGAATAGTAAAAGGTAACATTACTTTCATGATTTCAAGTTTCATGATATATGAATTTGTGAAATGTGTTTTTTAAGTTTGATTCATTACCTTCTAAAACGTACATTTTGTACTTCACAGGGATGCTTTAGTAAGGAGCAGTTGTAAACCAGCTTTCAGGCTGTTACTTTTCTACGTTTTATTTGTCTTAATTTTTTTTTACAAGCAGATTAATATTATTGTAGACATTGTAAAAGTAATATTTAAAATATATTTTTCAGGGAAGAAATACTAGAATTTCTATGTGGCTGCAAGAACCACTTTATGTGTTTATTGTTAGTCATTTCTTACTGAAGATAAAAAAAAATGCATTACCAGCACAAACAATAGCACACACACAAACAATCGGTAATTGAGACTAGCTGAAATGTGTTATTTCTGTGTTAATATAATTCTTTGAACTAGTTGTATATAAATGGCTTTTAAAACACTTTTAAAAGTATAAATATTTTTCAATAGCTATACTAAAATAGCAATTAATATATAAAGCAATTCATTGCTTACTTTACTGGTGTAAACACAGTAACTGTATGGCATTTTATGTGGAGTGTCACAAAATCTCTGGTTGCCACAGTGCAGGTTACTGTTACATTCCGATTGTGACATTGGAACTGTGAATAAAAATGAATGGGTGGATGATACTTTTTATATTTCTGGATATTGTATTGCCACACTGTATGTAGAGTGCAACAACTCTTAATTTTCTGTTTTCTTTTTTTTTTTTTTCTCCCCTACAGCACCCATATAGAAGATGTAGACCAAGATCTTAAGATGGAAGCACATAATGATATCATAGCTCTGAGACTGGAAGGTAGGATATAAAGGAATTTCAAAATACTGTAAACACGTCTCTATTATATAAAAAAAATCCTGTGACTTTTTTCAAGAGATTTTTTCAAGTCACGCCCTCCTCTCAACCATATTCAACCACACACACAGTACTCTCACCTCTCATTCGTGTAAATGCTTTTGACAGACACAGTTCTTGCTCTGTCAGCTCTTATAAATAAACAAAGGGTTAACGACACTGAAAATAAGTACTTGGTCAATCCTAGCACAGAGAAACAAAGAAGTCAAATGAATTAACACTAAAAATGTCGATCGGTTACACGTTAAATTGGTTAAATGCGTATCAATAGACTATGCTGAAACAGTTGGAAGATGAAAACATCAACTTCCATTATCAAAGAATATCTACAACCGTTAACACTGTCCGGTTTTCCTCTGCAAGAATTACTGTAGAAAGAACGATGCATCCATAGAAAGGTAATGTATTACATCGTCAGAGGATAACATTAGACAACAAAGGAGATCTTGAAATGCCATTCGTATTAAAACGTCAACAGTTTCCAATTTGAATAGCTTTTCCAAAGACAATTAACAAATCTCAGAACCAAACATTCGAAAAAGTCGTTTTATTTTATAGAGAGAAAGAAACAAGCTAGTTGGGGAAATTTTATTTTCCTCTTAGCTGATGTGTTTACCTTTCATCTGTATGATTGTTTAAAAGGAGAATATGTAAACAAAATTTGCTAATTAAAGAAGTTGTGTTCTTCCGCACTGGTGACTGTGTATTCTGGCTTTCAATATTTAACACCAGAAAAACATACTGGTAATTGTATTTTCTAGCTTGACACCCCCTTTGAATCTTCAGATTGTTTTACACAATAATTAAGCAAGTACTGGAATGCACATGCAAATTAAATCGTGTGGAGAGTTGACCTTTTGTCTGGGTTGAGCACTAAACCAGTACCCAACCAAATGAGATGGTATTTCTAACAAACAAAAAAAAAAGTTTTACTACTTTGGCTAAAGTCACTTCAGCCCAAACAGCGAAGTAACAGCCTGGCACCTCCTTAGAAATAAAAAAAGCACTGCAATTGCACTTTAAGTGCAAAAGCAAGATGCAGTGAGTGAGTACATCAATAAAAAAAAGAAAAAGTAAAATCAAATTGCATATAGCCTAATGCATGTATAGCCTAAATCTCATTGTGAGCAGGTACAGAAGAATCATTTCCATCTCTGCATTGGCTGTTGAAAAAATGGTTTGCAGACATCACTTTGTGGAAATTTGTGAACTCAAAGAACACTTCCTGCTGCTGTTAGGGCTTGGCACTCCTATAAGATGAAGCTCTTTACCCTGGTAGGCTATGGCAGATTGTAATCTGTCCTGTGGTTGGTAAAACCAGCCACCACGTTTTGTAATATGCTCTCTAGCTTGTTGAAAACCTTTACAAAATATCCTCTGAAATCTGAAGTATCTTTATGTCTCCAACCAATCTGTAAAAGAAACATCTGCTAATGCTCACAGGGTCTCATAGGGTTTTAATGACCTTTACCAGTTATGTGGGTATCAATAATCTTTCTTCAGAGGACCTCAGATGACACATTTTAAATATATAGTAGATTCAGAAAGTATTCAGACTCCTTTATGTTTTTCACATTTTTCTATGTAGCTGCCTTGTGCTAAAATTATTTAAATTAAAAATTTCCCAACACTCAGATCCCCAATATGACAAAACAAAAACAGGATTTTATCATTTTTGTGCAGATTTACACGTGTATTCAATCCCTTTAGTCACTATTTACTTTAAATTGCTTTGGCAGCAATTACAGCCTGGTGTTTCTTTGGATACGACATGACAAACTTTGTACACCTGGATCTGGAGATTTTCTGCCATTTTTCTCGCAGATTCTGTCAAGCACTGTCCAGATGGTAGATACCATTGGTGGACAGCTATTTCCATGTCTCCTCAGTCTAGTCCAAGCTCTGGCTGGGCAACTCATGTGTTGTTTTTCCTTTGTGCTTAGGGCCAATATTCTGTTTGAAAGTAAATTTCTGGCCCAGTCTGAAGTCCAGAGTGCTCTGGTGAAGTTTTCATTAAGGATATCTCTAAACTTTGCTCCAGTCAGCTTTCCCTCAACCCTATCTATTCTCCTAATCTCTGCAACTGAAAAACAATCCTATAGCATAACACTGCCGTCACCATGCTTCACCAATGGTATTATGCAGGTGGTGAGTGGTGTCTGGTTTCCTCCAGTCATGATATGATGTTAATCTTGGTCTTATCAGAACAAAGAATCCTGTTTCTCATAGTCTTTGTCCTTTAAGTCCTTTAGGTGTCTGGCTACTGGAGTACTGCAGTGGTGGTTGTCCTTCTAGAAGTGTCTCCCATCTCTAAACAGGTTCTCTGGAGCTTGGTCAGAGTGACCATCAGGTTATTGATCACCTCCCTTACTATAGCCCTTCTCCTACAGTTGCTCAGTTTGGCCAGGTGGCCAGCTCTAGGAAGAGTGATGGTTGCTCTAGACTTCTTCCAATTACTGAGGCAAATGTGCTGCTGGGAAGCTTAAGTGCTGTCTCTTAGCTCTGTACGCAGATCTTCATACCTCATGGTGTGGTTTTACTACAATGCATATTGTAAATTATGGGACCTAATATATACTGGGGTGTGGGCCTTTCCTAGTCATGTGCGGTCAATTGAATTTATCACAGGTGGACTCCAAGCAAGGTTTCGAAACATCTCAGTGATGATTAATAGAATGAAATGCACCTGAGTCAGATTTTAAGTGTTAGAGCAGTTGGGTTTAAATACCTGTGTCAATGTGATATTTAAATTTTTTGTTTAGTAAATTAGCAAACATTTCTAAAATCGTGTTTTCACTTTGTCATTTTGGGTTATTGAATTTTGCTTGATGTGGGGGGAAATGCATTTAAGTATATTAGACCAAGGCTGCAACAAAACCAGATGTATCTTAATGCTTTCTAGATAGATACTTTATTGATTCCGAGGGAAAGTTTGAATGCACTATAAACTTGAAATCTGTTCTTACTGGTATTTTCTCTCAGAGCTGTACTATACAGTGATCCCTCGCTATATCGCGCTTCGCCTTTCGCAGCTTCACTCCATCGCGGATTTTATATGTAAACATATTTAAATATATATCGCGGATTTTTTGCTGGTTCGCGGATTTCTGCGGACAATGGGTTTTTTAATTTCTGGTACATGCTTCCTCAGTTGGTTTGCCCAGTTGATTTCATACAAGGGACGCTATTGGCAGATGGCTGAGAAGCTAGATTGCTTACTTTTCTCTCTCTCTTGCGCTGACTTTCTCTGATCCTGACGTATGGGGATTGAGCAGGGGGGCTGTTCGCACACCTAGACGAAATGGACGCTCGTCTAAAAATGCTGAAAGATTATCTTCACGTTGCTATCTTTTGTGCAGCTGCTTCCTGAAACGACATGCTGCACGGTGCTTCGCATACTTAAAAGCTCGAAGGGCACGTATTGATTTTTGACTGAAAAACAAACTCTGTCTCTCTCTCTCTCTCTCTCTCTCTCTCTCTCTCTCTCCCTGCTCCTGATGGAGGGGGTGTGAGCTGCCGCCTTCAACAGCTTTGTGCCGCGGTGCTTCGCATACTTAAAAGCCAAACAGCCCTATTGATTTGTTTGCTAGAGATTGTTTTCTCTATCTATGTGACATTCTGTGCTCCTGACACGCATTCCTTTGAAGAGGAAGATATGTTTGCATTCTTTTAATTGTGAGACAGAACTGTCATCTCTGTCTTGTCATGGAGCACAGTTTAAACTTTTGAAAATGAGACAAATGTTTGTTTGCAGTGTTTGAATAACGTTCCTGTCTCTCTACAACCTCCTGTGTTTCTGCGCAAATCTGTGACCCAAGCATGACAATATAAAAATAACCATATAAACATATGGTTTCTACTTCGCGGATTTTCTTATTTCGCGGGTGGCTCTGGAACACAACCCCCGCGATGGAGGAGGGATTACTGTATATTAATGAAACATGAATTAATTAACAGAATTACTATTAGGCAACTGTAAGCACTTCTATGCAGATTTAAGAGAACTACCAGGCTGAAGTTCAGCAGATATCGAAAAATGCTAAGTCACAAGTACAGACCTCTTTCTGTTCTTAAACTATGTGATACCAACATTGTACTTGTATTTATATTTCTTGCATCAACTAGGGGCAGCACAGTGGTGCAGTGGTAGCGCTGCTGTCTTGCAGTTAGGTGACCCGGGTTCGCTTTCCGGGTCCTCCCTGCGTGGACCATGTCTGCGTGGGTTTCCTCCAGGTGCTAGGGTTTCTGCCCACAGTCCAAAGACATGCAGGTTTGGTGGTTTGGCAATTCTAAATTGGCACTAGTGTGTGCTTGGCATTTGGGTGGGTGTGTGTGTGTGTGTGTGTCCTGCGATGGGTTGGCGCCCTGCCTGGGATTGGTTCCTGCTTTGCGCCCTGTGTTTGCTGGGGTTGGCTCTGGCAGACCCCCGTGACCCTGTGTTTGGATTCAGTGGGTTGGAAAATGGATGGATGGATGCATCAACTAACACATAATGGAGCTAAAAACTGGAAGCTGTCAAAAACACAGAGCCTTCAAAAATTATAGAAAGCATGCTGTCTAATCAAAGAAACAATCTCATTACCATAATTTTTCTAACAAATATTTGATTTCACTTGTGTATTTCACAAATCAGTACTCTTTCATTTTGACTGAATTACAATTGAAACTTATCAGATGGTTAAAAATAAAATATAGAAATAAATCAGTCAGTCATTATCCAACCTGCTATATCCTAACACAGGGTCACGGGGGTCTGCTGGAGCCAATCCCAGCCAACACAGGGCGCAAAGCAGGAAGAAATCCTGGGCAGGGCGCCAGCCCACCACAGGGCACACACACCCACATAATAGGGACAATTTAGGATTGCCAGTGCACCTAACCGGCATGCCTTTGGACTGTGGGGGAAACCGGAGGAAACCCACGCAGACATGAGCAGAACATGCAAACTCCACGCAGGGAGTTCTCCTTACTGCGAGGCAGCAGCACTACCACTGCACCACCGTGCCATGCCAGAAATAAACCAAAATACCACAATTGCAAAAGGGCACCAGCACTTGCAGTGCTTGAATCACTAGTAATTTTGTTATTTTTTTTTCCAGTTATCTGGATTTTATAATCATTGCTAACGATCTTACTAGCCCTGCTGCTCAATGCAGTGTTTCATTGCATATTTTACTAAAATAAAAATCAAATCACTTTATGCATGTGGAAATTGCACTCTGTTGATTGGTAGTGCTTTTCTCTAAACGCAAACTGCAGTCAACCAAAAAATATTCTGGTCATATTTAGAGGTCACAAGTAGCAAGTCATGTGTCCTGTGTTTCCCTGTTTAATTAATGTTAGGTTCTAAAGCCAATATGCTCCTTCCTTCTGTTCTTACTTATTTAAGGATTCCTTTGTTTTGAATTGACTCTAAATTGTACACAAAATAGGAAGAGACCCTTTAAATTAACAAAGGTCCAGAGTGGTGAAACTGAAAACTGCAAATTGAAGCTAGTTAATATAGATATACTGTATGCAGGGGCTTTCAAAGCATCAGTTGGGGAATCTTTGTTCACTTAATGGTGAAAATAATTTGAAATCATTGATCCTACAAGAATATTTTACAAGCATCCAATATCTGAGCACATCTAATATCAAATTGCTCAACATATTTTTATCCAATGTTATTTTTCTCATGTTTGAAAATCAAGTATGATTAAAAATACAAATTAGTAGCATGCAATGCGGACTGTAACTTATGTAAACATACACCAATGACACTTCTTGCTAATATGACACTAGTCATTAAACTATACAAATGTTTAAGTCACAATAAAAAAGAAGTCACAATAAAAAAGACGTTATGGTATGATAAACCTTAAAGCAATTTCAGAACAGATTTGCTGTTTAAATGTTTTATTTTAATTTGAATTATGTGTCAGAGGGGGATATTTGTTTGTACACTGGGGGTGAGAAATTAAAAGGCTGTCTGCAGGATGTAGGTATTTGCTGTATTGCAAAGGAATCACTTTGGCTGGTTGAGATTACAAACAATACCAAGTTGTGATAACAGAACTGCTCCTTCCTTGGAGGATGTCTGTATTTACCTGACTTGTAAATATAGGTTTCTAATCAGCAGATCTGTACTCATTAATAGTCGGTAGCAATACATTTTTGTTCACTTGTGTTTTCATTAATTGTTAAACCCAGGAAATTTAGATGTGCCATTGTTTAATCTGATTGTCCAGAACTGATAATGGCAGGGACTGAAGGAGATTTAAACTTCTGGGCAGGAGTAGGCAAGAGGAGGGGACGGTCCACTGAGAATGCTGCCAAGACACTTGGACAGAGCACAGGGGCTCGTAGGCAGACGAGGGTACCTGGCTGGCACGACATGAGGCACAAGGACGGCAACACTTTCAGGGAGGAAGAGACCGCTCCACAAGGAGACGCCGGATGTGGGTTCAGCGAGAGAGGGAATCTGCATGAAAGGACCAAGCAAAGCTGACAGACGAGAAATGAGACGTGCCTAGGTCACATCAACACAAGGAGCCCAGAGTGGGAAAAAAAGGAATGATGAAGAGATGCTGCCAGGGATTCAACGTTTTGACACAACTTCTGTTGGGAAACGAGTGTCCGGTGAACAGAGTGCATCCGTGGACTGTTGAACGATTAAGTGTTGGGGTAACACAGTGCGCAAACTGGACTCTGCACCACTAAAGGTTGTATCCTCCAATTCTTGCTTTAACTGACTTTTAGAGTGTGGACTGTGTGTTTTCCTTTCTAAAAAAGGAATTTTGTTCCTGATATTGTTAGATTTTGTTTATGTTCATTTATCTTTTTAATATACTTATTATTGGTGTAATAGAAGTTACTGTTGCTTTTCCTGAAATTACTGTGGTGTCTTTCATTGTGTGTTTACTCACCGCCCAATTTAAAGAAACCTGTGTGCTATTATCAGTAAATTTCAAGAGTTCCCAGTCTCTTAATAAAACTGAGTGGTGTAGTCGGATATTTTAATGGTGTCTAAGTTAGATTACCTGTAAGTGTGACCAGACAACTGTTACATACTGTATGCATGCCAGGAAGTGAATTCTTCTAATGCATTCTGCCCATTTACCTTCAGTGCTAATAAATAAAAGTTTTATTTTTGCATCAGATAAAAGTTTAGCATACTGCTTATGATCTATACTTTGGCTTTCAATCATGCTGTTTAGGGCCTTTTCTGCTGCTGTGTTTTTCTTAATTCAGTTTTGTATAGCTGGTCCTCAGAATGTGTTACCTGATTTATATTTTGTAAATGTTATGTGAACTCATATTTTTCTTTGATCTTATTTCAAATTAAATTTTTTGTTTTCTGACATTTTTCCCTCAATTGCAGTATAATGACAAAAGTCCTAAAGGCAATATTGAAATATCAATGTAATGTGAAAAAATGTAAAGCAAGATTAAATAAAAATTTTCCAAATTGTTGTACCTAATTTAAAAATAATTATGCCTTTTTGAAATGGTTTATTTTTTTTAACTACCATCATTTAGAAACATTCTGTATGTTAAGCATACCTCTCATCTGCTAATGCTATATCATTTTACTCCCCAGATGATGAAATTGGGAAGCTGCAGTATGCTAATATGGGCATTGATGGTGAGGATTGTTTCCAAAAACATAACTCATCGGCGTATTCTGACATACTGAGTGATCCATTCACAAGTGACTGCATCCCTAGTACAGAAGATGAATGGCGTAATCTGTTTTTAATGGACTACAATCCTCAGACAGACTTGCTAGTTTGTATGGTGTGTGGTGGATTGCAGCATCTACAAAGTCTTGAAAGTGTAAAGAACCATATTATTGAGAGTCATCCTCACTCCCTTCACTTGAATGCTGAGGAAAGGCATAGAATCCCGATGGCTTGGGATTAACAGGTTTCGCAGAGGGAACGCTTCTTCCTATCACAACTGCAACAAGGCATTACTCTCAATTCAACAGGAATTTTGATATCTATCATAAAATAAAAAAATCGATTTAAAATGATGTACTGTATATTCTGTCACAAATAGTCTCATTTTTTAAAACAAAGCTATAGGTCATCTCTTTTCATTGTCTGATCTACAGTATATTACTAAGAAATCCCAGAGTTTTCTGAAGATGTGACGTTTAAAAATATTTCAAACAAATCAAATGCAAATTTATTAACGTGTGCATTGTACAAAGAAATCCTTAATTACATTTTTCTTACGGAGTAGTGAGAGTAATACAATACAAGCAACAGACAGTAAATACAGACATATCCAGTTGATGCAACATCATGCATTAATTAAACATCAGACAATGTATATTGATAAAACTCATGCATCTGTCAGTACCAGTGGCTATTGAGTAGCTTTATGACCTGAGGCTTAAACTGTCCTTGAATCTGCGTCAGATACTCCAATACCATCTTCCTGAAAAGGAGGAGATAGATAAGAATAATATCTACAAGATGGCTGAGCTCTTCAATAAAACAGTTTGCCTTTCTAACATCTCATGTTTTGTATATATATTCATGAAGCGGGTTTTTTTTTTTTTTAGCATGTGTGGCCAAATCAAGACATGATCTTCATTTAAGCAGTATCTTTAGATAAAGGGGATGCAAGTGAAAAAAATGAAACTTCACATTTCAATAATTTATTCAATGAAAGAATTATATGCCATTTCTGTTTATAGGAAAAGTAAATGTGACTGTATCTTTGGCTGTGTTAGCTGGCATTGCCCACTGGCTGGTTCTGCAGATACAATATCAAGTACAAAGTTTCCTCCTAGCACATTTCCCATTTAGACTATTTATACCTATTTATTTATTTTTAACCAATAAAAATAAACAGTTAAAATTTTCAAATAATAAAAGTAATACCACTGTAATAAAAAACAATCCCAAACAGTATATGCATATCCACTCTCCCCCAATCCCATCATGAAATTCTTACTTCTTCATCTTCTTTTGGCTGCTCCCGTTAGGGGTTGCCACAGCGGATCATCTTCTTCCATATCTTTCTGTCCTCTGCATCTTGTTCTGTTACACCCATCACCTGCATGTCCTCTCTCACCACATCCATAAACCTTCGCTTAGGCCTTCCGTTTTTCCTCTTCCCTGGCAGCTCTATCCTTAGCATTCTTCTCCCAATGTACTCAGCATATCTCCTCTGCACATGTCCAAACCAGCACAATCTCGCCTCTCTGACTTTGTCTCCCAACCGTCCAACTTGAGCTGACCCTCCAATGTATTCATTTCTAATCCTATCCATCCTCGTCACACCCAATGCAAATCTTCGCATCTTTAACTCTGCCACCTCCAGCTCTGTCTCCTGCTTTCTGGTCAGTGCCACCGTCTCCAACCCATATAACATAGCTGGTCTCACTACCATCCTATAGACCTTCCCTTTCACTCTTGCTGATATCCGTCTGTCACAAATCACTCCTGACACTCTTCTCTACCCATTCCACCCTGCCAGCACTCTCTTCTTCACCTCTGTTCCACAATCCCCATTACTCTGTACTGTTGATCCCAAATATTTAAACTCATCCACCTTCGCCAACTCTACTCCCTGCATCCTCACCATTCCACTGACCTCCCTCTCATTTACACACATGTATTCTGTCTTGTTCCTACTTACTCTTCAGGTTGCATCTCTACCATTTGCCAGTGATGTTGTCCCTATTTGGGTCTCATCAGATTGTGATTTCTGGTGTGCACTGGAAAGTTTCACAGCTGAGGAGGATGTGGTTGAGGTTGGAATGAATACCCATAAATCTGAGACTATGGTCTTCTCTTGGAAAAGTATGGCATATTCAATGCAGATAAAAGCAGCTGTTCGAAGTGGAAGATTTAACATATCAAAGTTTCTTGACATGTGAGGGCAGAAGTGAATGGGGAGTTTGAAGAACAAATTGATGCTTGGCTGAGGTTTTACGAACATTGCATTAGACTGTATTAGTGAAGCTGGAGTCCGTGGATGAATCTCATAATAACAAGTGCAGGACTGGAACCAATAAGTGCAGTAAAGGAACCAATACTGGATGTAGAGCTAGTCCATTGAGGGGACCACTTAAGCATATACCCGCACAGGCCATTGTAGAATTTACTATTAATACAACCTGCTAGTCTCTTGGAGGAAAAGCCAAGTAAACATGGGGAAAATGCCCAAACTCCACACAGACAGCTACTGCTTTCATAATTCAAACCCAGGAAGCTGAATCCATGAGGCTGCAAAACTAACCATTGCACCATTATGTGGCCCATCTGAGAATTTTATTGCGAAAACTTTAGCAGTAGTTGATTTAATGTATACTGCATTCCACTCATTGCTTGACACAATGTGACTTATTTCCTGAATGAACCAAAGCAGACTACAATTTGTAACTCACTGTGATCACCAGTAAGAAAGCTAATTTTAAAATATTTATTAACATTTTGCTTTATGTTATGTAATGAGCTTCACGTAATCTCCCGTTTCAGCATTTAGCATATACACGTTTTTGCATATGCACTAAAAGGATGACTGAATAAATATAGGAATTTACATTTTGGCAATTCAGCCTGCAATATCTTTATTATTTAGTTTTTGTCGAGTCAGAAGAACAGCCAGGCATCAAGAAGCACAATACTTTAAAGGGCAACAGGAGAAGCATGGGTAGGTTGTAAAAATAGTTTTTGTAATAAGAGTTAGTTTTACAATGTGAACCCAAAAAATCCTATCATAAAAAGAGTCTTTTGCTTTGCTTATTACTTGTTCTAATCCAATGTTCAATGTATTTTATTATGTACAGTGGTGTGAAAAACTATTTGCCCCCTTCCTGATTTCTTATTCTTTTGCATGTTTGTCACACAAAATGTTTCTGATCATCAAACACATTTAACCATTAGTCAAATATAATACAAGTAAACACAAAATGCAGTTTTTAAATGATGGTTTTTATTATTTAGGGAGAAAAAAAATCCAAACCTACATGGCCCTGTGTGAAAAAGTAATTGCCCCCTTGTTAAAAAATAACCTAACTGTGGTGTATCACACCTGAGTTCAATTTCCGTAGCCACCCCCAGGCCTAATTACTGCCACACCTGTTTCAATCAAGAAATCACTTAAATAGGAGCTGCCTGACACAGAGAAGTAGACCAAAAGCACCTCAAAAGCTAGACATCATGCCAAGATCCAAAGAAATTCAGGAACAAATGAGAACAGAAGTAATTGAGATCTATCAGTCTGGTAAAGGTTATAAAGCCATTTCTAAAGCTTTGGGACTCCAGCGAACCACAGTGAGAGCCATTATCCACAAATGGCAAAAACATGGAACAGTGGTGAACCTTCCCAGGAGTGGCTGGCCGACCAAAATTACCCCAAGAGCGCAGAGACGACTCATCCGAGAGGTCACAAAAGACCCCAGGACAACGTCTAAAGAACTGCAGGCCTCACTTGCCTCAATTAAGGTCAGTGTTCACGACTCCACCATAAGAAAGAGACTGGGCAAAAACGGCCTGCATGGCAGATGTCCAAGACGCAAACCACTGTTAAGCAAAAAGAACATTAGGGCTCGTCTCAATTTTGCTAAGAAACATCTCAATGATTGCCAAGACTTTTGGGAAAATACCTTGTGGACTGATGAGTCAAAAGTTGAACTTTTTGGAAGGCAAATGTCCCGTTACATCTGGCGTAAAAGGAACACAGCATTTCAGAAAAAGAACATCATACCAACAGTAAAATATGGTGGTGGTAGTGTGATGGTCTGGGGTTGTTTTGCTGCTTCAGGACCTGGAAGGCTTGCTGTGATAGATGGAACCATGAATTCTACTGTCTACCAAAAAATCCTGAAGGAGAATGTCCGGCCATCTGTTCGTCAACTCAAGCTGAAGCGATCTTGGGTGCTGCAACAGGACAATGACCCAAAACACACCAGCAAATCCACCTCTGAATGGCTGAAGAAAAACAAAATGAAGACTTTGGAGTGGCCTAGTCAAAGTCCTGACCTGAATCCAATTGAGATGCTATGGCATGACCTTAAAAAGGCGGTTCATGCTATAAAACCCTCAAATAAAGCTGAATTACAACAATTTTGCAAAGATGAGTGGGCCAAAATTCCTCCAGAGCGCTGTAAAAGACTCATAGCAAGTTATCGCAAACGCTTGATTGCAGTTATTGCTGCTAAGGGTGGCCCAACCAGTTATTAGGTTCAGGGGGCAATTACTTTTTCACACAGGGCCATGTAGGTTTGGATTTTTTTTTCTCCCTAAATAATAAAAACCACCATTTACAAACTGCATTTTGTGTTTACTTGTGTTATATTTGACTAATGGTTAAATGTGTTTGATGATCAGAAACATTTTGTGTGACAAACATGCAAAAGAATAAGAAATCAGGAAGGGGGCAAATAGTTTTTCACACCACTGTAAGTCATCAGGTGGGTGCATTATTAAACTGATTTAACTTAAAATCAAATTAAAGCTTTATACATTGCTAACCTTCACATGAAACACATTATACTCCCTTCAACTTTCTTAATGCTAAAGCGAAGAAATATGTGCTGTGTATTTTAGATGTATTTAATGGGACATCATCCATGCTTTCTAAAATTTCCTTACTGCTTCACAGAGATTGTAATAAAAATACAATTCTAGATATAATGGATAATCACTTTATCTAGGAAATGTCTGCTGCTTGTTTACTTAACTATTGAGGATGGCGGCCAGTAGACAATCAGAATAAGTATTGTTTTGTTATTGAGAAATCTTAGTAGTTCTTATTAGCACTAGTTTAATTCCAGGATGTATTGAAATCGGGGCAAGGTGATAACACAAAACCAGTAAATAATTAGGATTTTAAGCCTTTAAAGTTTAGGTCAGAATCCATAATTACACTTATTTCTTTACTTTCACCATGACTTTTAATGCTAAGGGATCAAGTTTATTTCTGATACTCTCATTATTTCAATATTTACTAACATCTAAGATTTCAGTTTTTTACCCTATTTGGCTTGATTAAATTACTAGTCATCCATTCAGAAATACAAGACAGACATCAAATCTATGTCAGTAAAAAGCCTTCAAAATTTAAAAGAAGAGTAATTATGGCACTTGCATTTATTATGCAGACAGACAGCTTCTATGATTTAACAGAAATTTTAGTTAACAGCCAAGATTGACATTAAATTGTTGTCCAAACCTTAATGATATGTGAATAATTTGCCAAGGACAAACAACGATTTGCAGCCCCAATTGTTAGGACATGTGCCCATAGCCACAGTATTTTCAGTATGGTATATTTCCTCTGTCTCTTTCTGCCATATTACCATTAGGGTCTGTAGATGGAGGGAGGCTGCAGTTTTCCTCAGGGTTGATAAGGTTGTGGTTTGTGACTTCACCTTTTCTGTGAGTCATTTATTTCTGACTACACTTCTGGTCATAAACAGTTAATACAGAGACAAATTCAGAGCAAGAGATACATATATAATTAGTATGGAACACTACTGAAGAGCAGAGTTGTCTGGCTTTTTTTCCTTGTTATAGATTTTATTTCAGCAAAGGTAAAGTGCCTGTGTTGCCCATATGATTGTCAACATAAGAGCATATGAATTTGTTAACTGCTATAACTAAAAATCAGCAAAAATGTTTTATTTCTAAAACTGATCTAAAGCTAACACTGACAGAAATAACTAATTTCTCCTAATGAAAAATGTTTTAATTTACAATGTATTCATTTTTTCATATCTGGAAATGAATGGTTACCACACACATTCCCGTATCAATAAAAATGTGTTGATTACTGAAAAGGGGCTTCCAACTATGATGGATGTGATCAGTAAGTTACCACAGTATGCAGGCTTTATAAGTGTCAGTATCTCACCTTTTCAGAATAATGCAATTGTAGGTAGCTGTGGTGTACAAGGTTTACTGTGGCTTCAGGTTTGTATTCCATCCCATTTCCTACTTAGAACTAGTTCTTCCTCTTGAAAGAGCATGTTCGTTTATTTCTCCAGTTTGTGGCTTCATCTCCATAGTAAGTCTGCATTTACATTTCCACTGACTAAGTAGACTTGTCTTGCTCTGTTTCCTTATGTTACAGGTTTCATTTTAGCAAAGGAAATGTACTTCTGCTCTTTGTAATGATCCAAATGGATGGCTTGACACGTGGATTATGTGACAAAAATAATATGAGATCAGGGGTGGATCAGCCATCAGGGCATTCTGTGTGCATGCCCAGGGACCTATTGGTGGCAAAGATATTTTTCATCAGTTTCCACTCTAGGAAATGATCGAGTCTTCACGGACTGAAAGCAAGAGTGGGAAATACCACACTGCACTAAATGACTGGCAGCCAGTGTGCTGCATTCTTACAAGTATGATCAACTCTCTGTTAAGAAGCAAAGTCACCTAAGGGCCTGGTGCACAACCAGATTTCTAGTAAATTGGTGATAGTTTCTGAGTACAAAATAAAGTGTGTGGAGTATACTGTATTTCTTTGGCTGTCAAATTACCTCCATTTTAAAGTGGCAAGTTAGGTAATGCCATTGCACCCTGTAATTTAGATGTTTTTCTTAATATGTGGTGTTTTTACATTTAATATAAGTGAATTTGCAATTGAATCTTTTTTTATTTTATTTTACCAAGCATTAGCTGGTGATGATGATGACAAAAGAGAAGCCCACAATTTAACAGAGCAGCAAGTAATTAATTGTTCTCCCTAAAGGATCAATGCATATGTTTCTGTTCATGTCCACCCTTTTTAAACAATATTATGGCTTATGGTTGGAAAAAGAAGAAGTTAGAAATAACATTTCAGCAGGTGAAACAGGAGATGTACAATAAAAATGGGGGGCACAACCAGAGGCAATGAAAAATATGTGAAAAAGGTACGAGTGCAAGACAAGAGTGGGTATGATATGAGAAGATAAAGTGTACTCTTGACATTTCATTTTACTAAATAGAGATTAATTTATTGATTGTTTTAGGACTACTACTACAAAACCCTGGACCTTTTCAGAATTAATCTTTCCATCTTAAGCATTGTGAAGCCTCTTCTTTTCTTTTTTCTTTCTCTCATCTCGTAATCAAATTTTGATAATCCATTTTCACCCAGTTTATTTACTTCTAGATTATGTAGGTTTGGTGCCCATCCCAGCAGCATCAGGCATGAGACAGGGACCATCTCTTATCTCCTTGGAACCACAACATTTAACATGGGGAATATTATTACGCAATCTACTTTCAATAACACTACAGCTAACAAGGGATGCTAAGAAAGCCTTATATAATACAGCAGAGCTGATTAGATCCCCACTCCATCACTGGGCACAATCACACAAACACACTCATTGATTCTCCAAATGAAGCATTTGGAATATAACTTTTTTCTGTTGAATAGGCTGGATCTGTTGTACTTCTTATACGGCTGTTCTCAGTGAAACCAGAAACAGACAGCATAACTTTCCTCCCAAGAAAGTCAAAACCAAAATTCAAGCCGCATTTTCTTGTTTCACCCTAACCTCTTATTCTGTCATGTTGCAAAACTTCTTACTATATTTCAAAATGATCATTACACTGTAGAGTTTTAACCAAATCCAACCATGATATGCATGTGCTGTCCACCTGTCTCAAGTCTACCTCCATGTTCATAGCCACTGTCATTTCTAGATATTGGCATTTTTTCTGCAATAATAAACTCTGTGTAACATGTAAATATGTCTCCAGCCTATCACTATATCTGATCCCACTGCTCTGAGCATCATCTACTTGCCCAATCATTTTATTTACTGTATTTCTATTTTTATTTTTAATTTTTAAAATTTTCTTTCTCACCATGGCCCAATTTTTTCTCTTTTGCAAAAATATATTTACAGTGCTTCATCATTATGTTCTGAAGTTAAATATGAATCTCTCCTTCCATTAAGACCTATCGTTGGAAAAAATAACATTCATTGTCGCTGATATGTAGACATTCAGCTATACCTTTCTTTTAGGTCAAATGACATCTCTCTGATCCTGCCCATAATTAGTTCAGTTATAAATAATTAATGAAGAGCGTGGCTTTTGCCCATAATTAACGTCAGTGGGGAATAGATGAGAATTACTTGTCTCTGAATACAGAAAAACAGAAGTGTTAGTTGTTGGGGAGAGTGATGCAGACCATAACAATATTCCATTTTTTGAACTCATTTGAAATCATCATTAGTTCTACTGAATTAGTTTACAATTTAGACAGTATCTTTGACACCAGTACAGTATGTCTTGTAGCCTCCTTATTATTAGGTTTACCCCTGGAAAAACGAGCCAAAAACCTTAAACGTTGATTTTTTTACAACAAGAAAAAATGTTATTACCTGTAACAAATATGTAAATACCAAAATGTCAATATAAATACACTAGGAATGGTACATCTAGTGTCCACTACTGTAATGATGTAGATTTTGTAAATGCATTTTTTGATATGTTTTGAAACAGTGCACAATGCACAGCTCAATGTCAGAATTGGGACAGTAGAAGTGTATTTCTTGTGTACTTTTCTTATATTTTGCTGCTTGCAAACAAGAGGGTAGAATGCCAGTGCCTGACCTGCATGATCAGTGTGCACCTTGTGTTACTGTCGGCTAGCATAGCACAAGACTTAGTGATTTCCACATCTCCTCTAACACAAACATTGACAGTTGCTGTGTTGTAACTGCTGTAATGCTTATGGGGCTAACGTCTTTCTTGTCCATGCACTTGATTGCAATTACAGTATTTTGCCTTTTTGCCATGCAGCTACTGATACACCACACTGAAGCTTCACATAATGGAATTCACCAATGGTAGCGTGGCAGTTCAGTCATACAGTGCAATATCATGCATTAATTTCATTTTCTGTGTTGACATTTGATGACGAAAAATCACATCATCATCACTGTCGCTGAATTTGACCAATGGTTTAGTTTCAGTTTGTTCTAAAATTGCCTTTTACCAATTTTTGTTTGCCACTGTGTTTTTTGTTGTGAGGCTTGACCCTAACCTACTCAGAAAATCAGACACGTCAGACGGTGTTGTACACTCATTTTGTGCAGTCGAAACATTCCCCTATAGTTTTTCCGATTGAACATCAGTCATACTAGAATAAAACATCTAGATTGAGGAAAGAAAAAGAATGGATGGAGGCCTTGGACACAGTAGATCCTATAAATACTGGTTAGTCACCTTAGCATTAACATAAAGTGGTAGCCTGATGTTATTTAATCCACCAGAATACTGTCCAGACAATTTTTCAGGCTTAACACTATAAGAAGTATCACTGCACATTAGCCTGAGCATGACTCAGGTTTAACTGTAATTGCATAGGATTTCCAGCCCAAGTCACACAAATTAAATCTAAAACCTGATTTTTCAAGCTGAAATATATTTAGGTTTCTAAATATGGAGGATCCTGAAAAATTAATTCATTTCTTTATTTCTAGTAGGCTGACTACTTCAATGCATTATTCAAAGGCTGTTCAAACTGTTCCTTATGCCACTTTCAGTTAATGAAAATGTTGTTGCAAGAATCATACAAAATCTAGAAAGTACAAATAACTCTTGTTCTTAAGTCTTTAACACTGGCTTCCAATTAAGCTTAGGGCAGATTTCAAAAAGATATTTAATCTTACATAAAAAGCCTTAAATGACCAAAAACATGCCTACTTAACTGAACTTATCATTACTTACAAACCAGTGTGCATAATAAGATCTCAAGATGCCGGCCTTTTTAAAATTTCTAGGGTTAACAAAACAACTGTAGGGGGTTGAGGTTTTAGCTACAGGACCCTGAAGCTGTTGAATCATCTGCCTGCTAATGTAAGAGATGCCCCATCAGTCTTCACTTTTAAAGACTTATTATTTTAGTCTAGCATACCCTGACTAGAGCTGACGATTAGCTGTGCATACTGCATCTCTTGTTTATTAGTGATTTGCATAAAAATATAAGTAATACAATACTTATGAACTGTTATTAGCCCTCCTCCATTCTGATTATTTTATCAGTATCTTGATGTAGCACTTGGCTCCATTGCTCATCTGTCATGCTGTTTTCCCTTCCTTGAGAAATCATCTGACATACCGGGAGGCCAGGAATCAACAGACATAAACATTCTAACATTGAATTAGATTGCCCTACAGACACTAAACTGTAGAATGTCTAGAAAGGAGTAGGTGGTCAGTTAGCTGAGGTCTTTCAGGACTGTGACAGTGTCTGACTTTCTTTGTCTTCTCCTGGGATGCTACTGAGTGGAGTTTTCATTTCTCTATCCTCCATTGTCAACTGTTCAATGATACTGTTGATTAACTGATATTGTTAGGTCCATTTATGTTATTAAGTTTGAAACTGTTTTTTCTTCCTGTGTGTTGAAACAAATTTGTCTCTTTATGTTGTTAGTAATTTTTAACCTTTTTAAATGCATTTACCTGTAAACTTACGTGAGCCTACACTCAGTGAAAAGTACTGTACAAAATAATAAACTGAAACTGATATTGTTGATGCAGACCTTTTGTTTAACTGTTAAAATCAGAAAGTCAGAATTAGCATAAGCTGCCCTAACTCTGGTTATTCATGAGAAATGTAATGATTTGTTTCAGCAGTACATAATGAATAGGAATAGTGCATCACATATTTGGAATATTACAATGTATGCTTCAATATAAATGTTTAAAGTCTAAATGTTCTTGATTGTAATACAAATCTGTCATTTTTCACCCTCTAATAAAACACCCTCTAATGGAGGCTCATAGAGGACTAGATGTCTAGTAAAGGATTAAAAATGTCATCATAGTCATAATGCCTGACCTTGAAATAGTCTACAATTATACCCCAAATGCTTATGTTTGAAATTTGTCATTTTTTTTAACTTCTTGCAGTGTTAAAGAAGTGGTAACCTTCCAGCACTGCTGGTAAGGAATCAAATATCAAAAAATATTAATACTTGGCAGCCTCAAAACAGAATAAAGCGACAATCCACATTTCTGTATTACCATTCCCCATTTTCTCAAAGTTTTGTGATTCAAAGTAACGTTAACCCCTTATATCCTATTAGGGGGTGAACCCCTGGGGTCAGCTTATGTGGAGCACAACTTCAAGTTCTATTGATCATTTTTACTGAAGACACCTATTGGTTTACTCTTTGTCATAATGGTGTAATATCCTGCACAAAATGTGGTCCAAAATGTCCCAAAAATTAGGGGTTTTCAGATCTAGAGGGCCAAACAATAGAAGGGAACTCCAAAAAGTGTGACATCTTGTAACAGTTAGTCAGAAGGTATTGGACAAAAAAAAAACTGAAGTAATTTCAAAGCATTCGTAAGTGTGTGAAATGTATGCTGAATTTTGACAATAACAAAAATTAACTGATGCAGGCAAAACTGGCATTCCCCAAACTTTACCTCAATGTAGAATAAATACCATCTAGGCCAAGAAAATAAAAGCAAGCAGGGATATCACATTTCTCCAGTCACTTGTTGGTCAAGATTTTCCTCTGGAACCCCTGCGCTCATCCACTAGAATGCCGCTTAGTGGTCTCAGTTCACCCAGCAGTCTAAGGCCTCGGACCTATTAAAAATAAAAAAGCAGGCTGTAGGTAGCTTGTCCTCCTCAAAATTCAGCAGGGACCCTTAAATGCTGTTAAATTGCCCTTTGTTGCCTGCATTTCTCATTCCATCCTAGTCTCCTTTTACACTGTATAAATTATAACTTGACCTTATCCAACATGGAGGGGCCTCATTCCTCATTAATCACCAGCTTTGACAAATGCTCACTTCAGATGTTATGTTCCTTATACCCTAACATTTCCAGTTAGAGTTGTTGGGAGGTACATTCTTGCACAGCAACATCAGGGTTGAACCGACCAGGAAAGGAACTCCCATATCCAACCTCACTTTCACTCATTTCTGGTGAAATTAGAGTCTCCAATTAACTTACTGTCCATTGCTCTTTGATGTAAGATAAAAATTATTGGAGACGCTGGGGCAACATGCAAACACCACACACAGACTGATCTGGTAGTTAAACCAAGGGCTTTGGAGCTAAGGGGCTACTGCAATACCCTTTATGCTACTGTTCTAGTGAATCCCACCAATTCTTTATTTTGATTTCTGCTTCTTAACCCAATATAACTGTGATTCATCTTTCAAAAATTCTCTTTAGATTTAAACAGTTTGTGACATAGAAGAGACCATATTGTGTCTTAAATCTTTTTTTGTTTGAAAATAGAAGAGAAATGTACTGTAAATATGGTTACTATGTATAACCAATAATTCAGATATGTTATTAAATAAAGCTATTGGCTCTAGCAGACCTCCATGACCCTGTAATTAGGATATATTGGGTTGGATAATGGATGGATGGAATAAAACTCTAGTAAGAGTATACTCTACAAATCTACAACTTCCTTGTAAAAATTTCAAAAACTGAAGCCATATAAACCCAGGTTCACTTATTGAAAGTTACACATTAACAGAGTCCAACAGGTCTGTAACATCAAGGCTTCCCAAACCCTTGAGCTGACTGGACTAAAGAGACCTATTGACCAGGCTACATCAGCTTCATTAACCTGCTACTCATTTACACAGCTCAGAATCCACCTATCTGGGTGTGTTTATCTGTGCTGCTTACTGCATAATCATCTATGATGGACAAAGATGTCCCTGAAGTCACAGCATTGCAGCACTGTTATTGGTACTTTGAGAAAAGATGTTTGTTTATGCTGAGGCTGTTTGTTTAGCCTTTTAAACTGAAGATTGTTGTCTCACAAGCCACGTAGTAGATTTTAAAAATATTTAATGACACTTGCCCTACGTGTACCGTCAATGCCTTCCCTCAGTATCTTCGCGTGTCTGAACCTCTCTTGACCAGTGCTCCTTCTGTCCAACGCGTTCCTCTGCTTCTCAGACTTGCACATTCTGAGGCACCATGCTCACCTCCTGTCTGCTTTTGTACTTTCCATCTTTGAAGGCAACTCTCAGTGTGCCTTCTATGACTCTACTCCTCCTTGTGTGTCTCACACACAAACATCCTCTTTTGATTCCATCACCAAAGCCAATCTGACCACTCAGTTGCTCTGATTGCTCTTAAGGACCAGACAGACAGACACACACACACACACACGCATACCTTAGCATTTTATTATGTAGTAGATTTTCATTCGTCTATCTCTTTTATCTTTATCATCCTTATGATTATGGGGATTCTGTAGTGGCAACACTGGGCACAAGACAGAAACCAGCCTTGGATAGATCTATATTCAGTATTCTCCTCCATTCATTCATATTCTTTACATTATGTCTTTTAAACTGAAGAATGTACAGTCTTGATGGCTTTATTGTATTCCTGATATTGATGTTTTGAAAAAATATTCTTAAACATGTGTTTTCTACTTCTTTATATATGCTTTTTCTAAGCTCTCTTGTTGCAGGGCTTAAAACTCACTCTATGAAATTCATTGTCCAGCTGGCAAGCAAGCATAGCAGTAAGGTGGCACAGGAGAGGGAAACATGTAGAAAACCTCCCCGGGAGGGGGCAGCTCTTGGGTGCCAGGGTAAGAGGAGGGAAGATACTGTTTGACAGAGTGGTGTCCTTGAAGGAAAACCACCAAGGATTTCAGAAAAAGAGAGAGAAGGTGGACAACAGGCAACATTGAAATCACTGGGCATCCATCGCAAGAATATGACCAGCACAATTCAGAAGGCTGGATGAAGACCACAAGACCTCCAGGTCAGTAGGTGGCAGAAGAGTTCTTTCTCTGTCGGATATTCTTTTCATACTGGGGTCTGGGGTGCCTAACTCAATTTTATTGATGGTCAAAAGCAACATTTTAAATACTCAACATAGGGCAAAAAACAACTACCTACACATTTTCTGTACAAACAAGACACATAGGTACCTCACTGATCCTCGTAATTCTGTATCTTATTCCGCAGGTTAGAAAACTACCAGCAGCCATAAAACTGAGATCGGTTCCGAGTGAATAAGTGACACCAATAAGTAACAGCAACAAAGAAAGTCAAATGAGAGTGGTGGTCCGTATACTGGTGTCTAATCTTATTTTTATATTTCTCTTTTTTCTTTCTACATCTTGTAAAGCACATTGAACTACATCATTGGCTTCCAGTTAAGTTCCACATTCAATTCAAAATTCTTCTGTTAACTTTTTAGGCTATCCACAACCTTTCCCCTCCATATCTGTCTGACCTCCTCCATGTTGACATTCCCTCCTGTACCCTTAGATCCTCTTCCAACGTCCACTTGACTGTCCCCTTCGTCCGTCTTACCACCATGGGGAGCAGAGCATTCAATTGCTCTGCTCGCCAGTTCTGGAACTTGCTACCATCTGAGCTTAGAAATATTGAATTATCTTCACTTTTCAAATCTAAACTTAAAACTCGTCTGTTTAAGACTGCTTTTTCTCTTTAATTACAATTGCTCTGTCTGATTTTAATTTTTGTATTTTAGTTTTGCTTATAATCTGTGTTTTATGTATTGTTTGGTGTCCTTGAGTGTTCAGAAAGGTGCCTACAAATAAATAAAATGTATTATTATTATTATTATTATTATTATTATGTGTATGTAAACATGCCATTTAAATAAATGTTGTTGTTGGTGAGAATTTGTAGCTAAAGCAAAGTCCAGCCATTTACACCTGCATTTACACTTGTATATAACATGTTTTGAAGACTGATATAGCCTGCCACTTTACAAGGCTGTAAGGGCCACATCCAGGCTTTGAGATTGACACCCCTGCTGTATGTTCTCTGTTGTATGAATTTTTTTCGCTTGTATTAATAATACTTTACGTCTCACTGTGATTCATTTTGTGTGCTGAGAGATGCCAGAAGAGGATTCTTTAGAACAGGGGTCCCCAACCCCCGGGCCGCAGCTGTCTGACAGCCGGGCTGCGAGAGAACTGCCGGCAACGGAGACTCACTCAGACTTTTCAGAACGCTTGGCGGGCGGGGCTTTGTAGCGGCGCAGAGAGAGGAGAGAGTATTACAACAATGTATTTTTATGGTCCTGACAGTTTCCCCATATGACACGAGTCTATAGAAATCGCGTTACTACGAAGTACATTCAGCAGATACTTTCATTACAACGAAGTGACTTTGAAATGCTTGAACGAATCATCCACAGAGCAGTTAGATCTGTGGTCACAGCTCAGTTGTGCACGTTTGCACAAAGATCCCCAAACAGAAACATTGTAAAAAAAATCTCTTTCTTCGAACTTTCCTCGTAGTTTTTTTTTTTTTTTTTTGCTGTTTTTGTTTTCTGTGGTTTTCTGTGATATCTTTTGCTTATTGCTCGTCAACATTTGAAAAACATCCATTGGAATTTAACTTATTGTCACCCTCCTATAGAAACGGCAGACGCGAGAAAAAGATAGCAGTGTTAATGTTTGTGATGTGCAATCTGTTGGAATGGCAAATGCAAAGCATATGTCTTTGTTATATGCAAAAAAAGAAGAAAAATCTCGGGTTGCAAACATATGCGAACTGCTTAATAACTTAATAATAATAGAAATGTAATGTAAATTGTGTACAAAACTGCAAACCCCCAAACCCCACCGCCTCCCCACCCCCCGGAAAACGGTCCGTGGAAAAATTTGCATCTAATAAAGTGGTCCTTGCTGTCAAAAAGGTTGGGGACCACTGCTTTAGAAGATAACAATTTTGATGACAACAGGTAACATTCTTTGATACATGGCCAAAATAACCAAAATTCCAGTGCATCACAGGTCACACTTCTGCAGTCTTACTCCCACTAGACCAGTTAATTTAAACTGGATTTACTTGGTAGGTGAAAGGAAACAGAAAGATCTATGGAAAAAGTGGAGGAATGTACAAACAAAAAACACGCACACTCTACTTGTATCAGACCAATTTAGTGTTACCAGTTAATGTAAATTAGACATCTCTGAGATGTGGTGAGAATTGGGGTAACCCAAAGGAAATATATGTGGCCATGTAGAGAAAATGCAAACATCACAGAGAATCAGCAGACCAGGAGTCGCACACACCTACATGAACTCAAACTAACCAAACTGTTGTGTCTTAAGGATGTGGGAGAAAACTGGCATACCTGAAGATACCCATGCAGAACCACCGAGTACCTGAAAACCTTACACAGTGGCTAGAGTGAGAGTTGAGCATTTTTCCCTGAGCCTTGAGGCAGTCACACAACTTGTCACTCATCATGTCATAAATTTATTTACCTTTAAGCTTGATGAGTAGAAAATGTAAAAGGCAACATTTTTGGGCCTTGTATTATTATGGCATTAAAAGATTATTTGATTAAATGAGACACAGACCACACGGACCGTGCTTTTGTTTTTGTAATAATGTCATATGAACTGAACTTTTGAATAGGTACACATAAGAGTATATTGACCTGAAGTATCGAAATAAGTTTCCCAAAATTAGAAATTCCAGTAGTAGAGTGAAAAAAATGCTTCAACATTATGATGGCATGAAAGCCATTGCTATTAAAGTGTCTTTAAATTGAAATATTTGAAGTATTCACTTTTGAACTTTATCTTGTATCAATCATTAGATGTATTTAAGTAATGGATAGAAGAATTTTGCACACACTGCAGTTAAATAGTAATCTTTTTAGAAGAAGACTGTAGAAAATTAATTTCAACTTCAAGGTTAAAGTGCCGGAGAACTCATTTGCTTTTTATTGGTTTATTTTCTTCGTTCTTGGGTTATTAAATCCAGAATCTCCACTGCCTTGCCCCAAAGCTGTGCATAGCTGTTGAATGAAGCAGTGCTGAAAACTTGCTTCTCATTTTGCTCCTCAACTTTTTGAGCTGACCTTAACTGAAATGGGCTTTTCAGATCTCCTGGACAGCATTGGAGGCCTTGGACGTTTCCAGTTTATCAATATAACTTTACTCTTTTTTGCTGGAGTTTTAGTGGGCAGCCACCAGGTCCTTCAGAACTTTACAGCTGCTGTCCCAGAGCACCATTGCAAGATTCCCAACATGACCATCGTATATCATAGGTGGAACGGGGCTTGGTCAAACCTGGATAATCAGACTCTCCTAAAAGCTTTTATTCCACACGATCAGAATAACAAACCCGTCAGTTGTCTGCAGTTTAAAGAGCCACAGTGGCACCTCATCTTTTCAAATAGCAGCCTTACAAACACCACGGGTCTCAAGACTGAACTGTGCCGGCATGGATGGACCTACAAGAGGCAAGAGTTCACTGAGACAATAGTGTCTGAGGTAGGATACTAGTGTAATTTGAATATTATGTCCAATATATTCTGTGTATGTATTTCACATTAGATTCAAAATTGCTTAGCAATTAGCATTTACTCACTCATTCTAAATCTGAAACTGCATTTGAACATCCTTTCTGTTCCTCTGCACGTGAAGAGATTGACCATAAGATAAGGAAACAAGAAAAGTAGGCTGAATTTTCCCAATACGTATTAATTTACGTACAGACATTGCTTGGGTGGCTAAGTGACAAAGTAGTTAGTTGCACAGTTCCAGGAGACTAGACTAATCCTACCCATATTCCTGTCTGTGAGAAGTCCGGACCTTCACTCTTGTGTTTGCATGGTTTTCTTCCTCCCACATATGTGTAATATTGATTGGCAAATTTAAATTGTTCCAGCACAACTACATGTATAAGAAATCTGACAAACGAGAGGGAACCATTCAGTCCATCAAGCTGGTTTGTTTAGCTCATAGATAAGCTGTCCCAAAATCTGATTGTAACTTGCTGACACCTTCTCTAGGGTTTGCCCATTGCTGACTTGTTAGGATCTCATAAACTGTAACCCAATAATAAACCAGCTAGGTTCAGGAAATGAGTAGGTGGGAGGTTATTCAAATAAGTCGGCTTTTAATTTTAATCAGATATATACTTCATTTATATGATGAAACAATTAAAAGCTTGATTTGTAATTTCACAGTTGTATCCAATGAGATACTGGTCTCTTACAGGAGTCTCCAGCAGGCCCCTGTTTTTGTTCCATTTAATACACCCACCCAGTTTTCTGAACTTGTTTTTCACCTCCATCTGATGTGAGAATGTAGCAGGAAGAGACCTGGCAGGAGTATCGATGGCTCTGTGAAGGCCGCCTAAACATAGATCTTCAGCCTGTCAGAATAACTAAATCTCATACAGCTATGCTTAAAAGTGTATTACATAATTTGAGATTTTTTTGGTTTTTAATCAGAAGCTGCACAATGAATCAGGATTTGTCATTTCCTAATTGAAATAAAGTAAAATTGTTCACTAATTTGGATGTTTTGAACCAAAAGGACCACAGAGTGAAATAATAAGCACACAATATTGAAATTATGGAGATGCAAAAATAAATGATCTCTGAGTTCTATGACATACATCAAGGTAAATCAGGATCGGGTAGGTCAGTGACAGTAAATTAATGGCATTAAAGATCAGAAATAATGCAATAGACAGGAACAAGTATGAATGATTACAAAAAAGTAGGTGAGTTACTCTTCCTAAGTGTCTAGCAATATACCTCAAACCATGAGAAACATCAGCAGAACTGAGCAAAACATAGTTAGTGCTCTTGGTTTATAAAAAGTGTTCTCCTAAAATCTCATCCAAGGGCCACAAGAAGAATAATAAAAGAAGTAAAAGGTAGTCCTAAAAAACAATCAAGTGTCCATTTTCCCTAATTGTCTCTGAAGTAGCAGTGTTTAGATCTAGAGGAAAAAAAGAATAGAAATGACATCTATGGAATGGTGGCCAGAAGAAGCCTGTTCTGTCAAGAAAGAACAAAGGTCTTCTCTGAAGTTTTCCAGACTACCTTGACAGGTCTGCAGAATTGTGGAAGTCTGTTCTTTGGGTAGATGAGTCCAAAAATTGCCTCTTTGGGCATAATATGAAGGTCCATGTTTGACAAAGAGTCTACCACCTACCAACTTGTATCTTGACTGTCAAGTATGGTGTTGGCAGTGGCCTTGTGTGGGAGTGTTTTTCTTTCTCTGGCCCTGGCCACCTCGAAACATCTGGTTTCCATCTTGAAGAATTCACAAACATTCAAGTTTGACTGTGACTCTGAGATTTTTCACAATGTAAGAGTGGATGATATAGTGCAAAATCCATTTCGTTGTAAAATTAAAATTTCTGATAGTTTTGGTAAATAGTTGTTTAACTTAACTATTTAAATGTTTCAGTGTGGGAAATGTTTGTTTTGCCCTTGAAAATGAGAGATGACTAATGAATCACACTGTCGAACAGTCTTTCCTCAAAAATGGCTTAATCACAAGTCGTGGAAACTGAGTGTCCTTGTATTGCATGTTGCAGACATGACTGATCAAATACTTGCTATTCTATCAGTATGCACTTGTCAGTACTTTACTAATTATGGGGAGTTAATAAGAATTAATCACTACTCTGGTTTGAAGCAGAAAAAAATGCATCTTCTTTCTCCTTCATTCACTAACGCCATTGATGAGCTGGCCTAGTGTCTTTAGGTAGTGTGAGCGGTGGACAGATTCTATAGAATCCAGAGAAATATTTTGGGCACCAACCAGGCTACCCCTTTCAATTCACAGACCCTATTTGCACAAAGGAAATAAGCAAAAGAAATGGGCTGTCCGAGTGAGACAAACAAAGTGACTCTCAGTTGTTAAGCAATCAAACAAGGAGTCCAGTCTTGTCAGGGGGAACTAGGTCTCCATTAGAGTGGGATTTCAAATGAGCTGCCATCTTCAGGGGACCGCTTATTTTTATTGAATACCAACCAGAAGGGGACCCCTTATTTTTATTGAATACCAACCAGAAGGAGCGGGGCCATCTTGGGTGGGCACTAGGCATCTTATTGGGGCTGTCCCTTGGAACTGCACATGAAAGAGAATACGGTGTTAGCATCAGCACCCCTTTTTCTTGCATTATGGTATTGCTTACCTCGACAGATCCTGGAAGGTGATCCCCAGGATGCGTGACAATAGGAACACTCCCTTTCTGACTTCAATGAACCTTAACAACATTAACAGACACAATTTATGAGGCACTTTTTTAAAATGCAATTCTACACAACAGCTGCTGGGGCCTGCAGTTTTTATGCTTTGTAAAGATATAACAACATCAAAAGCTTTTTATAATATTAAAGGTTTATTCAGCTCATTTGTACACTATGCTTCAAGTTGCGGTGTTCTGTTTTATTAAAATAAATTTAATCAAGAATTAAACAGTATAAATTTAAGATAAATAAGTGTGTTTAATATTGTAACTAGGGCTATGAAATGATTTAAAAAATTAACTTAATGTGATTAATCTCATAAATGTGATTAATCACATCTAACATTAAAACATGTAATTATAATAATATCCATATTACTAACCGAGAATGGTAAACCGGATGGCATGGACGCAGGGACACGGCGATGGGACCATGAGACGTACTGCGCAGGCGCGTACAGCTCAACTAACGGAAATAACAAATAAAAGAACCGCCATATTGTGAGTGGCACTACTGCGGAGTGAGGTTAGGAATAATGTGCTGCTTGGGATTGTACAAACTGCTGAACGCTTTACACCAAATTCAAACACAATACAGCTCAACAATACACACACGAGCCCACCTGGATAAGATCAATGAACGCGGGCGCCTACAACAAGCGTCAGAAACTGCGGAAGCAAACCAGGAACGGGTTAAGACACTACGGGGTCCACAAAGGTCCACAAAGAGAGTACAGAATATATAACAGGACACCGATCAAAAAAAAATCAATCGTGTAAAAGCACATAAGATAAGATTCAACTGGCGGCGCCACGCAGGCTGCGGCTGCACGGGCTCATGATAAAAACACATTCTTTATAGTGATTTAATGTCACTCAACATGGAAATTCAGACATATACTCGTCTAAACCTTCTGTCATTGGGTGCGGAACAGGATAAAGGACTAGTAAATCCAAATACCATGGTTCTACTGAAAGAATTTGGACTGCTGCGGACGAGCGGTGAGGCCAGTCTTGCACCCATATTATCTACTTGTGCTATCCGCGCCTCGAGAACAAGACGGCGGCGGTGTATGCGTAAACAAAAGCGAGGTGTCCGCGGTGGGCTCAGCGTTAAAGCTAAAGCTAATCCATGCAGAACGCCACTACCATCGATCTTGGTGGCAAATATCCGCTCACTGGAGAATAAATTGGACTACATTCGGTTGGATTTAACATCGAAGCAGGAGATTAAGGATTGCTGTGCTTTTGTCTTTACGGAGTCCTGGCTCACCGACTCCACAACCGACACTGCTATTAGCCTGGAGGGGCTAACGATTCATCGGGCAGACAGGAGCAGCAGTCTCAGCGGCAAAACACGGGGCGGAGGTATCATCATCTACATAAACAACAGATGGTGTGTTGACTCAAAAATAATCCACACATGTTGCTCTCCGGACACTGAGTTTTTGGTAGTTAAATGCCGGCCTTTTTATTTGCCACGGGAATTTTCCGTTGTACTTATAGTAGCTGTTTATATTCCCCCTGACGCTGACACCAAGGCAGCCATTGACACACTCTGCCACTGTATCAACGATTTGCAAACCACACATCCAGAGGGAGTAGTCATCGTTGCTGGGGATTTTAACCAGGCAAACATGAAGAGAGGTTTACCCCATTTTTACCAACATGTGGATTTTGCAACTCGAGGAACCAATATATTGGATCATGTCTACACCAACATTAAAGGAGCATTCAAAGCATCCCCACGTCCCCATCTTGGCTCATCAGACCACATCTCTATTATGCTAATCCCAGCATATAGACCTGTGCTCATCAGATCAAAACCATCACTCAAACAGGTGAGAGTTTGGCCAGAAGAAGCCATGAATGCACTACAGGATTGTTTTGAGTGCACTGACTGGTCTGTGTTCAGTGAGGCAGCTACCACAGATCAAAGGATAGACATAAATGAATATGCAGAGGCTGTGTTTGGCTACATAAACAAGTGCATGGAGGATGTCTGCGTCACCAAAAACATCATTGTCAGGGCAAATGATAAACCGTGGGTGACTGCTGAGGTGCGAGTTTTGCTGAAAGAGAGAAACTGTGCTTTTAAATCTGGAGATATAGCTGCCCTTAGAACAGCAAGAGCCAACCTAAATAAAGCTATTAGAAGAGCTAAAAGGGCTCATGGAAAGAAAATAGTGAGTCATTTTCAAGATCACAGGAACAGCAGAAGATTGTGGCAGGGGATTAAATCTGTGACAGATTACAAAACAGTTTCTTACCCCTGTGATGATAGCTTCAACTTCCTGAATGACCTAAATAAGTACTTTGGACGGTTTGAAGCATTGAATGATACATCACCAGTGAAGGCCACCCCTCATCCTGATGAGAAGGCACTGTGTCTGGAACCGGATGATGTTCTACGGACTTTGAGGAGAATTAATCCAAGGAAAGCTGCGGGACCAGACCAGATACCAGGTTGTGTACTCAAAGGATGTGCGGAGCAGCTGACACATGTCCTTACGGATATATTTAACATCTCTCTGTGTCAAGCTGTTGTGCCATCTTGCTTTAAAACCTCAGAAATCATCCCAGTTCCGAAAAAACCCATAGTCACAACCATGAATGACTATCGCCCTGTAGCCTTAACATCAATAGTGATGAAATGTTTCGAGAGGCTGATCAAGGACCACATTACTTCTGTCCTACCCTCCTCTTTTGACCCACTCCAATTCGCCTACCGCTCCAACCGTGCCACAGAGGATGCCATATCTATTGCACTTCATTTTTCATTGGAACATCTGGAGAATAGAGACGCTATGGTCCGCATGTTGTTTGTTGATTTTAGTTCGGCTTTTAATACCATCATCCCTCAGAATTTGATCAGCAAACTGGGCCCATTGGGACTGGGCATACCTCTGCAAAACTGGATATTGGACTTTCTAATGGATAGGCCACAGTACGTACGGGTAGGAAAGAATAAATCGGATACCATCTCCTTGAGCACAGGTTCTCCACAGGGGTGTGTTCTAAGTCCCCTCCTCTTCACGCTCATGACCCACGATTGTTGTGCCAAGTTCAGCACAAACCAAATTATTAAGTATGCGGACGACACAACAGTGGTGGGTCTCATTCGAGGTGACGGGGAAGGGGATTACAGAGAGGAGGTGAAGTCATTTGTGGAATGGTGTGATAAAAACAATCTGATACTGAATGTCGAAAAAACAAAAGAACTGGTGATCGACTTCAGGAAGAAACAGCTGATACACATCCCGGTCTACATTAAGAACACTGCTGTGGAAATTGTGCAGTCTATTAAGTTCCTGGGAGTAAATGTGACGAACAACCTCACCTGGTCCCTGCACACCTCCTCCGTCATCAAGAAAGCTCACCAGCGCTTGATCTTTCTGCGGAGGCTAAAGAGGGCCCATCTCAGTAAGTCAGTCCTCACCACTTTTTACAGAGGGACCATAGAGAGCGTGCTAACCAGCAGCAGCTCTCTGTGGCAGGAGAGCTGCAGCGCTTCGGACTGGAAAGCACTGAGGAAAGTGGTGAGGGCTGCGGAGAGGATCATTGGAGCCCCGTTGCCTAATGTACAAGATTTGGCAAAACAACGCTGTCTGGCCAGAGCTGTGCGGATTTCTAGAGACCCTACTTATCCTGCCTCTGAACTCTTTTCCCTCATGCCCTCAAGCAGAAGGTACCGCAGCCTGAAATGTAGAACTACCAGGTTTAAAAACAGTTTTTTTCCTACTGCCGTTCGTCTTTTAAATGAAGCATTTTAGTATTTTATTGTAGGCTGATTTTAACTATGTGTTTTTATTAATGTCTTGTGCATCGTATTTTCGTTCTGCAGCACATCTTGGATGTTCTGCTAAATGACAAATAAAATTGAATTGATTGATTGATTGATTGAATTGATGATTGATTGATTGACATAGTACACACAAATCATGTGCTCTCAGCGCATAGAAAGCGTATAAGGACAATACGGAGAATAGACACCCAAAGGCATTGAAGGGAAAAAAAGGCAGATAAGAGATTATGAAAACAGTGGAATTCTAAAGGCTCAAACAAACGATGGCGCGATACACATCCAGACAAAGGTACAGAATATGGAAGCAGTAAAATTCAAAAGTATTGTAGCGTCCCACCCAGGTTGAGGGCTTTTTGGTTTTAAGTGACTGTTAGGTCCGATTGAGGGAAGGCGGAGTACAGCATGGACGACTGATAGCGGGGTATTGATTTCATGCGGTAATGGGGGGGGGGGGTCGCGTTGGAGAGGGTGCTAGAAAGTTGTGTTTGGGGTTAGGAAGTCAGCGATTGTTCAGGTAAAACTTTTGTGAAACTTTCTCATGTCAGTCACTACAGTATCAAAGAAAACATAGAAACAATTGCATTACCGCAAACAAAAAGTGATTAATCATCACAACCAGGTGTAATTGAAAAAATACCAGGCCAAATTGAGGTCTGAAAAAAAGTGTACACAACAAAGTCTTTTCGCATTCGCATCATTCAATGGACAAAACGTGGATTTACACAATAATGGACCATATGCTATGAGAATCTGTGATCCCACAACAGTTAAAGGAACGACAAGTTAAATTTCAAAGAGTACACAATTCGGTCGGGTGTATATTGATGATCTCGGAGAAGTGATGCAAATTTTAACAGGCAAAAAGAAAGGTGATGTATATATTCCGCGAGTAACATTACACACCAAAGGAGATCGTGATATGCCATTCGTAGTAAAATGTTTACAGTTTACCGTGAGAATAACTTTTGCTATGACAATCAATAAATCACAGGGACAAACATAAAAACTCGAATTATTTATTACAGAAACAGAAACAATATTCACTCACGAGCAGTTATACGTTGCGTTGTCACAATGTGTCTCCAGAAAATATGGTTTTTAATGAAGCTTTAAAGTAAAAGTGAAGATAATGAAATTTAAACAATTCCAACACACAAATCATGTGCTCTCGGCGCATAGAAAGCATATAAGCACAATATGGATAATAGACACCCAAAGGCATTGGAGAGAAAAAAAGGCAGATAAGAGATTATGAAAGCAGTGGAATTCAAAAGGCTCAAACGAACGATGGCGCGATACACATGCAGACAAAGGTACACAATATGAAAGCAGTAAAATTTGAAAGTATTGTAGCGTCCCACCCAGGTTGACGGCTTTTTGGTTTTAAGTGCGTACACTATTAATGAACATTCATTAGGATTAATGAATATCATTGTCTATCATTGTCATTCACTTAACTTCCCCGCAGAAACAACTAGCAGTACAACTAATTAGTTTACACGTTGTTGTCAAAGGGGCCAGGTTAGACTGCCTCCTTTAGATGAATATCCTTAATATCTACGGATGTTTCTAACTAACAATGTACCCGAAAGTAAAAACATTATGGACTGCATTAGATCCTACAATAGTTCATTTGCTTTTACATCTACCATGGTAAATATCAGGCCACCAGCTGGCAATGGCCCATACTGCTTTCGCGTATGTAGACAAATATTACATCGGATTAGAACAGTGCACCCTGACCCAAATCACGAACGCAAATATGCACAGATCTACGTGTTAGATCCAGATGACACACTCTATCAACGATTTTACTACAAATGTTGTGTATAAAGAAGTATTCCAATGGATCCTTCTAATGTGCCATGCTATGTGTTCTTTACTTCCTTTGTTTGTCATCTACACTTTTACAATTCGATATATCTCAGACATTCATCAGTGTATTTCAGGTTACCCAACCCCGGGGGTAGGCGAGCAGGGGGCGGAGCCCCCTTGTTAATACATATATCATGAAGTAAATACACAATAAATGACAAAATTAATGTAGTATCAACATAAGGAATTAAAAAAAATAATAATGGCATCGTTTAAACTTAAACAATGACCTTAAACCTGAACTTTTAACAAAATACTTCTTGATCAAGTACAACCTGAATTTGAATGCCTTCCTAAATGGAAGAATGGTTGGAAAACACTGCTCTACTTACACCTTTGTCTCAGACACACACAAAGTACTCCATAGCTGCTGTCTTGCTTAAAAACTAACACTGTGCATTACTTTGGTGATTAAGTTGTGTTCTTTGCAAAAATTAGTGAAAATATGGCAAACTGGAATAATGGATAGGGATAATCATTACACTTCTGTTTTGTAGAATTTTCTTATTATGTTAGGGCAGTCAGCACTATAAGCTGGCCGGCAGACTGGCGAGTTAAATACGGAGGTACTAGATGCTTATTTTGGTTTTAGTGCCACTCAAAGATAAGTTATTTAGCACTTTTGTGTTACGACATTGAATTAGTCTTCTTAACTCTTTCAGGTATGATGTTGACTTTTGTCTAAATTCAGGGGTAGAGGATGGTAATCAGCCGTAGACAACGACAAAACTCACCATTACGTTTTAGTTCAACTCTCATTGGTAGATGGAAAGTTAGCTTCGTTGAGTTGACCTCGACTCCCTGCGCATGCGTGAGTAGCGAAGAGCAAACAACCTTTAAAATGGCATCGACATCTGATGAGAGACCAAAGCGAATGCACAAAGCAAAATACTCCATGGATGACATTTTGTGTATTATTATCACCAAATTGGACTCTGACTTGCCGGACTTCAATTTTGATGCAAGTGATCTGAAGATGTAGACTGAAAACGAAAGTGAGATACCGGTTTCAGCTGATCGGTCCCCAGTTGATTGTGGTGTTGAACACGCTTGTGTAGCCGATGCACCAACAGCAACGTTCGCCTGGGAGGACTGCCACTTATGATGGCATGAGGTACCTACGTGAAAACAGGCCAGGCAGCCGGCCTGCCACGCGTTCCTACCAGCCATCGTGCTGCCCCTACACAACCACCAGAGACGCTGAACAGGAGGCGACAGCAGCCACAGCAACAGTCATTTTACGTTGATTTACATGTGAAACCTTTGCTTTGTGTGCTTTTCAGAAAACAGAGTTGCCTGCAAAAAATACTCATCCCTCAAAGAGTTAAAGAAACATGAAATGGAAAAAAAAAAAAAAGAGCATGATTTTTACCTTTGCTACTTTTCTCTAGCATTGCAGTAGGATTGCCATTTGCGCTTCCTTTCCTCCAGCTCCTCTGAATCCATGTCAGTATGCGTAAATCAAGAAAATGAGCACCACTGCTACACATTGACATGTGGCATATCGCTGTGAACTGAGTAATCTATATATATATATATATATATACAGTGCATCCGGAAAGTATTCACAGCGCATCACTTTTTCCACATTTTGTTATGTTACAGCCTTATTCCAAAATGGATTAAATTCATTTTTTTCCTCAGAATTCTACACACAACACCCCATAATGACAACGTGAAAAAAGTTTACTTGAGGTTTTTGCAAATTTATAAAAAAATTGAGAAATCCCATGTACATAAGTATTCACAGCCTTTGCTCAGTACTTTGTTGATGCACCTTTGGCAGCAATTACAGCCTCAAGTCTTTTTGAATATGATGCCACAAGCTTGGCACACCTATCCTTGGCCAGTTTCACCCATTCCTCTTTGCAGCACCTCTCAAGCTCCATCAGGTTGGATGGGAAGTGTCGGTGCACAGCCATTTTAAGATCTCTCCAGAGATGTTCAATCAGATTCAAGTCTGGGCTCTGGCTGGGCCACTCAAGGACATTCACAGAGTTGTCCTGAAGCCACTCCTTTGATATCTTGGCTGTGTCCTTAGGGTCGTTGTCCTGCTAAAAGATGAACCGTTGCCCCAGTCTGAGATCAAGAGCGCTCTGGAGCAGGTTTTCATCCAGGATGTCTCTGTACATTGCTGCAGTCATCTTTCCCTTTATCCTGCCTAGTCTCCCAGTTCCTGCCGCTGAAAAACATCCCCACAGCATGATGCTGCCACCACCATGCTTCACTGTAGGGATGGTATTGGCCTGGTGATGAGCGGTGCCTGGTTTCCTCCAAACGTGACGCCTGGCATTCACACCAAAGAGTTCAATCTTTGTCTCATCAGACCAGAGAATTTTCTTTCTCGTGGTCTGAGAGTCCTTCAGGTGTCTTTTGGCAAACTCCAGGCAGGCTGCCATGTGCCTTTTACTAAGGAGTGGCTTCCGTCTGGCCACTCTATCATACAGGCCTGATTGGTGGATTGCTGCAGAGATGGTTGTCCTTCTGGAAGGTTCTCTTCTCTCCACAGAGGACCTCTGGAGCTCTGACAGAGTGACCATCGGGTTCTTGGTCACCTCCCTGACTAAGGCCCTTCTCCCCCAATCGCTCAGTTTAGATGGCCAGCCAGCTCTAGGAAGAGTCCTGGTGGTTTCGAACTTCTTCCACTTACAGATGATGGAGGCCATTGTGCTCATTGGGACCTTCAAAGCAGCAGAAATTTTTCTGTATCCTTCCCCAGATTTGTGCCTCGAGACAATCCCCTCTCGGAGGTCTACAGACAATTCCTTTGACTTCATGCTTGGTTTGTGCTCTGACATGAACTGTCAACTGTGGGACCTTATATAGACCGGTGTGTGCCTTTCCAAATCATGTCCAATCAACTGAATTTACCACAGGTGGACTCCAATTAAGCTGCAGAAACATCTCAAGGATGATCAGGGGAAACAGGATGCACCTGAGCTCAGTTTTGAGCATCATGGCAAAGGCTGTGAATACTTATGTACATGTGATTTCTCAGTTTTTTTATTTTTAATAAATTTGCAAAAACCTCAAGTAAACTTTTTTCATGTTGTCATTATGGGGTGTTGTGTGTAAAATTCTGAGGAAAAAAATGAATTTAATCCATTTTGGAATAAGGCTGTAACATAACAAAATGTGGAAAAAGTGATGTGCTGTGAATACTTTCTGGATGCAGTGTAATTCACTAAGTCCATGGCAAGCAAGACGCATGCAAGATAGAGCCACGTCCGCCAACTCACAGAGCCCCGCCCACCAACAATTCACTAAGCAGCCGACCATGGCATGTAAGACAGAAACCAGACCATGGCAAGCAAGACGCACGCAAGACAGAGCCATGCCCACCAACTCACAGAGCCCTGCCCACAAACTCTAACCCTCCTCCCGAGTCCACCCTCGCTCTCAAGACACGTAGCACCTCACCAAACACCGCCTCAGTCGCTTTCGTCTCTGCTACAGTCCACATGCACCTCTGAGCCACGTTGACTTTTCATTGTTCTTTTTGGTTCCGGCTGCTTTTCTATATACTGTATAATCCACCAAGTCGCCCGACCATGGGATACGCACGCACGCACGCAAGACAGAGCCCCGCCAGCCAACTCTAACCATCCTCCCCGAGACATGCGCACTTCCTGCTCATGTGCCTGCCCCCAACTCCTCACTTGAGTTGCTTTCATCTGTGTAGACTCGAGAGAGAGAGAGACACACACACACACAAGAGAGAGCCACACACACACACACGAGAGAGGGGGCTGGACGCATGAGGCAGAGAAGGCAGTTAAAGAATGCACCAGGCTTGATTTTGTTTTCACTTCTGTTTACAGCGATTGGTTCGTAGCGTGCATTGTTACAGTGTTACTTTTCTTGGTAGTTTATTAAACTACGGATTTTTCAAATGTTCATTTTTTTCCCTGTGCTTAAAACTCATTAAAAAAGTGTTTTTAGTGAGCGGTTTGTAGCGCTATAACGCAAACTCTTGCAGTGTTAAGTTTTCTCTGTTGTTCAAGGTTTTTTTTAGTGTTATTCAATGTTTTTACATTTAGTTTACTATTACGCTGTGCATTTTATGGTATAATTAACTAATTTGTGCTTAAAAACTTTAAAAAATATATATTTACATACAGTTCGTACGGTCTAGAACGGATTAATTGTATTTACATACAATCCTATGGAGGAAATTACTTCGGTTCACGACCAAATCGGGTTACGAGAGTTTTGTAACGAGTTATGGTCGTGAACCGAGGTTCCACTGTACTGGAGTGTAAAACTATCGCAGCTTCTAGCTCACAAACTGTCCTTATTCCCCGGATATCCCTGACTCCATCAGATTCAAATTTGCCTTTTACTTTTACACGCAGACAATTTCCTGTTAGATTGGCCTTTGCAATGACAATAAATAAGGCACAGGGACAAACTTTCAAAAATGATATGCCTGTATCTGCCAAAGCCAGTTTTCAGTCACGGAAAATTGTATGTTGCTCTCTCCAGAGTTCCATCTTTTCATTCACTCACAGTCGTATCCTCAAACCCACCCCATTTGGACAACTGTGTTCAGTGTTCACCCATCAATTAATAATTATGCGGCATATGCTATGCCGCGGGTTGGCTAGTACGTAATATAAAACCTTTTAAGTAAAAATTTTATGAAGGTAGTATATAAATGTGGTACTGAATGTGAATTAACGGATGGCACTGACGTCCCAGGAGCTCTGCCCTCTGCACCTAAAATTAGACTATTCTTTATGATTTCTTTCATGTTGGGTTTCAAAAAGATGAGTTTGTAGCTTTTGGCAATGGAAGTTTTTTAGGGGGTTTTGGGTTTGCCTGCCACCCCAGACCGATGCTGCCTGGTGCATGCATCCCAGTATTGGGACTAAAGGGGGGATGCTTAATTTGAGTATTACCGTTTGCAGTGGTTGTTTGCATGATTTGAATGTACAATACTCTCAGCATTAAAAAAAGAGTAAAGAAAAAGTGTTTTTCTTGATAAATTGAGTGTGTCTGTTTGTCACAGTATGTAATTCTTTAGGTACACAATTACATTTTTTGTGTTATTTTTTTGTAATGTTAAAAAAAAAAATTACATGAAAATGCTAGCCTGACCAAAACACTGCCTGACATGATCGCCTCATTGCAGGACTGGGATGTGACAATATTTTTTAATGCGTTTAAAAAAACTTAACATGATGTTATTTTAGAAGAACTGAGTGGATAGAAATAGCAAGCTTGTTGGGATGAATGGCCTGTTCTTGTCTAGACTGTTCTAATGTTTTAATATGTGTGATGATATTGAAGCCCCATTGCTAAAATAGAAAGATCTGGTTGGACATGCACGCTCACGCAGACCCAATGATCCAGAGAACACTCCAGGGCCAATTGGTCCAGCCCCTTAGCTGGAACCAGGCTGGCAGCACCTGGCACAACAGTTTCATGAGAAGCATTGTTCTTATGTATCTATAATTGCATTGAGCATATAATAGATTGTTTTTTAAATTGTTTAAGAAGACCAAGCAGAGCACATTTGGTATTTTTGAATTGAGGGGAGATCTTCTCAATTTCTTCTTTTCTGTTGTACTTACTATTTTACATCATCGGTTGTTACGGAGTTCAGGATATGAAAGTTTTTCACAGTTAAATGAAAACAGGAAAATATGACTCTGAGGAAACAGCTTACGAAACTAAAAAAAAATGACAAATACCTATATTATTAAGAAACTTTTAACAGTAAAATAAAAACATTTTAACCACTTATCAAAAATTGTAAATTGGAAGGTAGAGAAAAGCCAAGCAAAATGACACCTTTTATTGGCTAACTAGAAAGATTACAATATGCAAGCTTTCGAGGCAACTCAGGCCCCTTCTTCAGGCAATAAAAGGTGTCATTTTGCTTGGCTTTTCTCTACATTCATAATGGCTAACACGGTACAACACCCTAGTACTATAAATTGGAAGGTAAAATGACTGAACAACAATCCAAAAAGAATAAAATATTATATTATTGTTTATTGCAATCAGATATAACATTCATGCAGAATAAATTAAATATCAAGGCAAGCTGCAGGGAAGTACACTTCGCTCTGTACACAGTTTACAATTAATTACCGTCATCTATGTAGAAAACCAGTGGCTGAAGATGCATTTAGACCAAGACACAGCATTGGGAATTGAGATTTTTAGTTTATCAAAGAAAATCACCTCCTGATAAAATCTTAATTGGTGTTGAATATGATTTAATCCAACTCAAAATTGTACACCTTATACATTTATCATGACTCAGACTATCGAAAAGGTACATGGCAGCAGTGGTCCAAAAGGCCTTTCAAATTTAGGAGGCATGTATTGCTGCTGTTCCCAAATAACTGACCATGCTGAACTGTTGCTAAGCTTTTGGACTCAGGGAAGAGAACAAAAACAAAACTAATGGCCATCCTCTTTAATAAAACCCCTGTGTACGTCCATGTGTCCGTGTGCGTGTGTCTTCTGGTGAAGTGCGCATGCGCGGGGCACTCATTAATAAAGGACATCATTGCTGGGGAGAGTGCTGATTGGGTACTCGCGGCTGCGCACGTAAAATCCATTGCTGGGGAGACGCCACACATACAATAATCAGCTGCATGCCAGAACAGATTAAAATACTTGCTGGGGAACTGCACAGTACTTGCTGGAGAGACGCCACAAGCACAACTATCAGCTGCACGCCACACATTACATCAGTTCCTGGGGAGACTCTGCTGATTGCCCACTGTTGTGATAGAAAATTAAACGCATATTACGGAAAACGCGGAAGTACAGAGAAGGGTGGAATGAGTGGCAGAGTCACCGGCCTCTAGCAGATGCTTCAAAGGCCGCCTGACGCGTCACACAAGACAGAGAGGGTGGGACCTATAAAATATCACGCTGCCAATCCAATCGGATTTCGGTAAATGAGGTAACACCTAAAACATAAGGCACGAAAAATCCAATCGGGTACTGAGACGCGGAGATCAGCTTCCCCAAAGAGGTGGGATTAGTGTTTGTTGTTGTGCAAGTGTTCACTCTGAGGATGTCAGATTTGCGATTAAGAAGCTTTGCCCAGTAAAGTGTCAGTCGTTGAAGGGGTTTTCGTAATATACGAATTTTCATGATATTACAATAGGATGACTTTTAAAAGTAGATTTATTTTCGCGCACTTAAAATCCGTTGCTGGGGAGATGCCACACATACAATAATCAGCTCCACACCAGCACAGATTAAAATACTTGCTGGGGAACTGCACAGTACTTGCTGGAGAGACGCCACAGCAAGCTAAAATAAAGAGAGGCAGGATAAGAGATCTTCAAACAGACACAACACATCAATCAATAGCCACAGAGGAGAGGATAATTGTAATATTAATTATACTAACGGTATTGTCATATACGTTTCTATTTTATCTTTATTATTATTTTATTTTAGGCTTCTTGCAAAAATATTTTTGACAAAACAAAATTAAGACAAGAAACAGAATTAGGTCAAGGTCCCTTGCCATTTAATATAGACTGTTCCTACTAATGTTTATGCACTACTGTTCTAGCGCCCGTTATTGTAGCGGGCTTAACACTAGAATTACCAGAGTCTACGAAAAAACTCGTAGATCCGGCCGACCTTAAAACCGTTCTCACCTCTCCGCCAGCGTCTTTTGTCTTCTAAATGTGCTGATTAAGACGAGCAGCAAGCAGCCAGTTATTCCATCCCCCACCGTCGCAGAACGTTCACTAAGTTCTCCCAGGTCATGCCTTATTTGATTATCTGGGAGTGAACTGCTGGAGTTTTAGAGTGGAAATGATAAATCGCTATTTGGAACACACGCATTTCATGTGTGTTCCGTTTCTACAGTAATCTGTGTAAACACATTTTTAAAACAGAAACGTTTTTCATATTTTAGTAGTAAATGACAAAATGTAGGCATAAACTATATAATGTATGAAGCCTGAAGTCCAAAGATCAAGTAAACACTTTCACAAAAGGTTCAAGGAAGAGATGACAGCTTCAGTGGCATAGCGGTAAGATTTGCTGACTTGTAATCAAGAGTCCCCGGTTCGATCCCCACTCACTCCTATATTTGCCGTTTTCAGTAATGAGCTGCTCTCATTGTTAATATTATACTGTACACACATACATTTGGTTTGCATCTATAACACACGGTGTGCATTTATAGGACCTGTAAAAGTTAACGTTTTTTTTAACTTTTATTCTCTCTAAATCACGATCACGATACATACTACTGCCCCCCTACCCAGAGATCTGACGCTATTATTTTTCATTTCAAACGGAATAACTGGAGATGTGAGTGGTATTTTGAGACAATGGAACTGGACATTCTCTCATCTGAAGGGATTAAAGCTGACACACAAACGCTGGCAAATCTGCCTTCTACGTATCTCACCGTCGCTTGATTTTTTTTATTCAGTTTTATTGAGTATTCCTGCTCATGCTGAATTAGTGTGCACCTTATGGTGTATGATGTCAAAAAAAAAAAACACAGACGTAGGTATATATGATATTTGGAATTATTCGTTTTATGACCTGTATAGTACATTTCGGAAAACTTTGTGGCACGGATGCAACATTATTCATATCATTCATATTCATTCGCATAACATCTTGCGGTTTGTAATCAGTGACTGCATATTTTTTTTCCCTGATCTTGCCAGTCCCCACATGTGCTGTATGGTTTTGTTTCTTTTGCACTCCAGGACATGCAGAGGATAGAACAGTACAGAGCAGTAACTTCAGCACTATATGCAATCATCAGATTCAAATGTTAACTGTTCACACACACGCAAGGATCGTCTTTCCTACATTTACAACGTGTGTACCTGTTACAATGTACACCCTTCTCTCTATGCTGTGGTTTCTATTACACACCTGAAAGAAAGAAACAATATATGTGAAAACATCATCGCTCTAATGCAATATTATTTGAAAAGGAACAGCATCAGATTGGGTGTGGATTTATGCTCGCGCTATTACTGAAAGAAAAAAACGACCAACATGTGCGTTGATACTGCAGCACTGAATAAGCTCACATGCTCTTACATCAACCCCCGACCTGGTCTGACTCTAAGTAACAGCGCAAGTACAGACGCAAACCAAGTGTGATCAAGAGTCCCCGGTTTGATCCCCACTCACTCCTATATTTGCCGTTTTCAGTAGTAAGCTGCTCTTTTTGTTAATATTATATAGTACACACTTACACTTGGTTTGCATCTGTACTTGCGCTGTTACTTAGAGTCAGACTGGGGCGGGGGTTGATGTTAGAGCACGTGAGCTTATTCAGTGCTGCAGGATCAACGCACATGTTGATCTTTTTTTTCTTTCAGTAGTAGCGCAAGCATAAATCCACACCCGATCTGACGTTGTTCGTTTTCAAATAATATTGCATTAGTGCGATGATGTTTTCACATATATTGTCTCCTTCTTTCAGGTGTGTAATAGAAACCACAGCATAGAGAGAAGCGTGTACATTGTAACAGGTACACACGTTGTAAATGTAGGAAAGACGATCCTTGCGTGTGTGTGAACAGTTAACATTTGAATCTGATGATTGCATATAGCGCTGAAGTTACTGCTCTGAACTATTCTATCCTCTGCATGTCCTGGAGTACAAAAGAAACAAAACCATATAGCAACATGTGGGAACTGGCAAGATCGGGGAAAAAAAACATGCAGTCACTGATTACAGACCGCAAGATGTTATGCGAATGAATATGAATAATATGAATAATGTTGCATCCGTGCCACAAAGTTTTCCGAAATGTATTATACAGGTCATAAAACGAATAATTCCAAATATCATATATACCTACGTCTGCTTTTTTTTTTTTTTTTTTTTTTTGACACCATACACCATAAGGTGCACACTAATTCAGCATGAGCAGGAACACTCAATAAAACTGAATAAAAAAAATCAAGTGACGGTGTGATACGAAGAAGGCAGATTCGCCAGCGTTTGTGTGTCAGCTTTAATCCCTCCAGATGAAAGAATGTCCTGTTACATTGTCTCAAAACACACTCACATCTCCAGTTATTCTGTTTGAAATGAAAAATAACAGCGTCAGATCCCTGGGTGGGGTGGCGGTAGTATGTATCGCGATCGTGATTTAGAGAGAATAAAAGTTAAAAAAAACGTTAACTTTTACAGGTCCTATAAATGCACACTGTGTGTTACAGACGCAAACCAAATGTATGTGTGTACTGTATAATATTAACAACTAGCAAAATACCCGCGCTTCACAGCGGAGAAGTAGTGTTTTAAAGAGGTTATGAAAAAGTAAAGGAAACATTTTAAAAATAACGTAACATGATTGTCAATGTAATTGTGTTGTCATTGTTATGAGTGTTGCTGTCATATATATATATGTTTAAATAAAACAGAAATATACACTTTTATTTTTACTTGCTTAACTTGTGGAGGGTGTATCCTGTAGCAAAGCCCTAACTTTTTTCGTGAAAGCCCGTTTCAGTCAATAAGTCTTAAAAACAGGTGTAAAGATATTGACAATAAGCTACGCAAACCCACCAAGACATGGAATCGTTTAAATCAAGTATCCTTACATCTTCCTTTCTTAAAGAGAAGTAAGGCAGTACTTATAAGCTTACATATATATATATATATATATATATATATATATATATATATATATATATATGTAGAGATACATACATATATATATATATATCTATATCTATATATATCTATATCTATATATGTATATCTATATATATCTAAATATATATATATATATCTATATCTCTCTCTCTCTCTATCTCTCTCTCTCTCTCTCTCTCTCTCTCTCTCTCTCTATATATATATATATATATATATATATATATATATATCTAAATCCCCGCGAAGTACTGCTTTTAAATTTTTATGACGAAGAAAAGCTTTTTAAATTGAGGGAAAATATCCCAATAGCAATTTGTTAAGGATCTGTTTTTTTGTGAAGCAGCCTTAACACAGCTTTTCCGCTGTTTTATAAACGAACGCCATATAAGGTCTTCCTTTTTCCTTGCTTCGCCAAGGAAAGAGCCTTTTTATTAAATCCAAGGGTTCTTCGCTTTTTTTTTTGTTTGTTTATTACGATTGTTATAGTTCTATTTGAATACGACGTTGTCAGTTCAGCACTCAGGTTGTAATATGACCAAGCTGTGCAAGCTTACTGTTAAGAATGCAAAGTATAGTTGTACATGAGAAAAGCAATCTTGCCTCAAATCAATGGCAAACTTTTGTAGGTCTATGAACTTAATTTAAAGTTTAGGCTTACACGGTGCTTTCTTTCTGAAGTACCTGCACTCATGAATATGTCTGTATGCGTCAGTCGCTCAATTCCCCGCGCTTCGCACCGGCGAAGTACTGCTTTTAAATTTTTATTAAGAAGAAAAGAAAACCTTTTAAAATTGAGGGAAAATATACCAATAACAGTTTGTTAAGGATCTGTTTTTTTGTGAAGCTGCGTTGACTCGAGTGATCACTTCGAGATGACTTGCTCGCTAACCATAAGCGTTACCTGGTAGGTAACCACCCATACAATCAGATTGTGAATCAGACTACGAATGCCGTGAATGTAATTACCCTGATCTACATGCTGTCAAATAAACGAACCACACGCCGTGGCGCAATTTTAGGGGCTTAGCCTCTAGCGCTGACGTCCGAGGTTCGATTCCCGTAAGGGAGTGAAGTGAGCGCTTCGCACTGGCGAAGTACTGCTTTTAAATTTTTATTAAGAAAAGAAAACCTTTTTAAATTAAGTCTTAAAAAGAGCTGTAAAGATATTGACAATAAGCTACGCAAACCCACCAAGACATGCAATCGTTTAAATCAAAGCGCGAGTCGAAAAACACCATCCCATAATATTAGTTAACGATTAACACATTTCTATATGTATTGTAGGCATACAATACAACTGATAATATGTTGCGCTTATTTATCTGGTGTACTGACATTTTTGCGCGTTTAACGGCTGAAATCTAACGTGGTTTGTGCCCTTCAGAATGAAAAGAGTTTGCATTTACCTTTTTAATAAAAGGCGAGCTTTTAAGCCTGAGAAATCACCTTGTAAATGCACACGTTTAATTGCACATGTGTTAATATGTATGCTTACACAGTATTAAAAGACACTCAACAAGTACACAGTATTAAAAGACAGTCAACAATTAACGTCATTTACCTTCGTTCCCGCGTTTGACTTGTGCTGTAAATCTCTTCCTCGTTTTCAGTTCACGTGATTACGTAGGAGGCGTAATACGTGATGACGCGATACGTGACTCCGCCTCCTCCATTAGAGTATATGGACAAAAAACAGGTACCAGTTATGACCATTACACGTAGAATTTCGAAATGAAACCTGCCTAACTTTTGTAAGTAAGCTGTAAGGAATGAGCCTGCCAAATTTCAGACTTCTACCTACACGGGAAGTTGGAGAATTAGTGATGAGTGAGTCAGTCAAACAGGTTCCAGTTATGACCATTATGCATAGAATTTCGAAATAAAACCTGCCTAACTTTTGTAAGTAAGCTGTAAGGAATGAGCCTGCCAAATTTCAGACTTCTACCTACACGGGAAGTTGGAGAATTAGTGATGAGTGAGTCAGTCAGTCAGTCAGTCAGTCAGTGAGTCAGTGAGGGCTTTGCCTTTTATTAGTATAGATAAGAGCAGGTCACTACTGAAAACGGCAAATATAGGAGTGAGTGGGGATCGAATCGGGGACTCTTGATTACAAGTCAACAAATCTTACCGCTATGCCACTAAAGCTGTCGTCTCTTCCTTGAACCTTTTGTGAAAGTGTTTACTTGATCTTTGGACTTCAGGCTTCATACATTATATAGTTTATGCCTACATTTTGTCATTTACTACTAAAATATGAAAACGTTTCTGTTTTAAAAATGTGTTTACACAGATTACTGTAGAAACGGAACACACATGAAATGCGTGTGTTCCAAATAGCGATTTATTATTTCCACTCTAAAACTCTAGCAGTTCAGTCGCTCCCAGATAATCAAACAAGGCATGAACTGGGAAAACTTAGTGAAAGTTCTGTGACGGTGGGGGATGGAATAGCCGGCTGCTTGCTGCTCGTCTTAATCAGCTCATTTAGAAGACAAAAGACGCTGGCGGAGAGGTCAGAATGGTTTTAAGGTGGGCCGGATCTACGAGTTTTTTCGTAGACTCTGGTAATTCTAGTGTTAATGTCTAGTTTTATATAATGCTACACATCCTCTCTGACACAGTAACATTGATGACTTTCACCCAACGAATTATTCATCTGTCTATCTGTCTGTCTTATTGTATTGAATGTCTATCTCCATCCATCCTTCCATCCATCCTGTTTGCAGCAGAAGTACAAAAACAGAAGACATAGTTACAGAACTCCAATAGATTAACAAAGACACAACATTTGCCAACTAATGTTATTGCATGAACATACATTAAAGATCAATACAAAGAAGAAGAATTACTTTCAACAGTACACAAAATCTTCCTCTTAGGGGTTAGGGGTTGCCACAGCGGATCATCATCTTCCATATCTTTCTGTCCTCTGCATCTTGTTCTGTTACACCCATCACCTGCATGTCCTCTCTCACCACATCCATAAACCTTCGCTTAGGCCTTCCTCTTTTCCTCTTCCCTTGGCAGCTCTTCCTTACCATCCTTCTAATATACCCAGCATCTCTCCTCTGCACATGTCCAAACCAACGCAATCTCGCCTCTCTGACTTTGTCTCCCAACCGTCCAATTAGAGCTGACCCTCTAATGTACTCATTTATAATCCTATCCATCCTCGTCACACCTAGTGCAAATCTTAGCATCTTCAACTCTGCTACCTCTAGCTCTGTCTCCTGCTTTCTGGTCAGTGCCATCGTCTCCAACCCATATAACATAGCTGGTCTTCCTACCGTCCTGTAGGCCTTCCCTTTCACTCTTGCTGATACCCGTCTGTCACAAATTACTCCCGACACTCTTCTCCACCCATTCCACCCTGCCTGCACTCTCTTTTTCACCTCTCTTCCAAATCCCCATTACTCTGTACTGTTGATTCCAAGTATTTAAACTCATCTACCTTCGCCAACTCTACTCCCTGCATCCTCACCATTCCACTGACCTCCCTCTCATTTACACACATGTATTCTGTCTTGTTCCTATTGACCTTCATTCCTCTCCTCTCTAGAGCATATCTCCACCTTTCCAGAGTCTCCTCAACCTGCTCCCTACTATCACTACAGATCACAATGTCATCAGCAAACATCATAGTCCACGAGGACTCCTGTCTAATCCTGTCTGTCAACCTGTCCATCACCATTGCAAATAAGAAAGGGCTCAGTGCCGATCCCTGATGTAATCCCACCTCCAACTTGAATGCATCCGTCACTCCTACTGCAGACCTCACCACTGTCGCACTTCCCTTGTACATATCCTGTACAACTCTTACGTACTTCTCTGCCACTCCCGACTTCCTCATACAATACCACAGCTCCTCTCGAGGCACCATGTCATATGCTTTCTCCAGGTCCACAAAGACGCAATGCAACTCCTCCTGGCCTTCTCTATACTTCTCCATTAACATCCTCAGAGCAAACATCACATCTGTGGTGCTCTTTCTTGGCATGAAACCATACTGCTGCTCACTAATCATCACCTCACTTCTTAACCTAGCTTCCACTACTCTTTCCCATAACTTCATGCTGTGGCTCATCAGTTTTATTCCCCTGTAGTTACTGCAGTCCTGCACATCCTCCTTATTCTTAAATATCGTCACCAGTACACTTCTTAGGCATCCTCTCACTTTCCAAGGTTCCATTAAACAATCTGGTTAAAAACTCCACTGCCATCTCTCCTAAACACCTCCATGCTTCCACAGGTATGTCATCTGGACCAACGGCCTTTCCATTTTTCATCTTCATAGCTGTCCTTACTTCTTACTTGCTAATCCGTTGCACTTCCTAATTCAGTATCTCCACATTATCCAACCTCTTCTTTCTCTCGTTCTCTTCACTCATCAGCCTCTCAAAGTACTCTTTCCATCTACTCAACACACTCTCCTTGCTTGTGAGTACATTTCCATCTTTATCGCCCTAACCTGCTGCACATCTTTCCCAGCTCGGTCCCTCTGTCTAGCCAATCGGTACAGGTCCTTTTCTCCCTCCTTAGTGTCCAACCTCTCATACAACTCATCATACGCCTTTTCTTTATCCTTCGCCACCTCTCTTTTCTTTGCCATCCTCTTCCTCTGTATACTCTTCTGTATTTCCTCATTCCACCACCAGGTTTCCTTTTCTTTCTTCCTCTTTCCAAATGTCATGCCAAGCACCCTTCTTGCTGTCACCCTTACTACATCTGCTGTAGTTTCCCAGCTGTCTGGTAACTCTTCACTGCCACCCAGTGCCTGTCTCACCTCCTCCCTAAACTCAACCTTGCAGTCTTCCTTTTTCAACTTCCACCATTTGATCCTTGGCTCTGCCGTCACTCTCTTCCTCTACTTCATCTCCATCGTCATCCTACAGACCAGGCATGTCAAACACGCGGCCCTCAACAGAAATCTGTGCGGCCCGCATGACAGATCCTAGTTAGCACTGAACTTGTACAAAATGATTACTATCGTTTGTGATTGAATCATTCTGCATCTTCGGTGTTACTTATTGACCTTTCTTACTTCTGCCTTCTGACAAAAGTGCTTTTTCCCATAGCATTACGGTACCGGAAACGTCATCTGCTAGTATAGCCACGAGCCTTGACCAAAGTTAATGAGCCGCGGCGTCACAACTGAAGTGCTAGGCTGCAGCAGGGGTGGCCTTAGGCATGTGCAAACTGTGCACCTGCACAGTGCCGCCAAATCCCAGGGGCCGCCACGCCAATATATATTGAATATAAAACAGAAAGAGAAAATAACGACACAGATGACGGCAATGTGGCCGAAAAACATTGTGTTTCTTGTTAATTAGTATGCTGTATTTATAAATGTCGCTAGAGTCGGAGCAGTAAGCTATATGTGGTATTATAATGTTTTGCCGTAATGAGAATATCATAGGCCGCCACTTGGTTTTCAAGTTACGGACACGCGTATATAGAAGCGTGTCATGAGCACGAGGCGGATATGCAGTGTCCGCAACGGATGTGGCCATCCGCCGTGCATAAGATACCATATTGAGATTGCCAGGTGAAGGGGCCACCGATTCTTTCTCTGCCACGAGCCTAGAGCCGCCCCTGGCAGGCTACACTACTGACTGGGCTGCTGAGACTGGCCACTGGGCAGAACTGACCATCACGAGTTGTAATAGCCCACATATTTTCATGTTTTTTTGCTCTAGTTTCATGTAATTTTGTGCTAGTATTGTAACGAACAGTTAGTGCAGACTACAGCTGAAGATCTGAAGTGGACGTGAGAAGTTGGTGAGTTGTTTATTAACATATTTTTGTGATTTTGAGTTTGTAAAATTATTGTAGGTCAGGTGGCTTTTTGCATATCGGCTTATTTGACAATATAAACTTTGAAGTAAACTTAGTAAAGTAAAATTTGATTTTTGGAGGATTTCTTTTCCAACTTGAATTACTGAGCAGTGAATTCAGTGAGCATTTTCGTGATTTCAGTTCACACAAACAGGGCATTGCGCTGTTCTCTTACAATGTTGAGAATGCGCCTAAGAATATCCAAATGGAATTGATTGAAGTGCAGTCAGATTCTATTCTGAAGGCAAAATACAACGAAGTTGGTGTGCCAGGCTAGTATGCTTACCTGCCACCCTCGTATGTGCAGATTCGTAAGTTGGAATCGAGAGTACTGTCAATGTTCGGAAGCACTTACCTTTGTGAGCAATTGTTTTTGTTAATGAAAGCTACCAAAACCCCACATCGCTCAAGACTTACCGTCGAGCACCTTTCATCCCTCATAAAAGTTGCAGCTGCACAAGATTTCAAGCCTGATATTGGCATCTCTTTTTAGTAACCAGTTCGTCAAGTGTCGGGACAAAAGAAATAAATCTCACACTGTAAGGCTCCTATATAAGCAATGAATATAATATAATGAATATCAATCATGAAGACACTATATAAAAGCGGTCAGGATTGTCCTTCCGTCCCGTGAGTGCAAAGCATAGTGGTATTCCGCTTATCACAGACTTACTACTTGCGGCTTGCGGTACGAAAGTTCTGGTGCTCCCATCGTTCCCTTGCTTTTGTGCGTGATGCGCTGGAAAAATAGACAAAATTATGCCTCTGGAAATAATTAATGTTGATGGAGTACAAATGCCTCACTGCGGACTAAATATCAGGGGAGATGGTGCATGCTTATTCTCATCTATAGCTTATTTAGTGCATGAAACTCTGTCTTTAGCGGTACAGATTCGGGCTGACATTGTACGACGTTTTAAGTAATTGGTCAAGGTTTCAGCCATTTACAATGATACCGTCAGGAATCTCATATACAAATGAGCTTCAGTATCTCACTGAAATGTCAAAGTCTCAAACTTATGGTACCATTTCTGAGCTAATGGCAGCGGGAGAGTTGTTCCCCTATGAGTTTCAAGTATATTATTATGGAGTCCTACACTCCAAGTTTGGACAGGCACTTGAGGGGATAAAAAAACTTAGGTTTTCGGGAGATGTTATGAATGGGCACTTTGATGTTCTCATTCCCTACACTTACATACCTGATGTACACATGGAGCGCACACAAATTGAGGATAAAAGTCGGTCGCCTTAAAAGGCGGGTGAGCCTAGTAATATAATAAGGACCTAGCTAAGAGGTTAAGACTCTAATTCTACACTGTTGTATGGAGACTGCATGGAAATAAATTACTTTTCTTTAAACTTTAAGTGTTACATTTTTTAAAGTTTTCAGTATTGGAAAGAAAGCTACAGTAACTTTGTATAATAGTATAATAGTATTTGTTACAGTACGGCCCGCTGACGCACGTATGGCAGTCGAAGCAGCCCACCAATGGTAGTGAGTTTGACATGCCTGCTACAGACCACCATCCTATGCTGCTTAACTACTCTTTCCCCTGCCACCACTATGCAGTCTTCAATCTCCTTCAGATCAACTCTTCTGCATAGGATGTAATCTACCTGTGTGCATCTTCCTCCACTCTTGTACGTAACCCTATGTTCCTCCCTCTTCTTAAAATACATATTCACCACAGCCATGTCCATCCTTTTGGCAAAATCCACTATCCTCTGACCTTCTTCATTCCTCTCCATGACACCATACCTACCCATCACCTCCTCGTCTCCACTGTTCCCTTCACCAACATGCCCATTGAAATCCGCTCCAATCACCACTTTCTGTCCCTTAGGTACACTGTTCATCACTGCATCCAGCTCACTCCAAAAATCTTCTTTCTCACCCATTGCACATCCAACTTGCGGTGCATATGCACTAAAAACATTCATCATCACACCTCCAGTTTCCAGCTTCATAATCATTACTGTGCCTGACTCAACTCCAAAACACTCTTGACATACTGTTCCTTCAGAATAACTGCTACCCCATTTCTCCTCCCATCCACACCATGATAGAGCAATTTGAATCCGCCTCCAATCCACCTGGCCTTACTCCCCTTCCATTTAGTTTCTTGCACGCACAATATATCAACCTTCCTTCTCTCCATCATATCTGCTAATTCTCTCCCCTTACCAGTCATACTGCCAACATTCAAAATTCCTACCCTCAGTTCCACTCTCTTTACTTTCCTCCTCTCCTCCTGCCTCCGGACACATCTCCCCCCTTTTCTTCTTCAGCCAACAGTAGCCCAATTTCCGCCAGCACCCTGTGTCTAACAGTACTGGTGGTGGTCGTTGTTAACCCTGGGCTCGACTGATCTGGTATGGAAATTCGTATTGTTGTCCGCATATTGATGTGGCAAAATTTTACACCGGATGCCCTTCCTGGCGTAACCCTCCCCATTTATCTGAGCTTGGGACCAGCATGAAGAAACACACTGGTTTGTGCATCCCCTGTGGCTGGGAACAGTACACAAAATAATAATTTAAAATTTAGCAGCATCCAAAATTTTAAATGCTTATAGCTTTAGGAATTAAACAGTTCTTAAACCTGTTGCTCTTTACCTTTGTAAACCTAAATCTGCATCCTGATGGGAAAAGCTGGAATTTAGAGCAAAGAGGATTGCTACTGTCTGACTGGATTGAGACGGCTTTCTTTCTAACTTGTTTGCAATACATGTCAGTGATAGGGGTCTGCTGTCAACCAATAATTTGACTGCAAGGTTTTATAATGATTTATATTCTTATTGCTGAGGGTCAAACCAACAGATAAAAGCAGTTGTAACTATGGATCAATGAAGGACTTATACAAAAAGTGTCATTATTGTTTTGTCCACTTTAAAACAGCTTAGTTTCCAAAGAAAGAAAAGATTTATGCTGTGTTAAGATCTAAGTTTAGTTTGTTATCAATGATTGTTCCCAGATATTTATGTTGCTCCACCATCTCCTCTGTCGCCCCTTTAATTAAGGCTGAGACAGTGGATGGTAGAGAGCATCTGAAATCTACAACCATATCTTTTGTCTTAGAAGTATTAAGTCATAAATTAAAGTGATCACACCATTGTACAAACTCATTACCAATAGGTCCATGGCTGTCTTCCTTATCTTGTAGAAGACTAACAATGACAGAGTCATCTGCAGATTTCAGAATGTCTATCCTTTTGTAAACTCCTGCAGTCATTTGTATACAGGATAAACAAAAGAGGAGATAAACAGCAACCTTGTGGAGTGCCAAAAGATGAAAGAAACTTCAAGTTAGAAAATCACTGGGGGGTGAGGTATGTTTAACATGAATCAGTGCTTTAAAAATGCTGTAGTGTGCTGATCAGGAGGTGCTCATAGACCTCTGAGCTTAATTTGTGTCCTTACATCAGCCTTCCTGGGAGCACAGGGGTTGAAATGCATTTCTTTTCTAGAGCATAGTGCTGTATTTCTTCTGTGTTGCGTTTTCTGTGAGAAGTGTTTTTTCTGTGATTAAAGCTGTGTGATACCCAAAACTAATTTACATCAGTCATTAATTATATTTAATGACCTATTCACCCAAGTATCCATTTGCCAAACCTGTTTATTGTCTTGTTGGAACTGCACATTCCATAGCTACATGAGTTGGGGTGGGTCCTCTCAGGGTGAGATTCCTGTTAATGACTGGCAAGACCATCTGCTGTTGTACTTATTATATACATGGGTGCCATTGCATTTTGTGTATGCCACACTATTTCCACACTAGAATGTTACATACTGATATATTACCTATATACTGTTTATTATTATTTGTATGCAGTTTCTGTTTCTGAGGTGATACAAGCAGGGATGAATCACTCTGTGCATCTGCTTGTTTTCAATAATAAAAGAAAGGTCAGCAACCATTGAAATAATATCAACAACACCTCCTCGAAATGGCTATTATTATTAGCACCTAAACAGAATGCTGAATGTCTTTATAACTATTTCTATAATGTCACAAGCTAAATGACAAAATTCCATAAACAAAGTATCATTTTCTGTTTTAACATTTTCTTATTTTCATCCACAGTGGGATCTTGTTTGTGACATGAAACATTTGAGACACACAAGCCAGACTATCTACATGATAGGGGTCCTCGTAGGGGCCATCATTCTAGGTAGCCTCTCTGACAAGTAAGTACAGTAATGCACTTTATGAAAACCTTGTTGTATTTATAACCACTAGTCATTGATTATGCTAACAACTTTATGGCTACCACCTCTGTACACTAGATTTTTACAGTACATGTACTTGGCGTGATGATTGGTAATTTTTATTTATATAATCACTGTTAAATGTTTTTTGTTTTATCAGTGAGTTTCTGCACTTCAGCTAAGAATTCCAAATGATTTCACCATGTAATTTGTTTGTTTGAAATGTTTATTTCAGAGTAGTTCCCATTAACATTTAACACTAAATTATTACGAATTACCAGAGCCTACGAAAAAACTCGTAGATCCGGCCCACCTTAAATCCGTTCGCACCTCTCCCTCAGCGTCTTTTGTCCTGTAAATGTGCTGATTAAGACAAGCCGCAAGCAGCCTGGTATTCCATCCCCCACCGCCGCAGACCGTGCACAAACTTCTCCCAGCTCATGCCTTGATTGATTATCTGGGAGTGACAGTTTTAGAGTGGAAATAATAGATCGTTATTTGGAACACATGCATTTCATGTGAGTTCCGTTTCTATAATAATCTGTGTAAACACGTTGTTAAAACAGAAACGTTTGTCATATTTTAGTAGTAAATGACAAAATGTTGGCATAAACTATATAATGTGTGAAGCCTGAAGTCCAAAGATCAAATAAACACTTTCACAAAAGGTTCAAGGACGATACAACAGCTTCCGTGGCGTAGAAGTAAGATTTGCTGACTTGTAATCAAGAGTCCCCGGTTCAATCCCGTCTGCCTCCTGTATTTGCCATTTTCAGTAGTGAGCTGCACTTATTGCTAATATTATACAGTACATACATACATTTGGTTTGCGTCTGTAACAGATGGTGTACATTTATAGGACTTGTGAAAGTTACTGGACGGTGTACATTTATAGGACTTGTGAAAGTTACTGTTTTTTTTTCACTTTTATTCTCTCAATCACGATTGCGATGCATACTTCCGCCCTAGGGATCTGACACTGTTAGTTTTTATTTGAAACTGGGAGTAACTGTAGATGTGAGTGGTGTTTTGAGGCATTGGAACTGGACATTCTCTGATCTGGAGGGATAAAAGCTGACACACAAACGCTGGTGAATCTGCCTTCTTCGTATCTCACCGTCACTTGATTTTTTTAGTTTTATTGAGTGTTCCTGCTCACGCTGAATTAGTATGCACCTTATGGTCTATGATGTCAAAAAAAAACAAAAAAAACTGAGACATAAGTATATATGATATTTGGACTTATTCATTTTTTGACCTGTATAGTACATTTCGGAAAACATTGTGGCACGGATGCAACATTATTCATATTATTCATATTCATTCGCATAACACGTCGTAAATGTAGGAAGGACGGGTCCTTGCGTGTGTTTGAACTGTTAACATTTGAATGTGATGATTGCATATAGCACTGAACTGACCTCTCTGTACTATTGTTGCCTCTTCATGTCCTGGAGTACAAAAGAAACAGCAACATGTGGGGACTGGCAAGAGCGGGGAAAAAAACATGCGGTGTTATGCGAATGAATATGAATAATGTTGCATCCTTGATATTAATAAGCCCAAAATGTGCCAAGAAAACATTCCTTACACCTTTATACTACCACTAGCCTGGACTGTTTACAGAAGGCAGGTTGAGTGCATGGATTCATACTATCTGCAGATTCTGACTGTGCAATCTATGTGCTTCAGCAGAAATCAAGATTCATTGACAAGTCTACATTTTGCCAGTCTTCAACTGTCCAGTTTTAGTGAGCCTGTGTCCACTGAAGCCCCAGCTATTTGGGTATTGGCTGACAGGAGTGAAACCGAACATGGTCCAAGGAGATCAGCAGTTACATAAATACTCAAACCAGACTGTCTGGCACCAGTAACCGACAACAATTGAAATCATTGAGTTCATATTTTTTCTCCAGTCTGGTGTTTGATGTGAAAATTAACTGAAGCACCTGGCCTGTACCTACATGATTTTATGCTGTGTGCTGCTGCCGCATGACTGGCTGATCAGATAATTGCATGGATAGGCAGATGTTCCTGACAAATTGTTCAGTGAGTGTGTACTTGTACCTTTTATATTTCTTTAAAAATCTGTTGATTGATCAGTAAGATCTTTTTTGATATAATTGTAAAACAGATTACTACTCATTACTAGCAAAATTTATAGTGTCTGAAAATAAAACCTAAATTAATTTTTACTCACTTACTTACTGAAGAGTTGTCATAATATAGGTAATAATCTCATTGCTAGAGAGCTGGAAAGCTAACCATACATTCTTCCATTTTTATTCCTGTTAGGTTTGGCCGAAGGACACTTCTGATATGGTCATATCTGCAGCTGGCAGTTGCTGGCACCTCTACAGCCTTCTCACCTTCCTACAGTGTCTACTGCTTTCTGCGTTTCTTGGCTGGCTTTGCTGTGTCTGGAGTTCTCCTTAATTCTGTGTCTCTGAGTGAGTGAATCTTTATAATGAAACTCTGCATTGGAAACGCATCAGATAAGACTAACTCGTTATAGGGTGCAGCACAGGGACACGGATGAACAAGAAACATTAGCCCTAGTTTTTATTTAATCAGATATCTGTTAAGGTGTAATGTGGTACAAATGTCCAGAAGTAGTGACCTTAATGTATGTGGATTTTTAAAACAATGAATTAATACCATTTATTTAATTCTTTAAACTAATCAATAACAATGTTAGTTAAATTTCCCCCTTGGGATAGGTAAAGTTTTATCTATCTAGTCTTAAAAGTCAGTCTTCTATTATGCTGTTTTGTGAAATCATGAATATCTAAATGTTATTTCAGTCCAATAGCATGTCTCTCTTCAGCATGGGTCCCTTGACCGGGTTTAAGTCCTGTGCACAGCTGTTTTTTGGAATGTTTGCATTCCATGGAGTTTGCTAGTGTTTTTTTTCCAGAATCACCAGTTTGAACATGGCCCACAACCACATGGATGGGCCGTGTAGGACCCAGTCCTGCTGATATAGACTTCATCCCTCTAAATTAGACTAACTGTATTTTCAAATGTTTTGTTACATTAATTATGCTCATAATATTATGAAGTTTTTTCAGATTTATAATAATAAGAAAGAGAAAAGGCTAAGAGCCTCAGACTGGAAGATAATCCACAAAATAAAAATAATAAACCTGACAAAAAGCATTTTCTCAGTATTTCTCCAATTAAAAACATAAATGTGTTTTATTGACCACAGGTTACAATTCTGGTCAGTTCCATAGCTACAGACAAATTTCTGAATATTATTTCCATGCCTAATCTTACAGTGGATTCAGACAGTACTGGGACCCTTTCACTTTCAGTACACTTTGTTGTGTTGTACATTTCATTTTAAATCGATACATTTAACCATTTTTGACCATCAGTCTACACTCAGTAATTTTGAATGACAAAGTGAAAACATGTTTTCAGAGTTTTGCAAATTTTTTAAACAATCAAAAACGTAAATCTCTTATTCGTGTAAGTATGCAGATCCTTAATTCAGTACCTTAATTCAGTACTTTGCAAAAAGCCGCTTTGGCAATTAAATCTTCGAGGTTTCATCTGTAAGTCTCTATGAACTTTTCATACCAGGATTTGGGCAGTTTATCCAATACCTCCTGAAAGATTCGCTCAGGATCTATTAAATTGGATGGGAAGCATCTATAAATTGGCATCTTAAGGTCTCTCCACAGATGTTCTATGGGGTTTAAGTCTGGACTTTGACTGGTCACTCAAGGATATTTAAAGAAAGACAGATGTGTGCCTTTCTAAGTGATATCCTCATCAATTCAATTTTCCACAAGTGGACCCCAATCACGTTCAAGACACTTCTCAATGATCCACCTGACCACAATCTTGAGTGCCACAGCAAAGGGTCTGAATATTTACAAAATGAGAGAGTTCAGGTTTTGATTTTTACGGAATTTCCAAAAACATGGTTTCACTTTGTCATTCTAGGGTACTGATATGTATCGATTTAAAATTAAATCTACAACACATTAAAGTGTGCAGAATATGAAGAGGTCTGAATACTGTCTGAATCCACTGTTCTTGTAAAGCCATTCTGTTGATGGAGTGTTTTAATGGGGACTTGGGTCCATTTGTGTCCTGCGTAGAGACTGCATGTTCACCCTATGGTCATGTATATGTCCTCTGTATTATTGAAATTGATGGCACCTGCTAGAGCCCAAGAAGAAACTTCACTGCACACAGTAATCCCACCAAAAACCCAACTGAATTGGCAATGCTGTCTGTTTGGGGTGTCGCTATGTCTCTGATGATGTACATTTATTTTATTACAAATGTCAGGTAACTGTGCACTCTTCTGGGTGATCATCATAGCAATTATAACATCTGGACTCTCTGTAGAGTATTAATTGATGGACGTATACAAAAAATGTCTGTACAGTAGTCATATTTATTATATGAGTCCATTTTGAACCTTCTGCCATCCATCCATTTCATGAATCTGCTTACTCTAGCCCATCACAATCTCCATCTATTACTTGTCCAGGTCATTGTGGAAGGCCTTCATGAAGACATGTACTAAGTAAAGTTCAATAATGGACAAGCCCACTAGATGTCACTAAAAGACAAAGATTTAGTTTACAGTGTGAGATGGGCGCAGACATTTTATAGCAAAATACTAATAAGAAGATAACTTTACAGTGGTTTTGCTAAGAATGAAAACGTGTCTTACAATTTAAGCTTCAAGGAAATCATTTTGAAGATAAATATAATTAAGGACTACTTGATTGAGTGTAGGACTGCTGCCTGGACAGGCTTTAGCTCCCCCACCAATATGAAGTGGACTAAATGGGTCTGCTAATCGATGAGTAGATAGTGAGCTTATGCCTTCCACCCCCTCTATGGTCGGCTCCTACTTTATACCTACAGTTACTTGGATAGGCTGTCGCTGCTTGTAACCCTAGAGCAGATTCAGTGAATGATAGGAGTATAATAATAAGAAAAACTGAGAGAGACTCTCTTTTGTTTATTTGTATATTGATAAAAGGCATCACATCTCAACACAAAACAAAACAAATAAATTTCTTGCAGATGTATCAATATCCACTAGAGAATTATAAAGAAGACCTTTGTTCTCCGACTGTAAAAACGAAGGAAGAAGGGTAGAAAGTGAAGACTGAACATTACAGAGACCAGGATTTTAAATGAGGGGAGCACCAGATCATCAGCTATGAAGGAGTTCAGACAGAAATGAAAGGGGAACAAATGAAAAGTGTATACAATAGAAAATATGAGCATTTTGGGGAGGTCTACGGATGATCTGCAGCTGGGAACAAAAGTGTATGGGGTGAATACCTTCCAAATACCTATAAGACACACTGCAAAATGAAGAAAAACATGCAATGTTCATAGGCTATTCAGTCTCTGACACTGTGAATGAGCTTTTTGTTTTCTCATTTACTTTAGGCTATTTCATTTTTCAGTATTAATGCATAATTGTTCTTAAAATATAGTGAATAGATCAATGCTGATAGCCATTCAGTCACTTTATCTCCATCATCATTGGTCTTCTGTGATTAGGTACCTTTCTCACTCTCTCATGTTGCTGATGACCACTTTGGAGTTATTCTCAGAGGTTAAGCATTTCCAGTTTCTTAACAGAATGGTGTTCACATGTTCCTCATTTAACTTCATTTTATGATGTTCTTCTACATCTACATTACACCATTTTTGACATTCAAGTTATGAAGCAGTTGATGATGCATTCCACATTACAGTCTTAATGATTTTTATTTTGAATTGGAATTACTGTTTATTGATGTGGTGAGAGAGGACATGCAGGTGACGGGTGTAACAGAGCAAGATGCAGAGGACAGGAAGAAATGGAAAAAGATGATCTGCCGTGGCAACCCCTAACAGGAGCAGCCGAAAGAAAAACACAAAGCACTTTTGTCCCAAAAACACTTACAAAATGCCCACTAGGGTGGATTTACCATCAAACCCTGGCTAGATATAAGGGCGAATGCAGGATCTTTATAAAATAAAAGATTTAATTGACAAAAATGCACTGTAACACAAAAAGCTCTGTGGAACACAAATGGCAAAAACAAATTAGCTGAAAGGTGAACAAGTCCAAAATGAAGTAAAATATCCTGAAAAATCAGAATAGCACAAGAAAATCACAAAAAGCACAAGACCTCACCTAGTGGCATAGCCAGCATGCTGAAAGTCCCTGTGCAGCACCCTGAATGGGCCCCTCCTATCTTGTAATAATAATCATAACTAGATCCTAGGGGCAGGTTGGGCAGTGGTGTCCATGACACTTTCAGATCACACACTGGTGACAAAGAAAACGGCTCTCTAAATGGAATTTGTATTAACTTTTTTAATTGCTTTATTTCAGCAGCCGTTAAGTTAGCAAAAATAAAGTAAATTGTGGGAATGGAATGAGGGAGGTGTGGGTAGTAGTAGTACATAAAAACATGTAAGATGAGGACCCGCTTACTTTTCCAAGACAACTTTGCAAAGGAAAATGATTAAAATGTAACGTAAGCTAGAAAGTAGAAACTGTTCTATGCTATAAAATGAAGCAATTTCAATTAACAAATTAAAACATCACCGTCTGACAGGATACTACTGCACAATCGACCTGTTTTACACAAGTTCTGAGAAAATGGACATTATAAAGTGAGGTATCAATGGTTCCAAGGAATTTGCCTGATCGGTAGGACACTACTTTGTCATATATATTGCTTATTGGTCTTTAGTAATTTCTCCATTTTTAACAGTTTTAGCAGATAGCACCTGATCTGAAGCCATTTTATCACTACTTCCAGACTCGGTACAGTTGCAACCATTTCACTCACTGCACTGTCTACATAACCTGCTTGCGACTGTTGCGACGATTCACCAGCATCAGCATTCTCAGTTACTACCCCTGGCCCTTGCTCAGTTTTGAGAAAGGTAGAAATCTTGGTAAGCTTAGCGTTTTTCAATTCCTGTTGCAGGCGTGCCTTACATTTAGCAGCACCACTCTTATAATGTTTGCCGGATCCACTGCTACTGGCCGACATGGTGTTGTATGACAAGAGTATAAAAAGAGTCAAATTGTTCAAATATTCTGCATTTTCCAATTAACAGGGACTATAACTTAACAACTGAACTGCTATGATTTACCGTTTACGAGTTTGAATTTCGAAAACTGTTAACATTAAATCAAAGTACAAAAGTAACAATTATTTGCGATAATAATGTATATTTACACTATTCATGTGACATCCTTCAAAACTTCTTCCGTTCATGTACGCTATGGCACTCCAAAGGTCTCCAAATTTGGGAATGTGCACTTCTCTGTAAGGCAGACTAGGATGTGTTGTGACTCCAAGCCTCTGAACTCCCTAAGTCTAAATTCGTGTAAACTGCAGGTCTGCCGAATATGTAATATCATCATGGATTGGATTGGACTTGCCTGGTGATGGTGCAAATATGTCACTGAAACTGTGAATTAATTAACGGAACAAACTGTGCAATTTACAATTATAGTAATCCCTCGCTATATCGCGCTTCGCCTTTCGCGGCTTCACTCTATCGCGGATTTTATATGTAAGCATATTTAAATATATATCGCGGATTTTTTGCTGGTTCGCGGATTTCTGCGGACAATGGGTCTTTTAATTTCTGGTACATGCTTCCTCAGTTGGTTTGCCCAGTTGACTTCATACAAGGGATGCTATTGGCAGATGGCTGAGAAGCTACCCAACTTACGTTTCTCTCTCTCTCTCTCTCTTGCGCTGACTTTCTCTGATCCTGACGTAGGGGGATTGAGCAGGGGGGCTGTTCGCACACCTAGACGATACGGACGCTCATCTAAAAATGCTGAAAGATTATCTTCACGTTGCTACCTTCTGTGCAGCTGCTTCGTGAAGTGACATGCTGCAATGTGCTTCCGCATACTTAAAAGCTCGAAGGGCACGTATTGATTTTTGATTGTTTGTGTATTTCTCTGTCTCTCTCTCTGCTCCTGACGGAGGGGGTGTGAGCTGCTGCCTTCATTGTAACTGCTTTGTGCCGCGGTGCTTCGCATACTTAAAAGCCAAACAGCCCTATTGATTTGTTTGCTTTCCTCTGTCTTTCTGACAGTCTCTGCTCCTGACACGCACTCCTTTGAAGAGGAAGATATGTTTGCATTCTTTTAATTGTGAGACGGAACTGTCATCTCTGTCTTGTCATGGAGCACAGTTTAAACTTTTGAAAAAGAGACAAATGTTTGTTTGCAGTGTTTGAATAACGTTCCTGTCTCTCTACAACCTCCTGTGTTTCTGCGCAAATCTGTGACCCAAGCATGACAATATAAAAATAACCATATAAACATATTGGTTTCTACTTCGCGGACTTTCTTATTTCGCGGGTGGCTCTGAAATGCAACCCCCGCGATGGAGGAGGGATTACTGTACTCTTTTTTTTTTTTTTTAAATCTATATGACCCCGAGGGGGCCCCCAAGCTCGCAAAATCCATTGCTGCACCACATACCTCACCACTCCCTAGCACATTGAAATAAATCTCCTGGAACTGTAGGAGACCCTCCGGATTTATAGGCTGGGGGAGTTTGTGTAGGTGATTGTCAGGTGGCTCTGCCTCTTAGGGGACTACCTACAAAGTACATAGAACATCACCAAGCATTCAAACACAATAATAATAATTCTTTCCATTTATGCTTTTCTCACCACATAAAGTTCTTTTCGCAGTGAGTGGGGAGACATTTCAACCGCCAGTAATCTGCAGCATCCACCTAGGTGATGCAACAGAAGCCATTTTTGTGCCAGTACGCTCACCACACATTAGTTGGTAGGTTGTGAATTGGTGACAGAGTTAACCAATTAGAGACAGGATGATTATGGGACCAGAATGACTAGGCCATGGTGGGAAATTTAGCCAGGACATTGGGATACACCCTGTTCTTTTATGACCACAGAGTCAGGGCCTTGGTTTTACATCTCATTTGAAGGACAGCATCTTTTTTACAGCACAGTTTCCTTGTCACTGCACTGGGGCATTAGAATCCAAATTCAGACTGCAGGTTAAGCGCCCCCTGCTGGTCACCTCTTCCAGCAGCAACTCAAGCTTTCCCTGGCTGGGCCTGAACGGCTTAGCTTCACTTGGATAACCTGTTCTGAAGTGCAGATGGTATGGCTGCTGGCCATTGCAAATTAACATCAATAATATTAATACAAAAGAATAAAAAATGAACAAAGATGACATAAAATATGAATTTCAACCCCAACCAGGGGAGGAACCCGGGCTATGATATAACTGTTTTGTGAAAGTAATGAAGTAATAAGGTTGTTTTTTGTGTAATTTAAACGCTGAATATTTGTTCACTCTGCGCTTACGGAGCTGTGCTTACATAATTCTGTTTGGTTTACTTTGATTTCTAGATATATAACTTTCTTGCTTTTGCAACAGAATCAGTGAGCCGTTGTATAAATGACTTGCATGTGCCTCTCATGGGGTTTGACTTGTTTTAGAATCTATTTGTCCAACACGTAAAAAAGAGAAAAATACACAAAATATGCAAGCTGAAATTAAATTAATTAAAATAAGAAACTAACCCGCAATTGAGTCCGCACAGAATGTTTCTCCATTTTAAAGGAATATTCCACCCAAAAATGTAATTTTTTAATTGTTACTTACCTCATATGGTTTGTAGTGAAGACTGAGAAAAAGTTTCAATATCATGTTTCAACAACATTTATTTATTTAGCACATTTTCATACAAATTTTGTAGCTCAAAGTGCTATACAGGATGAAGAAACGTTTATAAAATAATAAGATTATGCAATACTAAATAACATTGAATAAAGTAAGGTCCAATGGTCAGGAGGACAGAAAAAACAAAAAGAAAACTCCAGGTGGGCTGGAGAAAAAAACTAAATTTGCAAGAGTTCAGAGGCCACGAGACCACCCAGCCCCCACTGGGCATTCTGCCTAACAGAAATGATCTAAATCAGTCCTCATAGTTTTCAGGCTTCACATGGAAGAATTAAATGATGATAGTCCTGTGGACATCTGGCCTTCAATCCATCAATGTAGGGACTGCATGGTGCCTCAATGAGGTGGTGGTGTGCAGATCTCCACCACAGAAAAATACAACAGAGAAAGTAGGGGTTAGTATGGATTGTGGAGCCATGATAAAAATGATAATTAAATGCATATATAGAATATCAGGGTTACACTAAAATGAAGCTATGAGAAAACCATGTTAATGGGTTTTTAGCAGTTTTTTAAAGTTCTCCACCGTATTAGCCTGGCAAATTTCCACGAAGCCAGATTATTTAAGGCTTTGTAAACCATAAGCAGTATTTTAAAGTCAATTCTAAATGGCACCGGTAACCAATGTAATAACATCAAACCTGGAGAGATGTGCTCGGATTTTCCTTTCCTAGTTAAGATTCTGGCAGCTGCATTCTGCACTAGTTGTAACCAATTGATGTCTTGTTTGGGTAATTCTGAGAGGAGTGTGTTACAGTAATCTAGTCGACTGAAAACTAAAGAGTGAACTAATGTTTCAGCATCTTGCTAAGTTATAAGGGATCTAACTTTTTCTATATTTATTAAGTGAAAAAATGCTGTCCTGGTATTCTGATTAATGTGATTTAAAATTTAGGTCAGAGTCAATAATTACCTAAATTCATTACCTCTGTCTTGATTTTTAAGCCTAATGGATCAAGTTTTTTTCTTATACCCTCACTACAGTGATCCCTCGCTATATCGCGCTTCGCCTTTCGCGGCTTCACTCTATCGTGGATTTTATATGTAAGCATATTTAAATATATATCGTGGATTTTTTGCTGGTTCGCGGATTTCTGCGGACAATGGGTCTTTTAATTTCTGGTACATGCTTCCTCAGTTGGTTTGCCCAGTTGATTTCATACAAGGGATGCTATTGGCAGATGGCTGAGAAGCTACCCAACTTACTTTTCTCTCTCTCTCTCTCTCTCTCTTGCGCTGACTTTTTCTGATCCTGACGTAGGGGGATTGAGCAGGGGGGCTGTTCGCACACCTAGACGATACGGACGCTCGTCTAAAAATGCTGAAAGATTATCTTCACGTTGGCTACCTTCTGTGCAGCTGCTTCGTGAAGTGACATGCTGCACGGTGCTTCGCATACTTAAAAGCACGAAGGGCACGTATTGATTTTTTTTATCTCTCTCTCTCTCTCTCTCTCTCTCTCTCTCTCTCTCTCTCTCTCTCTCTCTCTCTCTCTCTCTCTCTCTCTGCTCCTGACGGAGGGGGTGTGAGCTGCCGCCTTCAACAGCTTTGTGCCGTGGTGCTTCACATACTTAAAAACCAAACAGCCCTATTGATTTGTTTGCTCCTTTGAAGAGGAAGATATGTTTGCATTCTTTTAATTGTGAGACTGAACTGTCATCTCTGTCTTGTCATGGAGCACAGTTTAAACTTTTGAAAAAGAGACAAATGTTTGTTTGCAGTGTTTGAATAACGTTCCTGTCTCTCTACAACCTCCTGTGTTTCTGCGCAAATCTGTGACCCAAGCATGACAATATATAAATAACCATATAAACATATGGTTTCTACTTCGCGGATTTTCTTATTTCGCGGGTGGCTCTGGAACGCAACCCCCACGATGGAGGAGGGATTACTGTATATCAATTTTTGCCAGTCACTAAGATTTCTGTTTTCTCCTTATTTAGTTTGAGAAAATTTTTCGCTCCATAAGATGCACTTTTTTTTCCCCCAAAAGAAGGGTGGAAATGTCTGTGCATCTTATGAAGTGAATATTGTGTCACAGACCGTGATGTGTATTACCTGATAAAAGTCAACATCCAGGGGTAGAGGGCAACAATCAGCTGTTAATGGCGACAAAACTCACCGTTACGTTATAGGCATTCCCTCTCTTCTTGGAGGAATGTTAGACTCATTGACTCGGCATCTGATCCTTGCGTGTGCGTGAGTTATGAAATGTAAACAAAGGCAAGATGGCATCGACATCTCGAGGGAGCGAAGCGAGTGCAGAAAACAAAATACTCAGCAGACAATGTTTTGGGCATTATCACTGAGTCAGACTCTGATTTTTCAGAATCTGATTTTGTTGAGAGTGATCAGGAGATCAAGCAAGACAGTGAGGAACTCGCATCAGCTGATCGGACACTAGCCGATGCCGCCACAGCTGAGCCCATTCGCGCAGCCGATGCACCTATGGCAAGGTTTGTGTGGGAGGAATACCCAGACATTGATCCGTGGGAGCCAAACTGGCTACCGGACTTCACAAGACAGCATGGCTTGCTACTGGACTCGACAGATTTCCAGCCGCTGGACTACTTCAGGCTGTTCTTTCCTGAGGCTGCCTTTCAGCTACTGTCAGACGAGACAAACAGGTATGCAGAGTAACTTTTTGAATCGCGGGCTGCGCTTGCACCGCATTCTCGTTTTTTAAAGTGCAAACCCACAACAAAAGATGAGATGAAGGACTTTGTGGCATTACAGATAGAGATGGGACTAGATTGCAATATAACTTCAGGGAGCATTGGTCCAAACGTGCTTTTGTCCCCTGGTGGTTTTGGACAGATTATGCCGAGTGATAGATATATGCTCCTGCAAAGTGATTGTGAGCAACTGAGTTTCATAAATTCTGACACTAGCAATGAGGAATTCTTGGGGTTTCCAGAAAACTAGAAGAGTGCTTGAACCTTAAAGTCTCTCCTTGACTTTACATGGTTGAAATATTATTCTGCTATATTTTATTAAATATATTAGTACACCATGTACAATATTTTTTTTTCTTGTTTTTCTCCTCTAAACCTAGGTGCGTCTTATGGTCAGGTGCATCTTAAGGAGCGAAAAATACGGTACTAATCATCCAAGTGTTTCCTTTTAGGGGCGATATAGCTCCCTACTTGGAATAAGTTCTTTTGTAATTGCAGCGTTTTAAGTAACCTAAAACTACATAGATATGATATTATATAGTGATATGGCGGTAAAAAATCACATAAGAGAAAATAACTTTCTTTACTGACAATTACAGCATTACAGACGGGAGCCTATAGCAAAGACAATACCAAGGTGGGATCTTGATCTATACAGTCTGCCATCTTTCGTCACTGCACTTGGAAGGCTTTTCAGGACGGATGACGATATCACCCATCTGTCCGTCGGCTTCAAAGTATTTGGCTGCTGTCCAAGTCTTTTTATACTGTCTTCTCCACGTGCAGGCCCTTACTTAGGTTCCAAGGGTGGAGTGGTGGCTCTGAGGCTAAGGATCTGTGCTGGTATCCTGAAGGTTGCCGGTTTGAATCCCCGTCACTGCCAAAAGAGATCCTACTCTGCTGGGCCCTTGAGCAAGACCCTTAACCTGTAATTGCTCCAGGGGTGCTGTACAATGGCTGACCCTGCGCCCCGACCCCAAGGGGTATGCGAAAACTAACAAATTTCTAATACAAGAAATCGTATAAGACGAAATAAAGAACAAAAAAAAAAAAAAAAAAAAAAGAACAAAAACAAGGGCAGGAGAGGATTCAATTTCATCTCTAACATACAGAAATAGTACAATGCCCATTTTCATAGTTGTGCCTTTCTCTCTTCAAATGCTTGCCTAGCAGTTCTAAATGCTGAGAGCCCCTGTGTGATAACTTTGGCCTGGCCTGTACATGTGAGTGGATTTTTGTACATAGCACAGTGGCATTAAACTTACATTCTGATTACACCAAGTCATTGTGTCAGTGAGACAAAAGAGTCGGGGTCATCAGGCGCTATTGATAAATACAGTTGTGTGTCATCAGTATAGCTGTGGTAGCTCACGTTATGCCTTGAGATAATCTGACCTAATGGAAGCATGTAGATCAAAAAGAACACTGGACCCAGGATCAATCCTTGTGGAACACCATATAGAATATCCATATACTATATAGCTGCATAATGACTGCCTTTTTTCTAGAATTTTTCTTAAGAAAGGCAGGTTAGAAGTAGGTCTAAAATTGTCAAAAACAGAGGAGTTGAGATTATTTTTCTTGAGCAGGGGTTTAACAACAGCAGTCTTAAGACAGTCTGGGAAAACACCCGTATCTAATGATGAATTTACTGTATCAAGCACAGTATCAATTAGCGCTTCAGATACTTCTTTGAAAAAGCGTGTTGGTATCGGGTCATGGACACAGGTGGAGGGTTTTAGTTGAGAAATTGTTCTATATACTGTAGATTGGGGAACTCTATCCAGGTGAAAGAATTAATTTGCTTAAAATGGAATACCAGGGTTTAATAAGATGGGTTTTGGGGGGATGTACTATATTATTTCTAATATCATTCATTTTGTGATTAAAAAATACAGCAAAAGCCAAGAACGTCTTGTTGGTTAACTCTCTAACATTGTCAAGGCCATATTGAAGGTCTTGGAAGAACAGAGCTGATCTGGCGAAGCGTTACGGCTGTTTGAAATGTTAATTAAGTTATTTGTATTAATGTCGCTTTGTCCAGATTTTTTATTTAATCTATAGTCTGTTGTTTCAGTTTTAATACAGTGCTCATTTTGGTGAAATGGTAGTGAAATTATTCACATTTATGCCTCATTGTCTGGATTTTTTTACTTAGACTGAGGTTGATTATTATAGTATTAATGCAGTGCATAATTGAGGAAGAGTTCACTACAGATTTATCATATCCTAGCAAGGCATTATGGAAAGAACTTGGATTAAAAGTACATAGTTATGAGAGACGAATTAACTTACCGATGTTTTCGGAGAGGACCTGGGCGCTGAATCTATTAAGATGCAGACCATCTCATCTGAATAAACGCATCCTCTCCCAGAAGAGATCCCAGTTGTTCAGGAATCCAATGTTTTGTCCCTTGCAGAAGCCTTTCAACCAGTTGTTTAATGCCAGCAGACAACTGTAGTATTCATCCAATCTTTTAGCCAGAGGTAAGGGACCCAAGATGAAGATTCTCACAGCTGGGGTCCTCTCCTTCGTGGCATTAATAAGTGCTGCGAAATCTGCCAAAGAATCTCCGACTGGCGGTATTGCATGTTGTTTACCCCGGCATGATGGTCCCCACTTCCCTGTTCTTGTGTCTCTTGAAGACAGTCGGCGCTCATCTTATAACATCTCATGCACAAGCACCAGGAACACAAGAAAGAAAAGATTTCTGTTTAGGGCAAGAAATGTTGAGGTTTCGTATGATAGAATTTCCAATAACAAATACAACACCTGGGGCTGACGGCACGGTGGGGGAGAGGAGAGGAGAGGGTTGAAACAGTTCTGGATGGAGATGCTTGCCTGGGCTGATAGAGGTGAACTACCCTTAAACCCCCATCTTCATAGCTGAAACAGGCCAATTCCCTTGTCATTGTCATTGCTCTGAAGGGGCGTGGGGATAAAACTAATTTGGCCGTGAAAGTGAGCGGTATTGTGTGTAGTCAAAGTTGCTGAATTGCGATGAGCTGTGACAATTTCAGCTATCGGGAAGGACTGTTTCAGCAGGCGAGCCTTCAGTTCCCTCGGGTGCCTTCATCTGGACAGGAGTTGCGGAATCTGGTTCTCGTGGGCCCGGAGTTCTTCGACAATGCGCTGCCGTTGTCTACTTCTGTTTCCGCTTTGTGTCCTAGGAATTAAAAGAGAGATAAAGAGGGTGCAGAATGCAAAATATAGCTAATAAAGTTTATACTTTCATTGAAGCAAGCAGTGGCCAACAGTGAACAACAGCAAATAATATCAAAAAAACGTTATTTTTGACACATAATCAACTTCAAGTCATCCACACTGAAAACGGGCAAAATGCATGCATATTTTGCTAAATATTGTTAAATTGATACCTCTGGGAAAACGAAAGTAGTTGACAACCCGGAACCCTTCAAACAGGATTGCACTTTTGAACTGAATACAGGATTCTTGACCAATGAATCAGCCCTGGTCAATGTTAACATGAGAACTTGTGTCAGAAAGTTCACCAAAGTTCATCCTTATTAAAAGATTCAGACAATCTATGAGAATAATAGCTTAGTGCATGTTTATTTAGATGTTCTGAGCATATTTAGTATTATTTTTGTTTTTCTGTTACCAGTGGTGGTAGCCAGAAATTAATTTCAGGGGGGTACAATGTGAAATTACATAAACCATGATTACATCTATAATCAATTGGAATAGTCATAAAATATGTTTTGGGATGGGGGGTCCAAACCTGAAATCTCCTCCAGGCTACGTCTACAGCTAATTCAAATATATGAAAATAATGAGTCACTCTTTTTGCAGACTTAGAATGGATCCCCATCAGATCACGTACCATTTTTGGTGCAGTCTTCACAGGCTGCTTCACCCTCGCCCAGATTGTACTGGCAGGAACAGCATTTGCGATACAAGACTGGCGTAAACTTCAAATTGCCCTCTCTGTGCCCATCTTTGTTCCTTTCGTCTACAGCTGGTGAGTGACTAATGGCTCAGAATTGGGTACGTGTGTAATTTTAGCTCTGATTGGGCTTTATGCATTAATTGGCTCTCTGCGTCAATGCAGGCTAGAGTGTAAAATGAATGAATCATTGATCTGTTTGTGATTTACTGGACTGATTGTGTGTTTGATTGCACTGATTTCCCTCGTCTTTAGTTTATAGCAAACTGTGTTTGATTGTTGTACTCTGAATCACCTGTGGGAATGCAGACAGTACATTTGGAAATAAATCAAACCAACCATTTTACATGCACTTCAGAACAGGTCATCCACCTGAAGCTAAGCATGTCTGGGCTCAGCCAGGACTTGGATAGGAGACCATCTAGGAAAACTTGGGTTGCTGCTGGAAGAGGTGTTGGTGAGGCCAGCAGGGATTGCTTTCCCTGTGATCTGAATATGGATCCCAATGCACTGGGGCATTGATGGAGACACTGTGGTGTATAAAAGGTGCCGTCCGTCGGATGTGACATAAGACCAAAGTCCTGACTCTCTGTGGTTATAAAAGATTCGTAGGCTTCCTTCATGAAGAGTAGTGTGTATTCTGATGTCCAGACTAAATTGCCCACCCTGGCCTAGTCATTCTGGCCCCATAATCATCCCGTCTCTCTAATTGGCTATCTCTCTCACAACTTCATAACCTAACAGCTAATGTGTGGTGAGGGTGCTGGTACAAATGTGATTGGCATCGTATCATCCAGGAGGATGCTACACAAAGTGGTGGTTGAAATGGCTCCCCACTCACTATGTAAAGCAATTAGAGTAGTAACAAAAGTGCTATATACTGTATATGTAAAGAATTATTATTATTAAGGTTCATAATTAAAATGAACACAAAAAAAGAAGCACTTGAATTTGATTTTTCACAATGAATATGTGCACGATAAATTAAATTTTTTAATGATTTTGTACATTTAAATTAATTTTATAGGTCCTAAAAAATGTCATTTTATGACATATCACCATTTTGGTTTTCATAGACGGAACCATTTTATGGTTTTATTGCCAAGATGTGGTCACCTATTGCTAAGGGGCTTGGCTTCAGAGGTCATGACTTGTGATGTCATTTGTGTTGCAGACCTCTCAGCGCCCAAGACTTTGGGTGAATACATAACTGCCTTGTATGTTATTAGTGAATTTTTTGTTACAAATGTTTAACTTGCTTTTCTTTACTCATCTTTTGGTTAGCATATTGAACTTTATTCTCCTTGATATTAGTGATGGTAAGGACCCCTGCTTGTATTTAAACTCTGGTTTATGAATCATACATCTCCTGGGGCTTCATTCATACAGTCAAAAAGCCTCAAAAAGAGGCATTAAATGTGCATACACAACTTTCCACGTCGGATTTATAAAAGAAAATTTGACAGAGACACATTTGTGTATATTTATGGCACCTCTGAGTCATGTGCACGCAACATTTTGGAGAAACTGGGAAATGATAACACACTCGATCAAGTAGGAAAATGCAGTCAAACCAGCTAAAGGACGACTCGCATGCACTATAATTCATATCACTGAGCTGTCATTATAATGTGCGTTGACATGACAAACATATTACAACTCAAAAATGATGAATATTATGCACAGACTGTGTGTTAGTTTCCATTTAACAGGGCCAATGCTGCGTATTTACACTGAAGAACTTTTTCGATTCAATTTATATTGGCTACCCATTGTCACATGAATATTGTATGATCCATTTAGGAATGACAGCCATTTCTCGGCATAGCCCTCCATTTCCAGGGGCTTAAAAGTATTTGGAAATTTTGACTGACAAGCTGTTCCATATCCAGGTGGGATCAGGTCCCCTCTTTATTTCATAACTATTAAGCAGGTAAAATGTGTGGAATTGATTCCAAGTGTGGAATTTACATTTGGAGGCCGTCATTGTGAACTCTCAATATGAGGTCAAAGAGCGGTCCATGAAAGTAAAAAGAGTCCATCATTATGCTGAGAAAACAAAACAAATACTTTAGACCGACAGCAGAAACACCAGGAGTGGTCAAATCAATCATTTGGTTTATTCTTAAAGAGAAGGAATGAACTGGTGAACTCAGCAGCACCAGAAGGTCTAGAAAACCACAATAGACAACTGTGCTGGATTATTTCAGAATTCTTTCCTTAGTGAAGAAGACCCCCTTCACAACATTTAGCCAAACCAAGAACACTGCCCGGGAGGTAAACCCACCATTCTGCAATCAAAAGAAAACTTCATGAAAGTAAATACAGAGAGTTTACCACAAGGTACAAACCACTGGTAAACCTCAAGCATAGGAAGGACAGATTAGACTTTGCCAAAAAACATTTTTTAAAACCCTGTCCAATTCTGGAGCAATTTTCTTTGGACAAGGGAAACTAAGATCAATACATACCAGAATGTTGGAAAGAGAAGAGTATCATCTGTAAAACATGCTGAAGGCAGTTTTATGGCATGATCATGCATGGCTGCCAATAGAAGTCAGTCAGTAGTGTTTATTGATGTTAGGATTGCTGGTAGAAATAGCAGGATGATTTCTGAAGTGTATGGGGCTATACTGTCTTTTCAGAATTCAGCCAAATGCTGCAAAACTGATAGATCAACACTTCACAGTACAGATAGACAATGAGCGAAAACATACTGTGAAAGCAAACCAAGTGCTTTTCAACACAAAGAAGTGGAATATTCTTCAAAAGCCAAGTCAATCAACAGATCTCAAACGAAATGGACATGCATTTCACTTGCCGAAGACAAAACTGATGCCATAAAGTCCAACGTACAAGCAACAACTGAAGACAACTGCAGTAAAGGCCTGGCAAAGCATCACCATGTTAAAAACCCAACATTTGGAGATGGCCATGGGTTCCAGACTTCAGGCAGTCATTGATTGTAAAGGATTTTCAACCAATTATTGAAAATGATCATTACATTTATGAAACACATGCCATGTATGTTTATGCTAATTTGTCCAAATACTTTTGAGCCACTGAAAATAGAAGGGACCATATATAAAAATGTCTTTTCAAAACAGCTCATAGAATATTTTTGTTAAACCTCTTCAATTGAAGCTGAAAGTCTATACTTCAATCACATCTTGATTGCTTCATTTCAAATCCATTGTGGTAGCGTATAGAACCAAAATTATGAAAATGGTGTCATTGTCCAAATACTTATAGACCTGACTGTATGTGTCAGGTAGTAGTGGCTTCCCACGTTCCCTGACCCCCACAACACAGAGGGGAGGCACTATGCTACATATGATCTTGCACTCTCAGTTGTGGAGCACAGCCAGATACTCTTGAATGCAGGTGGTGGGGTCTAGCTGTGTCATATGGGAGGTTGCTGTACCAGCTAGTGAAGTTCTGCAGTATCATGAGTGCATATGTATGAAGATGATTAGCGTAGTCCATGTATGGATGTTTTAAGATGTTCAATGTGTGTTCATGTGTGCAAATTTATAAGGCGATTTGTGAATTAAAAGGATAAATTGCATAGAAATGTGCATACGCCACATTTTATAAATCTGATTTTTTTTTGGTGTTTGCATTTTTTTCTCTGCATATTTTCACGTTTAGATCCATGCAAAGTTTTATAAATGAGGCCCCTGGCCTGTGTTTCCTTCCTCTGTCTCCTTGTTCCATTTGTGGCAGAATGATGGGGATGGTGGTTGCAAAACTGAAATGTGTGATGGAGGAGGGAGAGAGTAGGGCTGTGTGGTTATATGGAGCTGTTTACTTTTGTTTTAGCCCTATTTGATCTTTAAAAGAAAAAATGTAATTGTATAATTTTTCTTGTTTATTTCTGGAGAAATGTGGAAAGCTTCAGCCAGTATCATGTGGAAGGTGAACATGTTTCACCAACGCTGCCTGTGGCAGTGCCTGCACATTCGATACTTCAACCACATTACCAATGAGGAGGTCTTTGAAGAAACAGGTAGCCAAACCTCAGTATGATTATTGCACCCAACTGGCTACATCTGTTTGTACACGTGATCCTCATGGAAGATAATCATATTCCCAAGAACACGGTCCGATGGGTCCTACCTGGAGGCTGATGTGGCAAAGGACAACCACAATTGACCTGGCATCGAACCTTCATCAACAACCTCAAAGCCCTCAATGTCTCACGGGATGAGATTGAAGACCTCTTCCTTGATCTCACTCGATGGAGAGCCATTGTCACCCAATACGCCATTTAGCATAGGTGGAAAACAAAAAAGTCAGCCTTGTTATACTGTCCACTGGTACTTGGTACTGTTGCTTGACTTCATTATCAGAGTTTCCATATCCTCAGGGTCACATGTTGTTATAACCCCACTATATGATTTATTAGGGAAAAGCAAAATTTCTGGAATCGGTCAGTGGCATGAAAGTAGAGTATAGTACCATTAGATACCACATGTCTACAGCGTTGTTAATCATTTCACCAAATGGCCTTATGCTGAGTTGATCGAGTGCATATTCCTGCCATTTATTCTACAATTGTACACCTGACATTTGACCATGGCCCATTTCCAAGAGACAATGTTAATCGTGTTTATCCACACTTAACAGGTTTGTTTATAAAGAGTTTGTTCCCCATGAACAAACTGTCAATTGTGACATTACATTGAACTGAGGAGGCATCTATGGGAAAGCAGCAGTAAAAAGCGTTGGGAGAAGTAACGTAACTAAAAGTGTATTTTGTAACCATGATAACACTCCTGCGCACGCCGTGTTGTCAGCCAAAGAGTTTTAGGTACTATGGCAGTCTTCCCCGCGGTCCTCCAGGGCATCCCGGCTGGGTCGTCCCCCCAGCCACCTGCGACATATATATAAAAATCAACAGTATGTACATTTCTTAAATAATTTATATACTTCTAAATGATTTCTTTTCCTTAACTTTGAGTTTATTTTCCCCCCCTCCATATAAATGTATTTGTATTTGGATTCCTTGGTTGACTGTCACTGATTTTTGAACATGTCTTATACAGTCATGGCCGAAATTATCGGCACCCCTGGAATTTTCTCAGAAAATGCACCATTTCCCCCAGAAAATTGTTGCAATTACAAATGTTTTGGTATACGCATGTTTATTTCCTTTATTTGCATTGGAACAACACAAAGAAACAGAGAACAAAAGCCAAATCTGACATCATGTCACACAAGACTCAAAAACTGGGCTGGACAAAATTATTGGCACCCTCAACTTAATATTTGGTTGCACGCCCTTTGGAAAGAATAACTGAAATCAAGCGCTTCCTATAACCATCAACAAGCTTGTTACACCTCTCAACTGGAATTTCCAACTACACTTCTTTTGCAAACTGCTCAAGGTCTGTCAGATTTGAAGGGCACCTTTTCCCAACAGCAATTTTGAGATCTCTCCATAAGTGTTCAATCGGATTTAGATTCGGACTCAATGCTGGCAATTTCAGAACTCTCCAGTGCTTTGTCTTCAACCATTTCTGGGTGCATTTAGAGGTATGTTTGGGGTCATTGTCCTGCTGGAACACCTGTGACCTCTGATGCAGACCCAGCTCTCTGACACTGGGCCCTATATTGCACCCCAATATCTTTTGGTAGTCTTCAGATTTCATGATGCCTTGCACACAGTCAAGGCATCCAGTGCCAGAGGCAGCAAAACATCCCCAAAACATCTTAGAACCTCCACCATGTTTGACTGTAGGTACTGTGTTCTTTTCTTCATAGGTCTCATTCCGTTTTCTGTAAACAGTAGAATGATGAGCTTTACCAAAAAGCTCTACTTTGATCTCATCTGTCCACAAGACGTTCGCCCAGAAGGATTTTGGCTTCCTCAAGTACATTTTGCCAAACTCCAGTCTGGCTTTTTTATGTTTCTGTGTCAGCAGTGGGGTCCTCCTGGCTCTCCTGCCATAGCGTTTCATTTCGTTCAGATGTCGACGGATAGTTCGAGCTGACACTGTTGCACCCTGAGTCTGCAGAACAGCTTGAATGTGTTTTGAAGTTGATTGGGGTTGTTTATTCACCATTCGGACTATCATTTGTTGCAGTCTTTTATCAATTTTTCTCTTCCGTCCACGTCCAGGGAGATTAGCTGCAGTGCCATGTGTTGTGAACTTCATGATTATGTTGCGCACAGTGGACAAAGGAACATGAAGATCTCTGGAGATGGACTTGTAGCCTTGAGATTGTTGATATTTTTCCACAATTTTTGTTCTCAAGTCCTCAGACAATTCTCTGCTCTTCTTTTTGTTCTCCATGCTTAGTGTGGCACACTCAGACACACAACAGAAAGGCTGAGTCAACTTTTCTCCATTTTAACTGGCATCAGGTGTGACTGCTATATTGCCAGCACCTGTTTCTTGCCACAGGTGAGTTCAAACGAGCATCATATGCTTGAAATAAAATGATTTACCCACAATTTTGAAAAGGTGCCAGTAATTTTTTCCGGCCCATTTTTGGAGTTCAGTGTGACATGATGTCAGATTTGGCTTTTTTTCTCTGTTGGTCCAGTACACATAAAGGAAATAAACGTGTGTATACCAAAACGTTTGTAATTGCAACAATTTTCTGGGAGAAATGGTGCATTTTCTGGGAAAATTCCAGGGGTGCCGATAATTTCGTCCATGACTGTAAGTTCAGCCATTTCCCAATTGACACGCTCAGGTTTACAGTCAAACAATTTTGAGTTGTTTTCTTATTTATAAGAATTTCCCTATTATAAGTGCTTGATTTTAAGTCAGAAGTACTACCTCCTAGATATATGTTAGTTATGGAAGGCTTGCCAAAATAGTGGAATTTGGTTTTAAATATTTAAAATCCAAATTTATATTGAAAGTGGTCCACAGACATTGTGTCATAGACATGTATATCTCTCCACATCACTAGATCTGTTTTGTCAGGGATTCGCAATGATTCTGATGAATCTGTCACTTTTTAATTTTCCAAAGAAATTGTTGTCTTTTTATATGCAGTCAACAAGAAAGTGTATATTTTTAATTTATAAATGTATTATTTTGTTTCTGTCTTTGACTTGAGTCTGCAGTTAGTGGGCTCATTAGCTATTAATTTTAATGATCACCAATCTCATATAAACAAACAATTTACATTTACAGAATAAAAGTGAAAAACCAGCAAGTAAACATTGAATATGGGTGACTGTGTCATGCCATCTGACAATCTGCTGACCTTCCCTCCCTGCAGGTGGTTTCCAGAGTCGGCACGCTGGCTGGCTTTAAACAAGAAGCCCGACCAGGCAATACAAATCATCAAGAAGGTATCCAGAATCAATGGACGAGCCAAAGAGGGGGAAGCGATCACAGCTGAGGTGAACATACTGTTAGATTTCACAATGAAACAATACATGTATTGCACTACAATTCTTCGATAATGATAAATGAGGCCAAACCAACTTGATTTTACTAAAGACACAACTACTGCCACAAGTACAACTTTGATTTTAATACAAACAGAGATGAAGTGTAGGGGACAGGACTACATTAAATTCATGTGCCCTCTGACTAAACTGGCATCTTTTAAAGTTCTTTAACATAAACCCACAGATTAAGAATTTCTGGAAATAGGATAATAATAAATATACAAAAATATGAAAGTCAACTTTTACTTACTGTATGCTCTGCTTAAATACTGAAATTCTGTGCAAATTTTTGTTAATCTGTTTTATAATTGGACTGTAAAATAGCTTTCCAGGTGATAATGTCTAATGCCTACAATGTGAGAGCACTTTCTTTACCCAATTTAATTTGTTTTCCTAGGATGCCACAGTAGACTTTTGGGTATTCTAAATAGTCAGGCGTGGCATCGTACAGGAGTGGCCACTGTGATGGACTGCTGCCTTGTTTCCAGTGCTGTCTGGATAGGCTTCTTCACCCCCATCCTGACCTGGATTATGGTCCAGAATGTTAATAGTTTGTCTACTGAACTACATATGATAATCCCCCAAGGCTGAAGTTAAATGATCAAAAACACAATTCTTTTACAATTGAATGTGTTAATAACACAATGAATTGGAGAAATTACTATGACAATTGATCCTAGTGTGTGGTTGACTGTGTGTGTGTTTGTCCTGTGATGGACTGACACCCTGTCCTGAGCTTGTTCCTGCCATGCACTCTCTGCTAGGTGGGATAGGCTCCTGCACCAAAACCGCCCTAAACCCAACCGCCCCACCTCACTTCACTTCACCTCACCTCACCTCACCTCACCTCACGACCTTGTTCAGGACTAAGCAGATAAGAAAATGACGGACTGACTGTAAGGAAGGTGTGCCCAAAAATTGACCAGGCAGTTACTATCTGTTTATAGTTTGCATGTCCTCTCTGTGCCACTTTGATGGTTTCTCCAGGTTATTTGCTTTTCCTTCCATGCCTTAAATTCTTGCAGGTTTAATCAATTGGTGATTCAGGGTGGATTGTTGCCCTTCAGATATCTTTCTTCTTCATTTTTGGTTTTCTACACTTATTCATTGTATTTTGTTTTTGTCAATAGCTGATGGCTCATTTACAAAATAACTGAAGTGTTTGTGATTAATGCTGTGTTCCATTTACCTCGGAAGTCAATTGTCTTGAGGTGGGAATGACAGCACACCAGAGTTAATTGCATTCCAGTAAAAAGTTAGGAAAACAAATATTGATTCCTCCAGTGGAACCTTTGTTGTGCTTGCTCGTTTGGAATAAATAGCAATTAATAAACATGCTTTACACAGTATTTTGTGCATCTAAAACACCATTAGAGCATGTCTACAGATAGAGGTTGGACAGTACTGTGTGGCATGACTCGTTTAACAAGACACAAGGAAACAGAAGTACTAATGAGAGGTATGAAACTACAATTTTCACTATAGTTCACGGTGTAATTCATCATTTTGGACTGACGTCAGACAAACTCGGATTTGACAGACCAGCCCCAAGTTTCCAAGTTGGAAATCTGACTTAATGGGGCGAACTGGGAAATTCCAACTTCCTACTTCAAATGGAATGCAGCATTAATACACAAGACGAAACAAGTTTTGATAACTTTGTGAAATATCATTTGTTGTATTTACCAGGTATTACTGATGCATATGCAGAAAGAGATCCAGGTCAGTAAGAAAGCATACACGGTTTATGACCTCTTTGCTACTCCAATGATGAGGAAGATTACAGTAAGCCTCATGTTTATTTGGTATGATGGCCTTTTGATGTATTAGTCTATACTGCTGGTGGCATTGCGATTTACAATGTTGTTCTAATCACTAGCTGGCATATGATCAAAGCAAAGCTAATGTTTGTGTTATTTCTGAATGATTATGCTTTGATTACTTTTATAGCAATTTTGAGGGCTAAGGGACCGCGCAGCGGTTGGTGTTGCACTCTTAATGGCCTTTGGACCTGTGTTTTACATTTACAACTGCAGTGTCTCCCGACTAGCATTTAAATGCTCAAGCATTGCAATAAAGAAATAGTTCCATAAATAAATAATCCAAAAACTTATGCCATTAAACCAAATTCATGTACCAGAGTGTTTAAAATACATACGCCAATGAATGGTAAAATCCAAATCGGAAAGTTAAAACCGCAAATGTTCTTTCCTTCCCTTTCTCTAATCTCGTCAGGACTCGTGAGTGCAATCCGCCAGTTCAGCCGGTACCCACGGACCTGGAGCTGCCACCTCACCTTGGTCACCACAGCTTGTTTTATGCTGTGTGTTTTATTTTGGGAAAATGGTTCAAAGGTTTTAACAGAAAATAAGCAGGCAGGAATCAGAGAGGAAAGGTCCAATACTTCAATTGTTTACTTGTTCAAATATAGTATCAGTTACATACAATATAATGGTAATAAATATACAGATATAGGAATTGTACTATTGACTCACAGTAATACAGATATATATGAATTATACTATTGACTTACAGTAATACAGATATATGAATTATACTATTGACTTACAGTAATATCAAAGAAAAACCCAGAGCCATCATCCTAGACCAGTAGACTGAGGGAGCCCGCGTGTCAGTCTCGTCAGAGGATCAACTCGTGAGCCTGGTCCAATACCGGGCGGTGTGCACATTCCCCACGGTTGAGCTTCCAAAGAAACTGAGGGCGGAACCTTCCCTTATATACTAATTGAGTGTCCTTGCCCAAAACGGCTTACGTGTAAGCAGTGTACACAGAAGTGATCAGTTTCTGCACACCCCTTCCCATGGGACACTTATGTTTTATCTCTACTAAGCCTAAAACAACCCTTCTTAGAGACATCAAAACAACTTACAGAAAAACATCTTGCATTAATTTAACCTTTTCCCTAAAACATTCTGAAACCCTTTATGAGAAACAAGTTTTTGCACATTCTTTCGCTATCATCCCAGACATTCCAATCTTTGTAGCTGGTTTTGCACTGAAGCGACCAACCCCCTCTTATTCCTTTATTTCATCCCTTCTCCTGTTACAGAGAAAACCTTTTTTATTACAATCGGTCCCTCGCTCAGCGCAAAATCTGCAACCTTGTCTGTCGTGCTCTGTTATTAATTCGTTTTAAAACACAAAACACATAGCAATTGAATATAGTCATTAAAGCAATAATAATAATAAGCAGCACCAAAGGGTGGAGAAAAACTGACAACATTGTGGATGCCTTTGGTGACCAACCTGTAAAGATTGACCACCACGCATTTACAGATTCACCTTCAATTTTGGTCCCTAAAATTTGTAATTGAGACGTCGTCATGACTGTCAGTACAGTAAGTGCATCTACATGTTTTTGATGTTTAGCAGCCAATTCTTTTAATTGTAGGGAGCTATTTAATAGACGTTCAGCTACAGCCAGTGAAATTGAGGTCGGAGCATGCCAGACTTGCCACTGGACCTTGGTAAGATGGTTTTCAGTGGTGTAATTATTCAGATAGTAAATATTATTTGCTATTTGCCAGACATATACATTATCAAGACATCCAGAAAACGGAACCTGTGGCAGCCTACGATTAGCGATGGTGGTGGAAACACAGAGTCGGTGAGGTCCCACTTCATACAGAGTGGTGTTCTGATTAACTAGTCTCCAATTACAGGTGGTTGCTTTACCTGAAGTACATGGGTTTTCCTGTCCTGACATCAATCCACAGAACATACCAATATTGGTGTGTTCACAATTTCGTAAATCATATGTTTTGTTTGTTTTAGGTTCTAGCCACTCACCATCCAATTGTAGCTGCCAAAAGTGTCCGTGTGCAACAACAGGTAAAACGTGATATCTACACAAGGTTATCATAGTGGTAACATTATATTGAAACCAATACCCATTACATATTGTATCATTACACTCAGTATTTTCAGGTTTAACCGTTAACCATAAGCTACTGCTAATGTTCCATATATCTTGCCATATTTGCATAGTATTAGTCCTTAAAGCCATTTGCATGTTATTTTTCTGTATCTGTGCTTGTAATATGTTAAAAGTGCATACAGTCCAGTTCATGAAAGTTGAGACATTTAGCCATCGAGTGTCATTGCTAGCCGTGATTATCCAATCTGAAGCGCGTTGTTCCCAGTTTACTGTTTGCTGATGAGAGACCATGGACTGAGGTAACCACCTAGCCATTTGGTCTGCCACTTTGTGAGTATGTCGTCCCACATTCTCAAGCTTGTTTGCAGTTATTTCATTATCTACGGTGTTTAAAGTTCCTAGGGTGGTGCCAACCCCTCCTAAGAAAGTGTCATACCATGCCCGTTTAGCACGCTTACACTGTGGCAACAGTGGAAACGTCACTTGCCATGTAACCTTAGTCCTTTTTGCTGTCATAGAAACAAGTTTACATGTGTCAATTATTGGTTCTACATGTGACTGTCTCGTTATGGGGGTTCTGGCCCACACAGCTATAGCAAGCATTGGTATAGTCCTGTTAATAATATCGGTTGAATTAATCCAGCCAATGGGCCCAGTCTTATTAGAGGTGTATTCGCCTGATGTTGCATTAACCTCGCACTGTACCTTGGAGCCGTTCCAGGGCCCCATACACCAAGTTACTTTCGACGTCCAGGTAATGTTTAAGTTTCCAGAGCACTCAATCAGATACTTCTGTGGTTTTACCCCCAGCACTTTCAAGTTCGAGGAGTAGATGGTGCACCCGTCACCAGTCGTAATGTTGAGGACATTGCAAAACCGATTCTCCGGACACGTCGTGTTCTCCTGCTGTCTAAATTTAGTGGAATTGTTCCACCACCATCGGACCTCAGTCGTCTCCTTTGCCTCGTCTCCTAAGGTAGTGGCTTTTACTCCTATTCAGGACGCCCCCAATTCTGTAAAACAAGAACACAGCATGTTGCACCCACTCCTCACTCCCTCCTGAAACAGAATTTATGATTACGATACTACCTATTTACATTGTGTTAATTCTAAAAAAAAAAAAAAAAATTTAACTTACACTTTAGCTTTACCCTTAACAATTTCGTGCTGCATGGTCTAATTCTTCAACGGGATATAAAGTCCTTCCTTTATTTTTCCCCTTCCCTTTGCCCTTGGCTTTCTTTCCTCCTTTCTTGTGTTTACTCTTGCGCCGGTTTTTCTCCCTATCTTCCTCCTCCTCTTCCTCCGAGGAGCTCTCGGAAGATAAAGAGGGACCAGTTTCATCACGCTTCTTACTCAACTTTTCCCATTCTGCAAAGGTAAGGAGCGAATGTACTTCCGCCTTTGCCACTTGTTTCTTTATTCCACCAGACTTATCTATAAGTCCTTTTTTCTTTGCCATATCCAGGAGCACTCCTGTAGGCTGTCCATCTATTTCCTCCTTGGGGACTTCAGCATTAATTAACGCTCCCCATAACTCCTTTCTATTCACTCCTCCTGTCCTATTGGCGCTATCTCTCGGTATGACCCCAGTGGATTGTGTTACAGCTGTCCCTGGCGGGGCTCCTCCCCACTCACCCAGGTCATCTAAATCCCGTAATTTGGCTACAACTTCCCCCACTCCTGCTCCTACCTCATTCAGTAGGAGAGTCATTACTATTCCTTTCAAATTAGCAGGAGCCGTTCTTATCAGGATGGTCCTGGCCATAGACGTAAAGGGGAATATATCTAATTGATCTGCTTGGCCCGCTACCACGGCATCCCTCATTGCCAATTCTCTAACCACTCGAATCGCCTGCTGCAAAGTCGTCCATGGTTTTACTTCAGGCCAATTCTGTGGGTGCGGATATATTTCAAATGCTGCGTTCGCCGCCAGCGCCAACAACGTACTGTCCCCTTCTAACTTATTCAGTTCTTGTCTCATTGCTTGTTTAAAACGGGAATCGACAACATAATCTGTAAATTCAGTACCATCCCCCTTATCCAACGACACATGCCCTGCTCCTGCATCATGCAAGCGTACAAGCCATGTGTCTGCTGGCTCATTTCGCCCTTGTGCATAACGTGATCTAAATCCTTCTCTTTCTTGTGCAGTGTAATCTTCATATACATCTCCCCTCCTAACATTACCCTGTGCATCAGTAAAAAGTCTACGACGTGTCACGGGTTTAGCCTGTAAAGGCAGAGGATCAATTACCGACCCTGCATCGGGTCCGTCATCATCCTCATAATCATCATCCCAAATATTACTATCCCATTTTTCAGGATCCCACTCATGGACGTTAACTGCGGCTACAAACGCTTTAACCTTCGCAACATCCGGTTTACGCTTCTTTTTCGCATTCACCTTGGCTATGCAAAAGGCTGCCTTTTCCGCCATCCCCTCGGCTCTCTGTACCCGCGGCAATAATACAGCTACCTGGGATTCGGCCATTGAGGCCCGCCCTAACGCATCCGCCAAGTCCATTTGCATTGTCTTAATCTCCCTTTCTTTTTTGTCTACCAGACTATCCAGATTTTTAACCGCAGTTAGCAAAACCCACCCTCGCGTCTGCAAGCCCATTATGGGTTCCTTTGCAGACACCTGACCTTTCTTAAGCGCGGCTAGTACATTCACTGGTGTTGGGGGATCCAAGCTCTGCCAATATTGTGCTAACCCCCCCCCCCCCCCCCCCCCCACATCTCAATTCTCTGGCGCAGTCTTCCCATACCATTTCCTCCCAGCCTGGGAGAGGTAAAGGAGCTGCGCCAGGGTTTTTATCCTTTTTCTTAAACATCTCTGATTTCCTTTGCCTCACTTAATAATTGAATATTTTACCAAATTCCCCAAAATCCTGCAACCGACTACGCCAAAATGTTTTAGTTTTTGGGAAAATGGTTCAAAGGTTTTAACAGAAAATAAGCAGGCAGAAATCAGAGAGGAAAGGTCCAATACTTCAATTGTTTACTTGTTCAAATATAGTATCAGTTACATACAATATAATGGTAATAAATATACAGATATAGGAATTGTACTATTGACTCACAGTAATACAGATATATATGAATTATACTATTGACTTACAGTAATACAGATATATGAATTATACTATTGACTTACAGTAATATCAAAGAAAAACCCAGAGCCATCATCCTAGACCAGTAGACTGAGGGAGCCCGCGTGTCAGTCTCGTCAGAGGATCAACTCGTGAGCCTGGTCCAATACCAGGCGGTGTGCACAGATATATGAATTACAGTAATCCCTCGCTACTTCGCGGTTCACTTTTCGCGGATTCACGTCTTCGCGGGTTTTTAAATACAAGTGATTGCCCGCCTATCGCGGAAGTTATGTTCCAGACCCATCAGCAACAGGAGAAAATCCGCGATATAGAAAGACCATATAAATAAACATTTTTATAGTTTAAGCCTTAAAATACCCATCCCACATGCTTTAAACACATGTAAACTTATAAAACACACTTTGTTAACACATATGATATGTGGATGTCAGGCTAAGGATATGAGTAACATCTCACTATTATAAAACATTTTAACTTCACGCAAGACAAGACAGTGAGACAGGAAAATACAAGGCTTTAAAATTATTGACACGCAAAGCGACAAGCAGCACAAAGCCAGCACAAAGTCCACTTCTCCTTAGCATTCATTCAGCTCCCCACCCCCTTGACAATGCGAAGTGGCAGGAGCCTACTGCGCCTACGGGGAGGGGGGGTTTGAGCAAACGTGCGTTCAGCCCTCACACACCTCCACTCCTCCCCCTCCTTCTGAACGAGCAGAGCGACAAGCAGGCATTTTGGCAGAAGCAGCACAAAGTCCATTTCTGCTCAGCGTGAGTTCAGCTGCCCCCCTTCACAAAGCGAGTGCAGACACATTGACGTCTGATCGCTGCGTGCAGTGTGCAGTGTTGGTCTGAGGTGTTTAAGAATGCAGAAAGTGTTTAAGAGCATAGGAAGTGTTTATAAGAGTGTGGGAAAGGTTAACAAGAGAGTGAGAAAGGTTTATAAGAGTGTGGGAAGGGTTTATAAAGCCTTAAAATATGTATAATTAATAAAATAAATATAAGTCGCTACTTCGCGGATTTTCAACTATAGGTGAGGGATTACTGTATACTATTGACTTACAGTAATATCAAAGAAAAACCCAGAGCCATCATCCTAGACCAGTAGACTGAGGGAGCCCGCGTGTCAGTCTCGTCAGAGGATCAACTCGTGAGCCTGGTCCAATACCGGGCGGTGTGCACATTCCCCACGGTTGAGCTTCCAAAGAAACTGAGGGCGGAACCTTCCCTTATATACTAATTGAGTGTCCTTGCCCAAAACGGCTTACGTGTAAGCAGTGTATACAGAAGTGATCAGTTTCTGCACACCCCTTCCCACGGGACACATGTTTTATCTCTACTAAGCCTAAAACAACCCTTCTTAGAGACATCAAAACAACTTACAGAAAAACATCTTGCATTAATTTAACCTTTTCCCTAAAACATTCTGAAACCCTTTATGAGAAACAGGTTTTTGCACATTCTTTCGCTATCATCCCAGACATTCCAATCTTTGTAGCTGGTTTTGCACTGAAGCGACCAACCCCCTCTTACTCCTTTATTTCATCCCTTCTCCTGTTACAGAGAAAACCTTTTTTATTACACTGTGCCATCTCCCAGATGTCTATATGTTGGGACAGCCTCCTTCAATCAGTTCCCTTAGCCTCCTCTGCCTCTTGACATCAGCTACTGAGAGTGTGTTCACCTCTTGCTGCTCCTCCAGCTCTCCATCAGGATCTTCATAAACTAAGCATAACTAACATCCGGCGCCGCCGAGAGTGGCAGCCTTTTCAGCAGCTCCGTGTATGACTATATGTGTATGTGTATTTTTCTACTTTTATTTTTCTATTTTTATTTATTGATCACTCCTACCACTTTATTTTATGTGGATTTGTTCCCTGGACACACTTACTTTTACAACGTGGGCATGGATTTTTACACGCCGAGATTCGCCTATTCAAGTACTCAACTTCGAGCGCTGAGAACAAATGCCAGTGCCGGTGTGGTTCCCTATTTACCTAACGAGGTAAGAAGGCGGTATCGTGGCAGCAGAGCCGGCACTAAGCTAAAAATGAAGCGGCTTGCGAGAAAGTGGCGTTTTAAGCCTTCGGTGCCTTCTGTTATTCTGGGGAATGTGAACTCAATCTCAAATAAGATCGACAAACTGGCTGCGCTGGTGAAATATGTCAGAACCTACAGAGAATGCAGTTTGTTGTGTTTCTGCGAAACGTGGCTAACTAACACCATCCCAGATGCTAATGTAGAGCTACCCGGGTTTAGCACAGTTAGAGCGGACAGAGACGCAAGTACCTGTGGGAAGCACAAAGGAGGAGGACTCGCTCTCTATGTTAATACACGGTGGTGTGACTCTGGACATGTTAAAGTAAAAATCTGCACTTGCTGCAGGGACATCGAACTGTTGGCCGTAAGTCTGCGTCCCTATTACTTGCCCAGTTTGGACACGTCATTGTTGTCATCGTGTATATTCCTCCTCGGGCGGACGTGGAGATAGCGAGTGACATCATCCATTCTGCTGTTGCTAAGTTACAAACGCAGCACCCCGAGGCACTTGTGCTAATCGCTGGAGACTTTAACCATGTGACGCTGGACAAAACATTACCTGCATTCTCCCAGTATGTGGACTGCAACACCCGGGGAAATAAGACTATTGATTTACTGTATGCAAACGTTAAAGACGCATACAGCGCCACCCCGCTGCCTGCGCTTGGGAAAGGAGATCATAACCTGGTTCTGCTTCAGCCTCACTACAAACCAAAAGTGAGAGTCCTACCTGTAACCACACGATCATTCAGGAAGTGGACCCCGGAGGCTGAGAATGCTCTGAGACAATGTTTTGAAACTACAGACTGGGATATCCTGCAGGGATCTCATAGTGAGAACACTGAGGTAAAGTTGTTGACTGCACTACTGACTACATCAACTTCTGTATGGACATTGTAGTTCCAGTAAGAACTGTACGCTGCTATGCTAACAACAAGCCATGGATTACATGTGACATCAAGGGCCTTTTGAACCAGAAAAAAAGGGCTTTTAAAGACGGTGATCAGCATGAGCTAAAGCGCGTGCAGAAGGAACTCCGAGTCCAGCTCAGGACGGCGAAGGAGCAGTACAGGAGAAAGCTGGAGCAGAAGTTGCAGAACAACAGCATGAAGGAAGTGTGGGATGGGATGAAGATCATCACTGGCTGCAGCTCAAAGCGGGGTACCACCATCGAGAGAGACGTGAAGAGAGCAAACCAAATGAACATCTTCTTTAACAGGTTTGACCACCCTAACCCACTCTCACCTCGGAGTACTGCACTCTCTACACATCCTTCTGCTGATACCAACATAGGAGAGACATCCCCACCCACAATTACAGCAGCGCAAGTGAGCAGAGAGCTGAGGAAACTTTGTGCCAGCAAAGCAGCAGGTCCAGATGGAGTATCGCCACGACTGCTGAAGGTCTGTGCATCAGAGCTGGGGGGTCCTCTACAGCGCATCTTCAACCTGAGCCTGGAACAGGGGAAAGTCCCGAGGCTTTGGAAAACATCTTGCATCACCCCAGTCCCAAAGGTATCACGTCCTGGTGAGCTGAATGACTTCCGGCCTGTCGCTCTAACATCACATGTGATGAAGACCATGGAGCGGCTGCTGCTTCCCCACCTGAGGCCACAGGTCCAACACGCCCTTGACCCTCTGCAGTTCGCATACCAGGAGAAGGTGGGAGCGGAAGATGCCATCATCTATATGCTACATCGATCCCTCTCCCACTTGGACAGAGGCAGTGGCGCTGTAAGAATTATGTTTCTAGACTTCTCTAGCGCCTTCAACACCATCCAACCTCTGCTCCTTAGGGACAAGCTGACAGAGATGGGAGTAGATTCATACCTGGTGGCATGGATCGTGGACTATCTTACAAACAGACCTCAGTATGTGCGTCTCGGGAATTGCAGATCTGACATTGTGGTCAGCAACACAGGAGCGCCTTAGGGGACTGTACTTTCTCCGGTCCTGTTCAGCCTATATATATCGGACTTCCAATATAACTCGGAGTCCTGCCACGTGCAAAAGTTTGCTGACGACACTGCTATCGTGGGCTGCATCAGGAGTGGGCAGGAGGAGGAGTATAGAAACCTCATCAAGGACTTTGTTAAATGGTGCGACTTAAACCACCTACAACTGAACACCAGCAAAACCAAGGAACTGGTGGTGGATTTTAGGAGACCCAGGCCCCTCATGGACCCCGTGATCATCAGAGGTGACTGTGTGCAGAGGGTGCAGACCTATAAATACCTGGGAGTGCAGCTGGACAATAAATTGGACTGGACTGCCAATACTGATTCTCTGTGCAAGAAAGGACAGAGCCGCCTGTACTTCCTTAGAAGACTGGCATCCTTCAACATCTGCAGTAAGATGCTGCAGATGTTCTATCAGATGGTTGTGGCGAGTGCCCTCTTCTATGCAGTGGTGTGCTGGGGAGGCAGCATTAAGAAGAAGGATGCCTCACGCCTGGACAAACTGGTGAGGAAAGCAGGCTCTATTGTTGGCATAGAGCTGGACGGTTTGACATCCGTAGCAGAGCAACAGGCACTCAGCAGGCTCCTATCAATTATGGAAAATCCACTACATCCATTAAACAGTGTCATCTCCAGACAGAGGAGCAGTTTCAGCGACAGACTGCTGTCACTGTCCTGCTCCACTGACAGACTGAGAAGATCATTCCTCCCCCAAACTATGCGTCTCTTCAATTCCACCAGAGGGGGTAAACGTTGAACATTATTCAAGTTATTGTCTGTTTTTTACCTGCATTTTTTATTACTCTTTAATTTAATATTTTTTGCTGCTGGAGTATGTGAATTTCCCCTTGGGATTAATAAAGTATCTATCTATCTATCTATCTATCTATCTATCTATCTATCTATCTATCTATCTATCTATCTATCTATCTATCTATCTATCTATCTATCTATCTATCTATCTATCTATCTATCTATCTAATCAGCAGTCCGACTGCTGCCCCGATTTGTCCTCTTTCTTTATCTCTCTCAAAACACAGCGCTCACTCTGTGTTTTGTTTCTTTTCTTTTTACTTTTCCTGATTTCTCTCCTGCACTTACCCTAGTCCCATTTATTCTAATAAAAATGCTCTCAGCTGGTATCTTGAATGTCATACTTTATTGGCCTACAATCACTAATTATCACTAACGCACACCAGTACTTAGTATCCTGCACCAACACAAGATTGAAAACAAGGGGACATGCTGCTGCTGAAAAGGATGAATAGCTAAAACAATTCTCATGATTTACATCTCCCTTACACCTCTCTCCACAATCAGACCCATGTGAATGAGTGTGGGTGTATGTGTAATTGGGTCTTGCAGTTTTCTCACATCTTACTTAAAGTTAGTTGGTGGCTTTGTCATCAGTAACTGAATTTTAGTTTTGGATTTCTTCAATTATATACTGTATTTGTTATTAGTGGTTTAATTAAAACACAACATTATTTGTAACAAAAGGAGACAAAAGATCACAAAAGAGTTGTGGCACCAGATGGCAAACCCCATTTAATTGTTGGCAAAATAACAAACACAAATTAACAGCAATCACGATAATGTCTTTCCAGACGCAAGTCCAAGACTGAACTGAAGCAATATTGTGGTGAGGTGGTTATAAAGCAGGGAGGCAGGAAGAGGTGGGCTTAGGTGACTGGAAACTGGAAGTGATGTCAGAGGTCTTTGGGCCATCAGTCTCCTGGCCTGTCGATGGAGGAAGGGGAATGTCATTGAAAAACAGAGCCAACCACGGACTTCATTGCAAAATTCAATACATTTTTCTAAAAGTTTGAGTAGTATCCACTTGCAGAGCCACAGCACCATACGTCACCGGAGTTGTTAGACCCGCAGTTACAGATCCGGAAGTGGCGTCACCTTCGTTTCAGGACTGACTTCGTAAAATTACTTTTGGAAGGTTTTGGCAGGTCTCGGCAAAGCCCAGAAAGTACCTGTTCAGAAATTAAGTGATAAAAATGAGAAGGGAAAAACAGTACATCAAACCAAATAATACGCATCATTGTGAAGTTCGGAGGGTTTCTGCCATCACGTTGTGTCATACATCAAACTAAACAATACGGATCATTTCTGTGAAATACACTATTAACATTTACGTTGTGTTCAGGTCTGTGGAAACCATTTAACATGTCGACAAAATTAAAATCATCAACATCTGTGTTAATTGAAAACAGTTTTTCGTTTATATTCATAAAATGAATATACAATATTATTACAGTGTTTGCACCACGTTAGAGTTTAGTAAAATGTTAATAATAAAAGTTATTACATTTTTAAAAATATACTGTACAATGCATATGTGCAATATTGTTCTAAACCAATTTAGAATAAATATCTAAGCCAATCTTAATATTTTCAAACATGTATGTGAACAAAACATATTCTACACTGAATTATGCTATATATTAATTGCCTTATATAGAACTACTCTAATTTTTGTCACTTATTATTACAAATGATAGGTCATCAAAAGAAAAAAAATACAAATACTAATAAGAACACAATTTATTTATATAGCACCCTACCTATGCCCAAAATTCAGAAAGAACAACAGGACCTGTATAACATTGGCTACAAATAATCTCTTCACTAAATAAAAATAAATACAGTATATACAAAACATTCAAATAGAAGAAAAGACAATAATCCAGACTAAAATACAACATATAATACTACAAAAAAATCTTGAACAAATAAATTGTGATAAAAATTCAAACCTTGAGTACCTGGACAGATAGAGGGGGTAAACTGAAAGAAGGGGCAGAATGTCAGGTCTGTTTAATGTCTTCCTAAACTAATGAGTTAAAAAAAATGAATGGAGTCAGCTGATCTCATTAAATTTGCGGGGGGTCATTCCACAGTCTGGGCACTATATAGCTGAGGTCCCTGCTGTCACCCACAGAGTGCAGGTTAGTGAGGGGCACAGACTGAGAGGACCTTAGTGGGTGGGTGCAGGTGCAGCAGGATGGCTGTGATATGCTCGCTGTTCTTTCTTCCCAATTCCTAATGGCAGTCAGGGTGTCGTTGTCTAGCCTGTAGAGGTCTGTGCATCCCTCCATGCATATGCCTCCCCTGACCATCACTGACCCACCACCAAAGTGGTCATGCTGAACGATGTTGCAGGCAGCATAACGTTCTCCACAGCTTCTCCAGACCCTTTCACATCTGTCATGTGTGCTCAGGGTGAACCTGCTCTCATCTGTGAAAAGCACAGGGCACCCCCAGTGGTGGACCTGCTTATTCTGGTATTCTATGGTAAATGCCAATCAAGCTCCACAGGGCCCAATAGAGAACGTTGGGCCCTCAGGCCACCCTCATGAAGTCTGTTTCTTTTTGTCCAAGGTCAGAGACATTCTCACCAGAGGCCTGTTTGCTGAAGGTCATTTTGTAGGCTCTGCCAGTGCTCAGCCTGTTCCTCCTTGCCCAAAGGAGCAGATACTGGAGGGTCCTGCTGATGAGTTAAGGACCTTCTACGAGGGGCCCTGTCCAGCTCTCCTAGAGTAATTGCCTGTCTGTCTCCTGGAATCTCCTCCATGCCCTTGAGACTGTGCTGGGAGACACAGCAAACCTTCTGGCAATGACACGTATTGATGTGCCATCCTGGAGAAGCTGGACTACCCGTGCCTCCTCTGTAGGATCCAGGTATGGCCTCATTGCACCAGTAGTGACACTGACCATAGACAAATGCAAAACTAGTGAATAAACAGATGAGGAGGGAAAAATGTCAGTGGCCTCCACCTGTTAAGCCGTTCATCCCTGTTTTGGGGGTCCTCTCATTGGTACCCATCCCCCCCCCAGTGCACCAAAGCAGCTGAAACTGAACAACAGGCCCTCTGCTACTTAACTGACCAGATCAACAGCCCAAAAGATTCATTGACTTGATACTATACTCTCATTCAAAAGGGTTCCTTTAACTTTTTTGAGCAGTATATTTTAATGTAATATTGTGTTTTTATAAGTCACTGCACAAATTACTGAAATACACTCAATAATAGTTTTGGTTGCCTCACACTTCAGTATTTTAATTTCACTTTGAGAAGCATGAAAGATAATTGTGGTGAATCTCAACTTATGATTACATTTTTACTACGTATATATTATTGAGGGACTTTTTTTTTAAATCAGCTGGTCACTTTATTTTAACAAGCAATGTAAATAACCTGTTTACTCATTACCCTATTTTCATTTTCTACACAATACTGTAATAACTGTACAATTCAGCAGGCTAAAATAACAGACACACAAACACACTCACTATGCATACATACTACAGGTGCCGTCATTGGTTCCCCTGTGGACTGGGCTGTACATGCTGGGATCTTTGGCGCTTGTCATCCCAGTAGCATGTGAGGTGTCACCAATGGTTTACCCTGCTCCTCAAGATGGCTCTGTCTCCTCCCTGTTCCAGTCTCAGTTCAAGGTTGTCGAGATGACAAAAGTATTTTTTTCTGAGATGTTCAATATGTTGAAAAAATTGCCTGTGGCTAGCATCCAGCGTAATTTTTTGTCTAAATTCTCCACTTCTCTTTTTGTAGCATTATAGTCCATTATCATTTCTAGCCATGGAATCTCCTATCCCTGTGCAGGTCACATTGTGCACCAAGGATGTGTCATTTGTTTAGACAAACTTTAATGTTTTCACTGGCCTATTCTTTGTGGCCAGCAGTTGATGTGGGAGCTCTGGCTTATTTTTCCTTATTGTGCTAAGTATTGTTACCTTCCTCTTGAGGAGCTACTGTCCCAGTTTGTGTAAAAGTAAAACTCCCAGTTTGTGTAAAAGTTATTGCATATGGTGTTGTGGCCATGCAACTTTTGTCATGTCCAGGGCAAACCTCATGCCTTAATTTCTCACAGGACTTCCTCCATCTGACTTTCATTTGTTAATGAAATGACATCCTCTGCTCTTCCGTATCTCTGTGCTTCCCCTTGAGCATGTTATTTATAGCTTTGGACTGGGTTATCATTTTTATGCAGATGATGCTTAGATCTATTTCAGTGTTAAAAGTGACACTTCATCACAGCTTTCTCAGCTCACAACTTGCCTCAGTGAAATTACATTAAAATTAAAACCTGAACAGGGCAAAACTTTTTAAAATTAAATTGAAACATAACTGAACTCCTGCAAAGTGACACTAAAGTGCAACTTAAGAAAACAAGCACCTCTGCAAGAGAACCACCTCTTTCAACCTTCGCAAGTATATCCAGTTTTTAATACCTGGAAAAGTTTTGGGATTAAAATGCTCAGAGATCTTTATATAGACAACATATTTACATCTTTTGAACAATTGCGTTCAAAATTCAACCTCCCAGCTACACATTTCTTTTACTATCTTCAAATTAGAAATTTTGTTAAACAGAAATTGCCCAATTTCCCCCACCTTGCACCCTCCACAATGCTGGAAAAAATACTGCTCAATTTCGAGGAAACAAGCACTATTTCCGCAATATATAAAATCTTATTAGAGTCCCTACCTTTCAAAGATCCAAGAGGACATTGGGAAGAAGATCTCTTAATCAATATATCAGAAAAGGAGTGGAAGGTAGCAAAGCAGAGAATTCACTCGAGTTCTATATGCGCAAAGCATAGAATTATTCAACTAAAAATTATATATCGAGCACATCTGTCTCGCTTAAAACTCCAAAATATTTCCAGGGCAGGATCCAACCTGCGAGCGCTGCAACCAAGCTCCTGCCTCACTGGGTCACATGTTTTGGGCCTGCACCAAACTAACATCATTTTGGACAAAAATTTTTAAGTGCCTCTCAGACAGCCTTGGTATCACAATCCCTCCTAACCCATTAACAGCTGTGTTCGGTGTTCTTCCAGATGGACTTGAATTGGAGAAGGACAAGCAAACTGTGATTGCATTCACTACACTTTTGGCACGCAGACTTATTTTGTTAAATTGGAAGAATCCTAATTCTCCTCTTATAAGTCAGTGGGAAACCGATGTTTTATATTATTTGAAATTGGAAAAAATCTAATTTTTAGTTAGAGGATCTGTACAAAATTTTTTCAAAACATGGCAGGATTTAATCAATATTATTTTAGAATAAGAGAAATAACTATTATCGCATTTAACTCCCTTCTCCATCTCTTATTTACATATATATTTACTTCTCCCTTTCTTTTGTTTAATGTTGCCTTATTAAAAAGCCTTAAGCAATTTTCCTTTAGCTAAGCTCTCCTTCTCAGGGGTGGGGTTTGATTAGTCTTCAAATTTGTTGGGTTATAAATTGATCTGTTTGTATGGAATGATTACAATGAAAATTAATAAAATAAAAATATTAAAAAAAAAAGAAAACAAGCTCCTCTTCAACTATTCTTGGTGATGATCTCATCAGACCTTCTTTTACAGCAAAGAATCTTGGTGTTACTTTGATTCCTCCTTTTCTTATTTCGCCCATGTAAGCCATATTAAGAACCTTCCACCTGTGTCACATTTCTTATGTTTGCTCATTCCTCTCCTTTTCTGATGCTGAGAATCTCGTCCCTGCTTTTATCACATCCCGCATTGATTATTGTAAGTCACTGCTGGCAGGTGCCACTTCTAATCTTATAGCACAGCTCCAGCTGACTCCTTGAGGGACGCACAGACCTCTACAGGCTAGACAACGACACCCTGACTACCATTAGGTATTGGGAAGAAATCCTTGTACCCATTGTCAGACACTGTGCATCTTATGTCATATCCAGGGCAACCCTCATGCCTTAATTTATAATATAATAATTATCTTAATTTTATAATAATATAATCGTATAGCACAGCTCCAGCTGATTCAAAACTCAACTGCAAGAGTCTTGACACCAACCAACAACAGCGAGCACATCACAGCCATCCTGCTGCACCTGCACTGCTCCCTGTGTCTTACAGGATTTCATATCAAATTCTGTTATTGACCTGCCCACTAAGGTCCTCTCATTCTGTGCCCCTCATTAACCTGCACTCTGTGGGAGACAGCAGGGCTCTCAGCTATATAGTGCCCAGACTGTGGAATGACCCCCCCCAAATTTAATGAGATCAGCTGACTCCATTCATTTTTTTTTTTTTTACTCATTAGTTTAGGAAGACATTAAACAGACCTGACATTGTGCCCCTTCTTTCAGTTTACTCCCTTTACCTGTCCAGGTACTCAGGGTTTGAATTTTTATCGCAATTATTTATTTTTTATTTGTTCAAGATTTTTTTGTAGTATTATATGTTGTATTTTACTCTGGATTATTGTCTTTTCTTCTATTTGAATGTTTTATATATCCTGTATTTATCTTTATTTAGTGAAGAGATTATTTGTAGCCAATGTTATATAGATCCTGTTGTTCTTCCTGAATTTTGGGCATAGGTAGGGTGCTATATAAATAAATAGTGTTCTTATTAGTATTTTTATTTTTTTTCTTTTGATGGCCCATCATTTATAATAATAAGTGACAAAAACGAGAGCAGTTCTATACAAGGCAATTAATATATAGCATAATTTAGTGTAGAATATGTATTGCCGTTTTCTTCACATGTTTAAAAATATTAGATTGGCTTAAATATTTATTCTAAATTGGTTTAGAGCAATATTGCACTGTGCATTTTAAACAATGTAATAACTTTTATTATTAACGTTTTACTAAACTCTTAATGTGGTGTAAACATTGTAATTATATTGTATATTTCATTTCATGAATGTAAACGAAAAACTGTTTTCAATTAACACAGATCTTGATGATTTTAATTTTGTCGACATGTTAAATGGTTCCCACAGACCCAAACACAACGTAAATGTTAATAATGCATTTCACAGAAACAATCCGTATTGTTTAGTTTGATGTATGACATGACGGAATGGCAGAAACCCTCTGAACTTCACAATGATGCGTGTTATTTGGTTTGATGTACTGTTTTTCCCTTCTCATTTTTATCACTTAATTTTTGAACAGGTCCTTGACCCATTACTTTCCAGGCTTTGCTGAGACCTGCCGAAACCTTCCAAAAGTAATTTTACGAAATCAGTCCTGAAATGACGGTGACGTCATTTCCAGGTCTGTAATTGCTGGTCTACAACTGCAGGTCTACAACTGCGGTGACGTATGGTGCTGTGGCTCTGCAAGTGGATATTATTGGAAAGTTCAGGCCTGAAGTGTAAACTGTCAGGTGGGACCACCAGGGGGTTTTGCTGCACCCCAAACCCCATTCACATAGGCATAGACACAAGTCCTGATTAAAATAAAGGGTTTTATTCTTTTAAATACCTTCACAAACAGGTTCTCAGAAGGCATACAGCACACACAACACAATTCTCCAGGCTTTTTTTCTTCTTCTGCTCCTCCAGGCAAGCTTCGTCTGCTTCTCTTTACATAAAACCCTAGAGCACTTCCAGTGTCCTGATACTGTGGATCAGGAGTACTTCTGGGTATGTCTGTAGCCTAGCAAAGTAGGTCTCATAAGATGCTTCAGTGCCCCTTGGGGGCACCCACAGGACCTAATGGGGCTACCCATAAGAACTACAATTCCTGATATGCCCTGTGGGTCTCCATGGCGGTACCGAAGTCCAGGAAGGCTGCCACCTGGGGTACTGGGGGGAAACAATGTCCTGAATAAATTGTCTTCCCCTGTCCTTCCACGCTATTGCCATCCCTGTTCTGCTCTGTTTGGTATGCCAGTCTCGGCATGGTGTCTCTCACACAGGTATGGCAAAGAAAATAAAACTAAAACCAGATTTTTCTCTAACTTAAACTAAATAAACAAAATACACACAGACGTATTTAAGTCAGTATCTTCAGATTTGAAAAGAGCTGTTTATTGGACAACTATATTTATTATCGAAGGTGGAAATCATTTAATCTTTGATGGAATCAGGTGCCCATATTTAAAAATGAATTGCTTAAATAAGCTATTATAATTATTGAAATAGTACAATAGTTTTAAGGTTATTATGTTAAAATAATGTATGTATATAGTAATTATATGTATGTTCCCTTAAAATACGAATTAGGATTTATTCTTTAATATGTAAATGTACATGTAAATACACATTGTAGACTGAGGTGCACAAACACCAGTGATTCCAATAAAAAGTACCATCTTAGAAGTTCTACAACAACCAAGGGATAGCTAAGACGTGTTTTTGTATGTCATCCTTTACCCAGGTGTGCCACCAGCTTTTCCTATTTTGGTCTCATTATGGATCTTCAGAAGTTTACCTTGAGTGTCTGTCTGGTGCAGCTCATATTTGCCCTCATTGAAATCCCATGTAAAACTGTCAGTTCTCTAATGATGATGTTTCTTGGCCGACGTTTCACGCAAAAATCTGTGCTGATGGTCCCGGGTTGCCTGGTCCTGGTGAATACTTTTCTTCCTAACGGTGAGAATTAAATTTTGCTTTGTATTTCCAGCACCTAATCTGTTGTCTCCAGGAAGCACTTCCAGGTCAGACAGGACTATAGTGATCCTTGTATTGTCACTATCCGAGTACTCCCCCTGGTGGCAGCCACAGATCCTGACAGGAAAAGCCCATGGGGTCACAACTTCTCTGCTGCCCTACAGGTGCCCATAATGGGGCTTGCCAGGCAGGATGCTGCCATCCAGTGTACAGGGGGATACTCTACTCATAGCAGGCAGTGACCCACTGTGCTGTCCTTGCCTGTTTCCAAGTCCATCCCAGCTGCTGACCAGTGGCTGTTAGAATGCCAGCCCTGCTATAATGTCCTTCCACATTTGTTTCCCGGCACGAAAAGGAAATATCGTCATTCCTCCATGACCTTCCGTTAATCAAAGCCTCATCATGTACTTATAAAACAAATAATACTTTTAGGTATAGATAAGATCACAGGACAGACTTGTTCTACACTGAGAAAGATAAATATTTTGTTAACCATTAGTGGATACTTGGATAGTGTTAATCCCAAAAAATATGAACCAGAATAACTAGGGATCTCTACGTGCAAGTTTTAAATTTATAAGGACAAAGAAAACGTCTGTACTAGCAGGGTCCAAAGTGAGAAAGCTGAGTCACTGGTGAATACTCTCCGACTTCCATTGGTCCAAGAGGTGTATCAAGGAGGCATAAATTAAGGCTAATAAAGAAGCCCAATGTTGCTACCATTCCATCCATCCAGAGCCCAGGCCAGAAACCAATCAGCTTACTAAGACAAAGAGCCACCTGGCAGTCTAAACATGCTGGATTTTTAGACTCCTAACAAGGGCAGGCACAGTAGCGCAGTGATAATGCTACTGCCTCGCAGTAAGGAGACCAGAGGTAACGTCCTGGGTCCTCCCTGCATGGAGTTTGCATGTTTTTCCCTTGTCTGTGTGGGTTTCCTCCCATACTCCAAAGACATGCAGGTTAGGTGGATTGGCATTTCCTAAATTGGCCCTAGGATATGGTTAGGATTTGATGGACTGGCACCCCATCCAGGGTTTGTTCCTACCTTGCTTCCCTATGCTAGTAGGGATAGGCTCCAGCACCCCCCTCGCAACCCTGTTCAGTACTAAGCAGGTAAGAAAATGGCTGACTGACTCCTAACAAGATGAACAGTTCCCTATCCACGATGTCTTGGTATTATGTTGTCACACTCATTTGCTTCCTTTTGGTCATACGTAGGAAATTTAACTTAAACTATAATGACCAAATAAAAGATTAAACTTTCCTCTCTTGCTTATCTTGGCACTAGTATCTTGTTTCCTTGAGTCATAGATGTAAAAGAAAGAGGAAAGTACCACTAGCAGACCAGACTAGGATTATAGCATAAACATGCAAGGATTATAATGGGGATTTGGGACCCTCTGTTCAGGGCCAGTCTAAAAGTGAGAATAGGGTCAGCCTGGGACCCTAACAGGAAAAAACACCAGTTCAGTTGATGGTTATCAGGTTTAAGTTTTAAATTTTGTTCTGTATCTTCTGGTTTGCTTTAGATTTTGATGTCTTAGCTGTTTGTCTCTCTCTTTGTGATCTTTTTGTTCTTTGGGTTGTTGTCTTTATTAGTTTATTTTATTAGAATTTAGTGTACTTTTCCTTTTTACAGTGTCTAGTTTCCTTCTCTCATTTCTTTTTCTTTATTTTTAGTTAATTTATTTCTGCATTTCTTGTTCTAGTTTTCCTTTGGTTTTTTGATGTAATTTGTGCTCACAAGCCATTATTTCTTTTATTACTCACTTCAGGTGTGATACATGAGTTGTTTTAGGTTGGATATTCAGTAAACTCCTGAGAAGAATACAAAATAAATTATCAACATGCATAGTACACACAACATTTAAATTAACAACTAAAACATCAAACAGTGCAAAGACAGACTCAGGTGAAGGAGCAGTGGGGCCAGGTAGTTCTATCATATCATAAAATTATTTCATACACTTTTTTGACTGTATTATTTCACATTATGCATATAATGTGTTAAACTCTCTTTTTGGTATATTTATGTATATCTACTTTGCTAACCACACAGAGCTGCAAACAGTGAGAACTACTCTGGCAGTAATTGCAAAAGGACTGTTTGCTTCCTGCTTCAAATGTGTCTACATGTATACCAGTGAGCTCTATCCCACTATCATCAGGTAAGACAGGATTTAGACTACAACTGGCCTCATTTTGGGTAAGTCCGCTGTTATTATGACAATCTTTTATTATTTACTGGCTGTGCTACACATATATGATGGGCTGAAATCTAAGCAATCAATATAGACCTCAATGTTAACATTTTAGGTGCACCATGTACTACATATAGACACTTGCCAAAGTGGATTAGTTATTACTATTTTTTTTATTATGAATGAGAAAAGGCCTGCCTTTAAATCAGTCAATGCAGCTATTACTAGAACCAGGCAGTAGTCAAGATAATAGAACTTCTTCTACTCAGACATGGCTTAAAATCATGGATGGATGTTTTTTTTCAGTTCACTACCTAACAAAGTCAATCAAAAACTTTAAAACTTTATTTAAAAACAAAAAAGTAACAGGTGTAATATTTTGTCATGTTTTTAAGTTTTAGTAGGCCTGACTATCTTAATATTATAATTATTGTTACATTTTAGTTATATAGCACCTTTATCATACCTAAATTGGATACTAGTGGAAACTGCAGTTGTGGCGAATGCAACACAAGCTTTGTTTCCATCATATTTGTCAGAGGAGAGAAATGTGTTAAGGTGTTGCTGTGATGTTGCAATGGTTACCAGGGCTGGCTTACCGCTTGGCTGTGTTGGTTGCAAGCACCCAAAAGAGACATCCAACAGAGAGTCCTCCTTTAACATCTATGTGTTCAGATCTGCAATTGTAATTGATAAAGATGGTAGTGGGGGGTCCATCTTGGACATCAGTAACTTTGTGTTTGCATATGGATTTGAAGAGTGAGGGCAGCGCTCCCCCTTGGAGAATCAGCCTTCTTTGCTTATAAAATGATGTTATGATGCACCTATGCCAAGATCTGGCCATGATAGTTACCACTGTGGCCTCACAGACAGAGTTCTCATTTTAGATCCCACCCTGGTCACTATTTTCCTGCAGTTTCACTCAATAGCCTCTTCTCATATCCCAACAAGATGTTTATTATGATGTTTATCAGGTCCTGCTTGAGTGAATCCCCATCCATGTTTGTTTCCTGTCTTGCACCTGGAGCAGACCTTTTCAAGTTTGTATTAAATGAGGCAGGATCAGAATCACTGAATGAAAAAGGGGCACTGCAACAGGAGGCAAAGAACTGGAAAGAGCTTCAGTGAAATGGACAAAATAACAACACAACACCATTTATTTCTGTTGCACATTTTTGTACACAGGGTGCAGCTTAGTGTTTTAAAAGATGGCAAAGAAATAGTTACAAGGAAAGAGAAACTAATTAAATTAGGTAAGAAAACTAAATTTAAGTATTTCAAAAAATAAATTAATACAAGCTTACAGACATAGATATATTAATTAGTAGAAAAACATAATATCAAATTGTTAATGTCTAAAGATGAATCCGATGATATGGTCAGATGTCCAGGAAGGCAGAAAAAAACAACAAAAATAAAGATGACACTTTACCTACCTGTAGAGAGTCGATCAGAATGCATTTGTGTATGTACTTTAGATGCATTGTCTTTTGTTTCCAGTGAAACAAATTAGTATTATGCCATGTGTGCTTGTTTTTTTTGGTAAATGATAAAAGAGGTTGACTCCAAACCTGCATTTCTAATATTCCTGCAAATCTACTGGTTATATATGACTCCAATAACTTTGTACAATAACAATAATAATGATGCTATATTTTTGCAGACAGACTGGAATGGGCTTTGCCTCGACCCTGGCCCGTGTGGGTTCAATGACGGCACCTTTAGTGATGATGCTTGAAGATTACTTCTCTTACCTTCCTGGCCTCACATACGGGCTCTTTCCTATAATTGCGGGCTGCTTTGTTTTCTTCTTGCCAGAGACGCTCAATGTGCCACTGCCAGACACCATTGATGACGTGGAGGCACAACAGTATGTATGATACATTTGCAAATAAATAAAAAAAGATGTTTATGAATGAAGCACTCTGACCTCTTATAGATCTTTCCTGACAAACCACTTCTATGTAGATAGTATTCAACAAAAACATTTTTAAAGAAGATATGGACAAAAAAAGGAGTAATCAACTACAAAGAACATTGGCATATCTTCAAAAATGAATAATTTAATGCTTTATATGTATGTATTATATATTATATATATATCAGAGGTTCTGAAACTCGGCCCTGGGGACCCACTGTGGCTGCAGGTTTTTGTTCCAACCAGCTTCTGTTTTTAATTGAACTCCTCAGCTAATTAAGTGATCTGTTATTTCCCAAGTTCTGTGTTTTGAGAACAATATAGAAATTAGAAAACTAAGTTTGGGAAAAAAATGTAAATATACTAAGCAGTTATATGGGAATTATGTATTTTTTTCCTTTAAACAATATTAAAATCTTGATTTTAATTTTACTTTTCCATGGGGGTATTTTCCGTACGTTGATTAAGTCATCTGAGATCAGATGCCTCATTTTGGATGAGTTAATGCCAGTGAAACTCATCCGGGATAAGTCGGTTTTTCAAACGCAGCCATGTAGGAGATTAATCTAGCTGGATCTAATCATCCGAGATAAATGCGCGCGCCTGCACTGACTGCAAAGCCCATATATATTGAGTCTAGAAAACATGATCAGCAGGTCTTTGATAGGCTGTAACAAAACGACGAAAGAACGGGCGTATTTTTTTCACACAAGCGGTGCAGGACCTTTTATTTGAAGGAAATGAAGAATTTCAAGATTTAATATGCACAAGGGATAACACTGCAAAAGCAGCCCAAACCAGAAAAGACGGCTGGCAAAAAGTGACCGACAAATTAAACGCTAAGTAGTGTGCATTGTACTTACTGAATGCAGCGTTTCATTTCCTATGTGTCAGATTAATTATTATTTAATATGTCATAATTCCAGATCAAACGTGAGCACAAGGAGAACATGGGAACAGGTTAAAGTGAAGTACAAGAATATACTTCAAACTGGTAAATATTGGTATATAACTATTTAAAGAATTGTTGACATAAATAATCATATATAATATAAAAAACATTAATTTTAAAGCTAATAAGAAGGCAGACAAGCAAAAAGCTGGTGGAGGTCCACGCAGTCCAGACCTAACCCATGCAGAAGAGTTGGCTGTCCAGCAAAATGTCCATCGCCCTGTTTCTGAGGGCATTCCACAGGGAAGCTCCTCCTCAGAACCAGTGGCAGGATGCAGTGGTCACTTCATTTCAGGTAAAGGATGGTCATTGCATATATTTGTCCTCAATGTGTGCAATAGGTATGTTCCATATAGCCCTCTTTTTTTTTTGTTGGGTCAGTTGCAGGGAATGTCATATCCCTAGAACTTGTGTCTGACCAACGAGATATTGGCGAAGGTCAAATATTTGATGAAGACACTGTGTCTGATTATTCATCAGGAGGAGAGGTACATTTTCCAAATAATGTGTGATCAAACTCCATTCTGATCAGTCCCATGTGCCCCAATCACATTTGGAAATCCTGGGTAATGAGAATGTTAGGCTGATTGTAAGATTTTTCATGGAACTGTGGGTGTTTTTGCCTGTGTATTACCTACCTGCAATGGCATGAAACGCCTGTTTTATTGTCTGCACATGCAGGTGTCCAGGAAACACTATGAAAACCCGAAGTAAATATTTCAGAGCCAAACAGACTTTACGAATTGCCTGGCAAACTGCACTTTTAGATAGATTTTCTGCATCACCTACAGTACTGTATATTAAAAAGTGCTGCTTGCAAAAAACCTCAAAGCAATGCATGCTGCCTGTGTGGTTGTGAGAGCCCGACTTCGCCGATTTTGACTTCGAATATGAGGTGCTAATAAATCTTTGAGGTACAATATTCCCTCTCGGCTAAAGCGGTATATTTCGAAAAGAATTTCCTCCGGGAGCAATAAAGGATCTTGCCGATCACGCAAAACCCTCTCTATATAAAATTCTCTTCTTATAATTTGCGCACCGATATCAATTGGTCGCTCATTCATGAACGGCGAAGCCACAACTGAATGAATTCCATGCACGGACACTGATTAAGTGTGTGTGTGTGCTAATCCTTGTTTACATAGAACAAACCTGCTCCGAGCAGGTTTGAGGATTTGGATGTGCTGCTATGACAACACATCCAGCAATAGTTTCGAAAAACCGACAGATCCAGGGTCATGCCAAATCGTCAACAATTACATCCGGCTAAACGAGTAATCCACGTACGAAAAATGCCCCCTAGGTGTTCTAATTGTTTAACTAATCCATTATTTACTAATTAGTGGGTCTGACGCCAGAGTAGTTGCAGCCTTTGATTATTCAGTGTTGTTTGCCAGGTTGTCTGCTCTGCTCGTTTTTAATTGTCATTATTAAGGTACAATGAAGGGAGCAAACCACACAGAGAAAGGGCAAAATATAATGAAATAAACAAAAGAGAGCTGAGCAAAATAATCTATAGCAAAAATAGAAACATTTCTAAATGTGTTTTAAACGTAAAAATTATGCTGCTGTGCTTTTCTGAATGTACAATAAGAGAAGAGGAAATAAATACCAGCTAATTAAATGAGATCAGTGTTATTTGTTGTCACTGATTATGAATCTGGTTGAAACAAAAACCTGCAACCACAGTGGTCCCCCAGAACAGTGTTTGAGAACCCCAATATATACAGTAATACCTTGTCACCCTTGATGCACACATTCTGAGAGTATAAATCGGCCCTTAAGTTGTGCCTTTTGGAACCAAATACTGATGTAGGGTGAGGTATTACTGCTGAAATTATCCAATTTCTCTGGCATTTCAGTTTTTCTTCTTGTTATTGGCACTAGTGGGAATGAGGCGACTATGTAGACTTGGACGCTAAAAGCACAAAATGTATGAAAACTTTAGTCTGTGAAATGATGTCTCTAAATGATACACGCCCAGGTCTTTAGGTGACATGGTCCAGCCTCTGATTTGGGTAATAATCACAATAGCCTTATTTAAAAATATTCTTGTTGATTAGGAATATGCCTTGGAAGAGCCACACCTTTTGTTTTTTATCAGCTGATAAGAAATTTCACCACAATTTTGATCTTGTCTTTGTTTGCTTCTTTTAGGAAAAAAGAAAACTTGAATGCAAAGACACAAATATTACCTGCTGAAAATTTGACAGTGGCAGTTCTGTCTACTAAACTCTGAAGATACGTCTATTTTTGGTTGAAACCACACTCAGCAAGTCTTACAAATGTATTAAATTACTAGATGAAAATGAGTTTATGAAAGGAAAAAAACAAGTGAATGTGAAGACTTGCTGCATATTGCTATTAAAAATTGGAAATAGAAGATACAGTATAGTTAAAAGTATTTTTCTTTACGGGTGTACTCTCTTGTTTGCTTACATTGCATGGAGGAAGGTGTTTCGCAGGGCCAGAACAGATGGGACCAAATCAGACATCTTTCTCTTATCTGACTTGAGTCCGTTTTATGGAAGACTCACTCACAGAGCTGGATGCCACAGAGAGGAGCAGTAATGCTCTTTCGAAAACAATTACCAGCTACAGACAGGGCCAGCTCGGGCATTTTTGCTACCCTCGGCAAAGCTTTACTTGCTCCAATTGTATAACACCGTCTGTGGCATAAGAGATTCATAAATGTGGAATTATTTATATTTACCCTTTGATAGTATTACCTGTGTTTTCTCTTGGTAGAGTAATATATTGCTCTACTTTCCCCTTTTGTATTATTATGTTTTTTTTGTATTATTAATATTGTCAGAATGCCTCAAATCTCCCAGACTTACCACTTTTTCTAAGGTATTATAGTATATAACTTCTCCCCACCTTCCCTCCTACATCTATAACCTCAGGCAATTAGGTGTAGTAAAAGACAAGCAGGAGTTAAGTTACAATTTAAACAATGCATTATTGATAATATTCATAAATAATAACAATATGCAAAGTACATTTGAATATTGGCAACCATACAACCTGATTGAATAGTGATGTGTAGTTTCAGGAGGCGAACAGACTTGTTAAGTTACTTAAAAATGCCTCTAGTTAAGGCATCATTTATGGTCAGCTTTCTTCAGAACAGGCCGCATGCCTGTCTCAATATGGCTGCCAAGCTCTGCTCTTCATTCTGTTGTCTTTTTCAGTTCATGGTGTGAGATGCTTCTTCATCAGATGTTAGTAAGAGAGAGAGAGGGTGAGATAAAGCAAGCAAATTTATGGGTTTTCTGTCCAACCCCTACAGCCAATAGGGCGTCCTGGTACTTAAAGGCTTTTGATACAAGCCAATTCCAAACAGCCATGCTTCAGACCAATGGGGCAAAGAACATCTTAACACCTGCCATCCCCTAAAATCATATGTTTAAGGTAAATCTTGGCATTTAGGCAGCCTGGCTTTGTATGGGAGTTGAGAGACTTCAGAGAAACATTTACCAAACTTGTTTCAGGCACTTCCCCCAAATCCTGCCATAAAATTCAAAGAGACTCAAGTCTGCAGGGGTTGTAAACATGAATGCTTCACACTAATATTACATTGCTTTGCCTAAGTTACAAATAAAGACATACAAAATATTTCTCAACTTACAGTATATGCAAAATCTCACATCACAACAACCTGTATAACATTTTCTTTGTAAGCTGGTTCTTAAGATGGATTATGAACTGATGAATATAGTCACATCGATATATGCATTTTATGCTCAATATAGGTCTACATCTGTCTGAATGAAGGTCAAAATGCTTGGTAAATGATGCCAAAGGAAATGCAAGTTTACTACAGATAGTAAGTAAATGAATGTAAATCTGACTTATATTTTAAAACTTATTATATTTTATTTTAAAAATGTGTAAACAAAATATAAAAATATAACGGCATAACAAAAAAAAAAATAGGCTAATTGCTTGACAGTAATTTCATTTTATAAACAGAATTCCAGATTTAAAAAGTAAACAACAAAAATTATATATTTAAAGTTATTTAAATCTATAAAAATACAAATTACTGATCTTCAAAACTGCCTTTTTTCTCAGCCTCATATTTGCAGATAGATAGATAGATAGATAGATAGATAGATAGATAGATAGATAGATAGATAGATAGATAGATAGATAGATAGATAGATAGATAGATAGATAGATAGATGCATGCAACCCAGCCACAGGGGATGCACAAACTAATATGTTTCTTTGTGCCAGTCCTAAGCCTGGATAAATGGGGAGTGTTACATCAGGAAGGGCATCCAGTGTAAAATTTTGCAAAAAAACAATATGCGGACAACAATACAGATTTCAATACGGGATCGGTCAAGGCTTGGGTTAACAAAGGCCACCACCAGTACTGTTAGCCAACAGGGTGCTGGGAGAAATCTGGCTGAAGAAGAAGAAGAGAGGGAAGGATAGGATATATATATATATATATATATATATATATATATATATATCTATATATATATATATATATATATATATATATATATATATAAATGGAAAGAAAGGGGATTAAATTCACTTTGAACTTGGCGTGGTTGTTGGTGCCATATGGACTGGCCTGAGTATTTCACAAACTGCTGATGTAGTGGGATTTTCATGCACAACCATGTCTAAGTTTTACAGAGCATGGTCCGAAAAAGGGAATTTCTGGCATTCTTGGTGAAAAAGACTTGTTGATGGGCAATGGCCAGGCTGGTTGGAGCTGATAGAAAGGCAACAGCAACTCAAATAACCACTCCTTATGTCAGAGGTATGCAAAAGAGCATCTCTGAATGCACAAGACATCAAACCTGCAAGCAGATAGGCTATAGCAGCAGGAAACCACACTGGGTGACACTCCTATCAGCTAAGAACAGGCAACTGAGGCTACAATTCACATGGGCTGACAAAAATTGGACAATAGACGTTTGGAAAAAATGTTGCTTGGTCTAATGAGGCTTGATTTCTGATGCAGGGTCAGAATTTGGAGTCAACAACAAGAAAACATTGATCCATTCTGCCATGTATCAGTGATTCAGGCCTGTGTGGGATATTTTCCTGATACACTTTGGGCCCCTTAGTACCAGTTGAGTATCATTTAAATGCCACAGCCTACCTGAGTATTGTTGCTGATTATGTCCAAACCTTTATGACTACAGTGTACCCATCTTCTGATGGCTACCTCCAGCAGGATAAAACACAGTGTTGCATGCTCAAATCATCTAAAACTGTTTTTTTCCAACATGACAATTGTTCACTGTAATCCAATCACCTCCACTGTCACCAGATCTCAGTCCAATAGAGCACCTTTCGGATGTGGTGGAGATTTGCAATATGGATGTGCAGCCGACAAATCTGCAGCAACTGTGTCATGCTATCATGTCAATGTGGGCCAAAATCTCTGAGGAATGTTTGCAGCACTTTGTGGAATCTATTCCATGAAGAATTATGTCAGTTTTAAAGGCAAAATGGAGTCCAACCCGGCACTAACAAGGTGTACCTAATAATGTGGCCGGTGAGTGTATGTATATATATGTGTGTGTGTGGTTTATATAACTAAATAACCATGCAACAGACCGCTGCTTTGAATGATAGGGGTTTTCTATAATTTTCAATAATTTCACAAGTTTTTCACATTAACACTAATGTAAAATAAAAATTATTATTAAAGTAATATAGAACAGGCATAATATACACAGTATTAACTATACAATTCAAAGAAATGCCAGCGTTCTACAATGTATGCTGACTAGTTCAGTGATTAGGCAGAAATTCAGCCTTAGTGTATTTTTGTTCTTTGTATTGTCAGGATTTTTGTTTTATTTAAGAGGCGTTCTCAGTGGCCCCTAACAGTAGGGAAGCTTAGTGATCTGTCTATTCTAGTGTTAAAAAAAAAATTGTTGTCTATTGGTCAAACTTGCATATTGTGCGTGGTGGCTGTGTGTGTGTGCATCATGTTCATGGGAACTGGACAGTTGTAATGAGCCCAAGTGTGCACAACTTAGAGTTTATATTGTTTTAGAATAATAATGCCACCAATTTGTTCCTCTTTAGACAACTGCCTAGTCTGCCTAGGGTGGGTGGTGCATTATTCATTTCTGCTATTAACATAACTCCCATATATAAATACAGAATGTAAAAAATAATGAAACAGATCAAAGGAAAACTCCCTCCCTAAAGGACATTGCCAGGTTCAGTTTGTTCCCTTTGCTCTTAATGAGTCCCAGTGACTTTCCAGTCAGCAGTGAATGAGGCCTTCGGTTTGTTGTATTTGTATTACCTTCCTTCATTTCATCTGAGCTAGTTAGCCAATGTTTGTGAATTATCTTACACTATAGTTACTCCTCAGTAGTTACCATAGTAATCCGGTAAACAGTAAATTTGGATTGATGGTTGTGTGATATCCTGTTTATATTTCAAGAAAAATGGTAATTAAATCTTTTTAGGTTAAAGTGGAGCAGACTTGCTGTTGACCTGTTCATCACAATAAATTTCATGTCAGCTGATTTGAGGTCATACAAAATGCTATCATTACTTAATTATGTATTTTCTTGTATGTGTCCCATTCCTAAATATGTTACAAAAATATTTGACTCTGATAAATTAAAATGAATCTTGACAGCAGAACTTTCTTTCACTGGTTTTCATACAGAACTTGAATCTACTCAAATACTTGATGCTGCTCTCTTACCTTTGCGTTACAAATGGAGGTGACCAGTTTGAATCTTGGGGTTGTATTCAACAGGGTGAAGACGAGGTTCTCAGAGAAAGCCATCAATTTATTAAAATACTGAAGTGTAGATTTATGTATCTGCCAACAAGTTGTTATTAGTGAAATGACTGACATTTACAGTACACTGGGTAATTTTTGTGAAACCTTTTGTGAGTCTCCTGCATGTTCTTTTTTTATTGCTTTTTTAGTGTTTTTCATAGCCATATTGGCACTTTAGCATTTTTTGTGATTGTGAATCCACTTTAGTCCTGTCACAAGGCATTGATCTGTAATCCACAAGGTTGCTGATTTAAGCACTTCCTCGGAACCTTTCTGTGAGCCCAGAAAAGTTTAACTTGCCAGCGAAGCAATTTCAAAATATTTAATACAGACTATAATGTGAAGAGGTGCTCATCTGTCTGAAGGGCTAGATGAGAGTGGGCCAACACCAGAGTGGCACTGGACAGATCAATAGAAGAGAACAGAAAGAGACAGAGGACCATGTTGGCAACAGGGAAGGTACTTCATTAAACTGTGTTAGTGTGGTATAGCGGGTCCACAGCTCATGTCAAAAGGGCCAGTTTTAAATAAATAATCATCGCACTCACGGCTTAGAGAGGGGGTGTGGTAAGTGTGCCGGATCGGTTCCTGGGGTGGTTCGTTGATGTGGGTGATTCTCACTTAAGTGCACAGGTGACGAGTCGTCCGCATCTGTAATTGTTCCTGGGAGCTGTTGATTGCCACAGCTGAACCACGTCCCCGTAATACTGTATATAGTAGTGCTAGGCGGCTAGCGAGGAGGGATGAAGAAAAAGTAAAAGAAAGAAACGTAGGTTGCAGGAAGCAGTGAGGAGAAAGCCAGAGTGTGTGTGAGAGAGAGAGAGCGAGCGAGCGCTCGTAGGCAGCTGGAAACTGAGCCCTAGCAGGGTGTTTGGCCAACACCTAGGGCAGTTGGTAGTGGTTGCTCCCGCTGAGCATTGTGAGGACCAGCAGAAGGGTGGCTCGCTGCAGAAGACAGCGGGAGTCAGGAGGCTTGGAAGGAGAAGCCCCATTGTGAGCATCCTGGTCGCTGGAGAAGTCAAGTCTCGGTCTGGAGGGAGCGCAACCGAAGCCAGGGATCGGGAAGCATCCAGACCAGTTGAGTGGAGAGAAGGTCAGCTGCAGGTAGGGCAACTCTCCTGTTGCAAAGCCGATGGGAGAAGCAGGGGAGCCACCAAGTAATTCTTTAATAATAATTCTTTGCATTTATATAGCGCTTTTCTCACTACTCAGAGCGCTTAGCAATTGCAGGTTAAGGGCTTTGCTGAAGGGCCCAACAGAGTAGAGTCCCATTTGGCATTTTATGGGATTCGAACCGGCAACCTTCCGATTGCCAGTGCAGATCCCTAGCCTCAGAAAAGAAGACGACACCGGGCTTTGTGTTTTTAAAGGACTGCTTCCAGCCGTTGCTTTAACCTTGTTTTAAAGGATTTATTTATTGTTTTAACCTCCACTATTTCACTCCTGTTTTTACTGGATTATTTATTGAAGAAGGTGTGATGCACTGCACTATTTATTTGAACCCCTTGTTTTGACTTTTATTGGTTTTAATAAAAGCACTTGGCACTTTTTTACACCCTCCCCTTGCTCCATTTGTTGTGCCTCACTGCCGAGCTCATTGGTGACATTACCGATGGTGTTGGGTTCAAGGGCTCCCAAAAGCAAGAAGGGTGCATGGAGCAGTACCTGCATTGTCACATTTAGACGACTGAAGGCCTTGACTATGAACTAGATGGTGGACTGTGTGGGAAATCAGCAATTGAAGGATCAAAGGTCCGAAGACATCAGGATCATTATTAACACCAGAAATGGTTCTAGGGCTTGGCTGGTGGTGGACAAAAAGCTACTGCACTATCATTGAATTTTGACTTGGATGGAGACTTGAAGCTCAACTGATTTGAAGATGAGGCCAGGATCAAAAGAGTGAAACATGGTGGATGGTGGGCAAGTATTTCAGTTCAAAGCTCCTGTTTGTTTTTTGTGTTTTTCTTGTTTGTTCTCACAAAATTTACAAAAGGTTATAGGCCTCAAAATAAGAATCAGACCCATGCAGGTCTGAACTGAAGACACAAATAAGCATCATCTACCCCGTCCAGTCCGGGACCCCAAAATTGGAAGGCAGGCTTTGTGTCCTGCACAAATCAGAAGAAACAAAGCCTGTAAATTCATAAGGAATTGAGGATCTGTTACAAATCCTTGCCCAAATGACAAGAACAAAGATCATTTATTTTAGATTAGATTAGATTAGATTAACTTTATTTATCCTAAGGGGATATTCAGATGCATATGACAGAAGAAACATAAAAAAACATAGAGACAGACATACAGGGACAGTTAATTTGGGCAATCAAACAATCATTCAATAAATAAATACATTTTAAAAATACCTGTTCTTGTCTCTTCTTCAATGTTATGAAGTTCACAGTTGGGCTGTAGGGTACCGAGCCCAGAGATGGAAGAAAAAGTTTTAAAACTTACCATATGTATCCACTTTGAAGCAGCAAAGGTTTTGATTTAAGGCCGTCCAGATTTATGAGACATCCTTGTGATAATGAAAGGAAACTAGAAATACTCACTTTGTAATTTCTTGCTCGTTTGTCTGCTTGCAGCGGACATCATGGGTGGAGTTATGACAACTCAATGTGGAACCCCACCAGCCCATTCCGTTTTGTGCTGATATTTCACATACACTGCGGAGCAAGATGCACAGTAAGTGGCAGTGTGGTGCAAAGTGCACATAAGAGTTTCATTTACTTTGTATACTGTCACACATGCTCATGCCATAGGGTCATCTTCCAGGCTCACCCAAAGTAAGTAATACCACCCTGGGACAAGAGGGGGCACTGCCATTAACAGACGTGTCTCCTTCTTTCTACACAGCCTGGAGAAACGGCACCCAGCTGAAAGAAGTCTCGCCCCTTTTTTCAGCTGACAATATATAAAGGCAGTGCAGTCACAGAGATGGTTGTTGCATTCTGATGTGGACCTTTTTTGTCTTGTGAAGGAAGACTTTCTTATAACCTGCATGAGTGAAGTGCCATTTTTTGTTAATTTCTATTTTGCTGAATGAAAATAAGAAATTTGTTGCTGGCTGACACCCCCAGCCTTCCTCTCATCCTATGATAATTTTATCACAACATTACAATCCATAATAGTAAATCTGAACTGAGCTGATTGCACTGCATGCATTATATCTATAATAATAAAAGGCAAAGTCCTCACTGACTGACTCACTCACTCACTCACTGACTGACTCATCACTAATTCTCCAACTTCCCGTGTAGGTGGAAGGCTGAAATTTGGCAGGCTCATTCCTTACAGCTTACTTACAAAAGTTAGGCAGGTTTCATTTCGAAATTCAAAGCGTAATGGTCATAACTGGAACATATTTTTTGTCCATACACTGTAATGGAGGAGGCGGAGTCACGTATCGCATCATCACGCCTCCTACGTAATCACGTGAACTAAAAACAAGGAAGAGATTTACAGCACGAGTCGCACGCGGGAACGAAGGTAAATGACGTTAATTTTTGACTGTCTTTTAATACTGTGTAAGCATACATATTAACACATGTGCAATTAAACGTGTGCATTTACGGGGTGATTTCTCAGGCTTAAAAGCTCACCTTTTATCAAACGCGGGAACAAAGGTAACTGACGTTGTTCACTGTCTTTTAATACTGTGTAACCATACATATTAACACATGTCCAATTAAACGTGTGCATTTACGGGGTGATTTCTCGGGCTTAAAAGCTCGCCTTTTACTAAAAAAGTAAATGCAAAACTATTTTCAATCAGTTTATTGAAACGCTCCCGTTAAGGATTGCAATAACATATTCGCGAGATAAAAGAACGAAGTAGGGGGAAATGGAGGAACAGCCGCAAACAGCGAAGAGCAAAAAATTAATTAAACAATTGAGAACGGAGCGAGTTAAGCATACAAGCATGTTCATAAGGGAAACAAACCACAGTGTAAAACGTAAGTTTAAATAAAGTTTATAGAAACGCTCCCGCTGCGGATTGCAATAACATATTCGCGAGATAAAAGTTTAATGAGAAGACACGAGGTATAAACGAACCACACGCCGTGGCGCAACGTTAGGGGCAACAGTTTCAACCATTCTATGATCTGCTTCTCGCAACTGAAAGATGGCACATGGCGGATGTTAGCCGACTTGCTGACCGCAACGTTAGAGGCTTCAAGTATGGCGCTGACGCCACATCTCAGTGCCAACACTTTGCAGACTGTACTTAAAAGACACGCCCTCCTCACTGGACAGTTAAAAACACCAATCAAACTAACGATGACATCAAGTATTACCCAATCAAAAGTAGGAAAGGAGGCATCTTCATAAAATGCGTGTGGGATGATTTGCATGAGACGCTGCTTTAAAAAAAAATGATTAAAAAAATACGGGATAAATCCCGTCCAGTATTGATTCAAAACGGGACGCGCAATTTCATTGTCAAACGCGGCACGATTCCGTATTTTAAAGGACGGGTGGCAACCCTACAGTGCCAGGTAACCACCCATACAATCAGATTGTGATTCAGACTAGGAATGCAATGAATGTAATTACCCCGATCTACATACAAGGCGAAAGTCTTGCAACATTCAAAGATGATGGTTTGGGATAATTAGTACTTAAGTACACCATGGAACATAAAAGAGCTTATGAAGCCTTGAACCGAAAAAAGCAACATCTCAGAGATCATACAAAAAAAAAAAGGAGGTAATGTCGTTTTACTCGCTGTACATTTTACTGAAACATTACCAGTTATTCCACGAGGGAGACCAGCAGATGAACTCAACGCTTCTTTAAAATCCATGCTTCTCCCACGGTCGGTTATATGTCGCGTGTTCTCGGGTAGGTGCACCAAAAAATGTATACATTTAAGCATGTAATGGGCAAAGAAAAAATGAGGTATACCCGAAGGCACTGCAGTAGTACTCAATGTAACTTTACTTCTTAAATGTTAATGTTTTACTGTTTAATAATTTATACGCTTCTTATATATTGTTCAAATTCTTTTATCAAAATACCAGTGACAGCGCAATGCACGATAACATGGAGTGAATACACCATACGCATCTGCCCACGGCCGCCCTGGTGTGCGCAGATAGGAGTTGATTCTAAAATAAAATAAACATAAAAACAGTAATACAATCATCACCCATAAAGCGGATAGCAGACGTGACGTATTATATGTGTACCACATTTCAAGTCAATAGGTGAAACGGTTTGCAAGCTACAGGTGATTTAAAATCCTGGACAGACCAACGAAAAGCCACAGTAGCAAATTATACAAGAAGATTTTACTGTTTAATTATTTATATTTATGTGAAATGTGCTTCTTATATATTACTTCATATTCTCATATGATAATGATGTTAATGTTGTTTATATTGATTTCTATGTTATTGTAAGTGCATCTATGTGTGTATATGTATGTATGTATGTATGTATGTGTATATATATATATATATATATATATATATATATATATATATATATATATATATATATAAAAAATATATATATAAAAAATATGTGTATATGTATATATAATATATCTGTATATGTGTGTATATGTGTGTGTATATGTGTATATGTATATATATATGACAGCAACACTCATAACAATGACAACACAATTACATTGACAATCATGTTACGTTATTTTTAAAATGTTTCCTTTACTTTTTCATAACCTCTTTAACACACTACTTCTCCGCTGCGAAGCGCGGGTATTTTGCTATATATATATATAATATATGTGTATATATATATATATATATATATATAATATATAAATATATATATATATAATATATGTGTATATGTATGTATATATATATATATATATGACAGCAACACTCATAACAATGACAACACAATTACATTGACAATCATGTTACGTTATTTTTAAAATGTTTCCTTTACTTTTTCATAACCTCTTTAACACACTACTTCTCCGCTGCGAAGCGCGGGTATTTTGCTAGTTTTTAATAAAAGCCTTAGACTTCTAAGAGAGCCAAGCCATCATTTCTGTGGTACATCTTTTGTGTATGCATGATAAAAAAAAGAACAAATTCAGAAAATAAAAAAGGCAGAATGTGTGACAGAGCAGATTAAAGCCACACAAGCCAATTCTCAATTATTTTAATGCATAATGAGCTGCTGTTGTGGACAATATAATGACAAAAGAACCAAGCAGATTGATTCACTGACATTTACTGATACAGTCAGTCTGTAAATACACAGGAAGAACACGCAGACTCCGTGTAACATCTGGTGCTCTCAGGCCAAAATGACAGCCCACTCTGTCTGTGTTAAAACATCTGTACTGAACTTGCCAAACGTGAATAAATTTAGGTCAATTGGCACTGTTAAAGTGGGCCAAAAGTGTGCACGGGCTTGTGTGTGTGCTAGCTGTCTGTGTTTGACCAGATAGGCTACAGCTGCAGTTTGACCCTGTCCCGGTTTTAACACTCTATAAAACAGAAAAAGAACCTGAGCAAACAACCAGCCAATTTGGACAAAGTTCCTCAATCCATTGCACAACCAAAACAACAACAATTCATTCTCTACTTTTCTATATAAATACTTGAAATACAGATGCCCCTCGGTCTCCTGTAACAATATCCTTGGATCTATCTGTACACATTGTCACCATTCCATAATAATTTTGAAATAACATACTGGTCCACTTTTAGACATATGAGAATTAGTTGCTTTTATTAAATAATTTCTACTGATGTACAAAAAACCAAGGTGGGGTTACAGATAGCAGCACAATATCCAAAAATCCAATAAACACATGTTTTCAGTAAGCACAGAACTCACCCACCCAAACCTACAGATACTTCTCTTATGGTGTTCCCAACAATCTCTTCATATATTAACAAAAGAATGATTGGTTTTATACTTTTAAGTACATTCTTAGTTTCTGATCCTGGCTTTGAACATTCAATTTAAAATTAGTTACATGTTCTGAATTTTATAAGAAATTCTCAACTCAGCTATCTCCCCTTCTATTAGCAACATTTACAGAAGCTAGAGAAAATTCTACCTCAAACTTTTCGCCAAGCATTAATTACTGTCTTTCCTAAACAAAATAAGGACTTATTAAAGTGTGCATCGTACAGACCAATCTCACTTTTGAATAACGATATTAAGATACTGTACTCTCCAAAGTCCTAGCTAGAAGGATGGAGAAAGTGCTGCCTTCAGTAATATCACAAGACCAAACTGGATTCATTAAAGGAAGACACTTAGCTTCCAATCTTCGACGCCTGTTTGATGTAATATATTCACCAGCAAAGTCAAATACCCTGGAGGTATTATTATTGTTGGATGCAGAAAAAGCATTTGATATGATTGAATGGAACTACCTTTTCACTACATTGGAGAAATTTGGGTTTGGCCCAAACATTTGTGCATGGATCAAATTACTGTATACCAATCTAGACGCTTCAGTTTGTATTAACAACATCAATTCAGACTACTTTAAACTAGAACGTGGTACCAGACAAGGATGCCCCTTGTCACCACTACTTTTTGCAATCGCCATTGAGCCACTCGCAGTTCACTGTCAAAATGCAATTGAGATAAAGGGGATTATCAAAGAAGGACTTGAACAGAAAGTTTGCAGATGATATGGTACTGTATATATCAGACCCACAAAATACTGTGCCTACAGTCCTAACAGCACTAACAGAATTTCAAAAGATTTCTGGTCTCAGAATTGATTTGAATAAAAGTGTGTTCTTCCCGGTGAATTCTCAAGCATACAATATTAGATTGGACACCTTCTCTTTTATCATAGCTGATCAGTTTAAATACCTAGGGGTAAATATCACAAGTAAATATAAAACTCTTTATCAACAAAATTTTGTCGTCTGTATGGAAAAAATTAAGCAAGACTTGCATAAATGGTCAACCCTTCATCTCACTCTAGCTGGAAGAATTAACATTGTTAAGATGAATATCCTTCCTAAGCTTCTCTTTTTATTTCAAAACATTCAAATATACATTTTTTAAGAAATTAGACTCAACCATAACCTCATTTATTTGGAATTTGAAACATCCATGTATCCAAAGGGCGACTCTACAAAGACCTAAGGCAGAAGGTGGCATGGCTCTACCTAACTTTCAATTTTATTAAAGGGCAGCAAACATACTAACTATAAAAACCTGGACATGGACAGAAATAGACGAACATACACAGGCTTGGTCCGCAATAGAAATAAAATCTTGCAGTACTTCTTTATATTCCTTGCTTTGTACCCCAATAAATACAAGTCATCGCCGATATATCCGTCCATCCATTTTCCAACCCGCTGAATCCGAACACAGGGTCACGGGGGTCTGCTGGAGCCAATCCCAGCCAACACAGGGCACAAGGCAGAAAACAATCCTGGGCAGGGTGCCAACACACCGCTGGACGCACACAAACACACCCACACACCAAGCCCAATTTAGAATCGCCAATGCACCTAACCTGCATGTCTTTGGATTGTGGGAGGAAACCGGAGCACCCGGAGGAAACCCACGCAGACACGGGGAGAACATGCAAACTCCACGCAGGGAAGACCCGGGAAGCGAACCCAGGTCCCCAGGTCTTCCAACTGCGAGGCAGCAGCACTACCCACTGAGCCACCGTGCCGCCCATCGCCGATATACTAACAACCCAATTGCACTTCACTCACTCAGAATATGGAACCAATGTAGGAAGTATTTTAAGATAGAGAAGCTTTTATCTGTGGCACCTCTGCACAAGAGCCACTTTTTCCCACCCTTTCAAACGTACTCAGTTTTTAATGCTTGGTAAACATCATCAGCTGATTAAATCACTTAGAGATCTGTACATAGACAGCATTTTTGCATCATACGAATAATTATACTCCAAATTTAATTTACCAGCAACACATTTCTTTCACTACCTCCCACCTACCGCTATACCGCGAAAAATATTGCTCAGTCTCAAGTACTTAGACAGCATTTCTGTAATATGTAAAACTATTTTACAGTCCCTCCCTTTCAAAGATCCAAGAGAACAGTGGGAAAAGGATCTCTCACTCAATATTTCAGAAAAGGAGTGGAAAGTAGCAATGTGCAGAATTCACTCGAGCTCCATATGCACAAAGCATACAATTATTCAACTTAAAATTATATACCGAGCACATCTCTCTCGTTTAAAATTGTCCAAAATGTTTCCAGGGCAAGAGCCAACCTGTGAACGCTGCAATCAAGCTCCAGCCTCACTGGGTCACATGTTTTGGACGTGCACCAAATTAACATTATTTTGGACCAAATTCTTTAAATGCCTATCAGACAGCCTTGGTGTCACAATCCCTTCTAATCCATTAACATCTGTGTTTAGTGTACTCTCAGATGGGCTTAAAGTGGAGAAGGACAAACAAACTGTGATTGCCTTTAGTACACTATTGGCATGTAGACTTATCTTGCTCAACTGGAAGAATCCTAACTCACCTATTCTAAGTCAGTGGTGAGCTGATGTTATATATTATTTGAAACTGGAAAAAATCAAATTTGCACTTAGGTTTTGAAAATGTTTTGTATAGATCCTCTATCAGGATCTAATCAATAACATTTTAGAATAAGCATTTCAATTGAGGAAGCAGGTTTTCTCCCCTCTTTTACTCCATTTATCTTTATTCATTTATTATTTTATCTATTCATTTGTCTTTACTAGCATAAAGTTTTACAATGCTAGCCTAGCTCTCTTTCTCAGAGGTGGTAGTTGATTTGTTTTGAACCTTTTTCTTTTTTTTTCTTTTCGTAAAACTTGAGTTATGTGTATGGAGTGTTATTTGATTTTAATAAACTCAATAAAATTAATAAAAACTAAAAAAAATAATAAAATAAAATTAGTTACATGTTTCAGATTTGACAAATTTTAATTTTGATCTGTTGGTAACAAACATATGTATAAAACATGTTTTTTTAAATATGTTGTATCTTCCTGACCCTTATTCTTTAACTCTGCCTCAAATCCTCCTTATGCAGAATAGAAGACATGAGACATTTCCAGGGGAAAGTTAAAGAAAAAGTCATTACATCACTCATTTATTTATACAAGCTTGCAGCAAACTGTGGAAAAATGAAGTATAGTTACCTAGCGCGCAATATCATAATTGAAGCACAATCTCAGAGTAGATACAGTCATACTAAAGAACTGACCATCCCGCATCCCACCAGTTTATGCCAGGGCTCCCAAGAAATGAGGGGATTTCTTAACCAGTGTGGAATGATGTTTGATAGGCAGCCCAATGCATACCAACTAGTGGAGCTTGCATTGCCTATTTAATCTGTTTGCTAGACAATAAGCCATTGTAATGTTCTTCCAGGCTCCAGCAAACTGTGGGAAAATGAAGTATAATTTCCTAGTGAGCAATAACATAATTTAAGCTCGAAAGGCACAATATTATGTTACCAAATATCATTGAAACCTTTTGTGTAATAGCTGTGGAGGTGGGGTGGGAGGAATCCCCCTTAATTTCACTCTTTAAAAAGATATATCCCCAAAACAAAGGATAAGCTAATGAGCTATGATGTAGGAGATACATTGGCTAAAATGAGTGGTCCAGTGCAGAAGAAGAGTGCAGCGCAAATTGGAACGGAGATATACAAAATGATGTTTTTATCGTGGAGACACTGGACGTTGTGACACTAGAGGGAGCTGTCGCTCCTCAAACCCTGTAGACAAACGTCTAGGACACCAAGTAAAAGTATTAGAAATATTTTTAATTTCTTTTCTCTTTGATATTGGGCCACAGTAGACACCACATTCACCCCAATAAACAATAAATCACTAATACAATACAATAAATCAATCCTCTTCTCCCAGCAGCTCCGTCACTCTACCTCTCATCTCCGGGTCAGCTTGCTGGGTCTCGCATAGTCCTTTATATAGTCCTTAACCCTTCTGTCCATGTGATTCAATAGCACTTCCGGGTCAGATGAAGACTTATATTTTTCTTCAGCCCGGAAGTACTCCCAAGTCACGGGGACAGAAGAACAGAAGTACTATAGGGAAAATAAAAATCCCTGCGTCTCCCTGCAACGTCACACGATGGCACCCATGGCACCCAGCAGGGCTGGGTAGCTGAACTCCATTTCCCATGGTGCCTTGCGGGAATCCGCGGCACCTCCATGCTGCGGGGAAGACGCCATCTAGCGTCTTGGATGTGTCGGCTGCTGGCCGTCCGTCCATCACAATGTGTAGAAGACAATTGTCACAAATAGCAAGAAAACTGAAGGGCAACACTATTTGAACGTTGGTGAGCTGGGCACTTGTACTTTAGCCTTCTTTAAAACCTATTGTATGTCCCAGTGGTGGTTAATGGAACTGATATCAAAGCATTGGTAAATTCATGTGCAGTGGAGAGCTTTATTAACAGCAGTTTACATGAATTACGTTTATCCGGCATTCCTTTCAAATACAACCCTAAAGTTCTTTCAGTTGGTGGTAAACTGAATGGGATGGCAATTATGAACCATTTTGAGATACTGTACTCACTTCTTGTGATTCAGTTACCCATTGCACAATTAATATTGGGCATACTTTGGTTACAGTAGTATAGCCCATCTGATGATTGATGTGGTAGAGATATATAGTCAGTCAGTAGGAGTTTTCACCATAAACATCACTGTTTAAGAATGTGTCACTCTCTGTATTGTACTGTAATACGGTCGATATTTTACCTTGATACTACAAAGAATTTTTTAGATATGCTGAGTAAGAGAAAGTCCTTAGAACCTCCTCCTCACTTAAATTAAGATGGTCCTGTAGAATCTCTGCCTTACACTCCACTCCCTCATATAAAGAAATATGTGTTATTGAAAATGAAACTTGAGGGTGGAGGTTGGTGGATTCAGACCATGTGTTGATTATTGAGAGCAAGACAAACGTGAAAAACAACAATTCTTTGCTTTCCTCCTTATTAAAGCAGGTTACCGACTCAACAGTTTTCACAAAACTAGATTTACATAATACTTATAACTTAATACAGATCAGAGAGGAAGATAAGTGGAAGACAGCCTTCGACACTAGCAATGGCCTTTAAGAATTCAGAGTGATGCCCAATGGTTTGACAAATGCACCAGCAGAGTTTCAGTTCTTTGTGAATGACATTCTCCATGATGTTCTGGGAAATTTTTCTCTAGCATATATTGACAATATACTATTTTTTCTAAATATTTAGACACCCATCCTCAGCATACTCGATATGAATTAAAACAAGAAACAATACTTCATTTGTAAATTAGAAAAATGAGAATTCATAGATATAATGTCTTATTTCTTAGGGATGGAATTACTTGGAAGGGACTGTTGATGGATCAGTCAAAAATTTCAGAGATTTGTTAGGTTCACTAATTATAGTTTATGTTACATCAAAAATGTTAGATCATTCATTTCTTCTGTTATGTCTTTGACAAGAACAAATCATAAAACATTTCATAGGACTCTAGAAGCTCAAATGACATTGGAACATTTAAAGTTTTTGTTTATAACTGCAACAGTACTCAACCATATGGATGGTTGACAAAGTCACATTCACAAAGTCAGTTTAGGATGGGAAAAAAACCTTTATTGACACAGGTGTGGAGTTTGTCAGTGCATTGAAGGCAATAGCTGAGTTACAGCTTCTTAAATACTTTATTAATTACAGAATAGCTTCTTTCTTATGTCCTTGTAAGTTACTAATAAATGGACCCTCAGAGTCAGAACTCTGCTACACTAGATTGTACTGGCTCTCCTATTAATACTTAACCTTGTGCAGAAATAACAGTGGGACTGGGTCACAGATCAAGAATCTTTAATTAAAATGCCTTTCATGAGTGCTAAAGGTAAAGGCTAATAGTTAACAGCTATAGCTAGCAAGGATGTAAGTCATTCAGTAAGATCAACATATAACCAAAGCGTGAAAATCATATTTATAGTTAAAAATCAACTCTCTTTTACTGAAGTAGATGTGTTCAAGTGTTCACTGCTCTGCCACAAAATCTTCCTGATACTGATGCAGTCTGTCCTCGTGCCTGTTTCTCTTTGAATTAGACATCGACTTAGAATGGGCTCACACATTTACTATGTTCGGACTTCCCACATTCTTAAAAATAATGGTTCTTTAATGGCACTTTATGGTTCTTTTCTAAGTTGTGTGGTTTTTCATAGCACCTTTGACTTGATAAAGGACCATTTCATTGTGGAAAGTATTCTTTACATATGAAATTGGACCTTTCTGCTTTGATAAACCTCTTTTTATATAGAAAAAAATATGAAAACTTTAGTGTATGGTGGCCTACCTAGCAAGGACACTAACAAATTTAGAAAAAACTGAACTTGGCCTGTGTTATTGTATCTAGCAATAGTCCTTTAAAAATCAAGACCCATTGGTATTTCATAAATCTGTTACCATCTTGTCATGGTTATTTACTGTATGGAGCCTGTTATTGATCTAAATAAATAAGTGGTTTTTTTTGGAAACTTTATGAGGATGGATGTTTTGGGAAGGGCGGCACGGTGGCGCAGTGGTAGCGCTGCTGCCTCGCAGTAAGGAGACCTGGGTTCGCTTCTTGGGTCCTCCCTGCATGGAGTTTGCATGTTCTCCCCGTGTCTGTGTGGGTTTCCTCCGGGCGCTCCGGTTTCCTCCCACAGTCCAAAGACATGCAGGTTAGGTGGATTGGCGATTCTAAATTGGACTTGGTGTGTGGGTGTGTTTGTGTGTGTCCTGAGATGGGTTGGCACCCTGCCCGGGATTGGTTCCTGCCTTGTGCCCTGTGTAGGCTGGGATTGGCTCCAGCAGACCCCCGTGACCCTGTGTTCAGATTCAGTGGGTTGGAAAATGGATGGATGGATGGATGTTTTGGGAACTAAAAATGGTTCCCCTATGACATCACCCTGAAGAACCACTTGGCACCTTTATTTTTAAGAGTGCAGTGTAAGTTAAAGATTGGAATTATCAAAAAGATTTTTAGTGGGTGGGGGTTGAAAATCTAATCTGAGAGAGATTGGGAGCGTACACTGATACAGCGTGTTGCTGCACCCACCACACGATGAACCACCTCAGTATCTCAAATTAAGACCTGAGCACAGCCATGCAACAGGTGACATCTCAGCACCATAATAGTTTGAATGGAGCAGTACAGTGGCTGGAGTGCCAATCCTGCCACCAACCCTCAAGTTTTCCCTAGTCTGACATCCATGAATATTTACTGGTGTGTAAAATTTACTATAAAGCCAAACAAGCTCAAGTTCTTCACATAAGTCTGTTACAGTCAACTCTGTTTCCTAATCATTCATGGGAAGCAATACCCACGTGCGTACCTTTATTGTAACTGTATCACAGTTTTGGTAGGGGTGGCTGCTTTTCAAAATTTTCAGATTTTAGTTTTTTTTTTTTTTTCTTTTTCTTAAGGATGTTGTCCACCTGCGTGATTTTCTCTTATCTATTTTTTCAGATTGTGGTCTCCAGTTCAAAGCACTTTGGGTATCACTTTAATTACACTGTGCTTACCATTTAATTGCCTATATAATTACAGAGTTACTAGGTGTTATTACCTTTGTTTATTGTGTAATACAGTGTAGCACTATAATTAAGTACTCAATTGTAATAGTTATTATACAATTTTTATAAGTACTGTATGTGTATATGGTGGCGCAGTGGGTAGCGCTGGTGCCTCGCAGTTAGGAGACCCGGGTTTGCTTCCTGGGTCCTCCCTGCGTGGAATTTGCATGTTCTCCCCGTGTCTGCATGGGTTTCCTCCTGGTACTCCGGTTTCATCCCACAGTCCAAAGACATGCAGGTTAGGTGCATTGCCGATTCTAAATTGTCCCTAGTGTGAGCTTGGTGTGTGTGTGTGTGTGCCCTGCGGTGGGGTGGCACCCTGCCCGGGGTTTGTTTTCTGCCTTGCGCCCTGTGTTGGCTGGGATTGGCCCCAGCAGACCCCCATGACCCTGTAGTTAGGATATAGCGGGTTGGATAATGGATGGATGGATGGATGTATGAGTATATATAAATTGTAGAATAAAAATTACAATTGAGTGCTTAACCACAGCATTACACAGTAAATACAAGGCAATAACACCAAGTTACTCTGTAATTATACAGGCAATTAAATGGTAAGCACAACATAATTAAGGACACATAATCTAAAGTGAAACTGCACTTTTTAACTATTCTTCTGTAATAAAATCAAGTGAGATTTTGAGCAATTTCTCTGTTTTACTTTTCATTCTTGTCAAACTGCCTTTAAACGTGTTTTACCTCTGGCAGAGTTTGCTCATAATGTTTTATATCACTCAGCAGTTAAGGCAACTCATTTAAAGAACTTATACGAGTTCAAGCAATTCTTTCTACCTCTTTTTAATTTAATATGTCTCTTCATCTGTGTGGCTCAGTACTTTGCTAATCTTTATAGATAGATAGATAGATAGATAGATAGATAGATAGATAGATAGATAGATAGATAGATAGATAGATAGATAGATAGATAGATAGATAGATACTTTATTAATCCCAATGGGAAATTGGAACTGGAATTGGAAATTGTACTGTGTGGCAGCTGGTTATACGTGATATCTGCTTGAGGGTTCTGTCCCATAAACTGGCCGACATTTTCATTAGACCTTATATGGTCCAGACGAGGGGCAGCCCCAATTTCTCCCAGTCTGTGTAAGGAGCTAACAGCCCAGAAAAACAAACCAGGAGATGGAAATAGATCAGAAGGAACCGCCAAGACAGTGACCTAAACAACAGCTCAAAGGTTAAAACAAGAGGGAGAAAAATAAGGAATTAAGTCCAAAATCAAGCAGTAGTCAAAAACAAGAGGCTAACTAATAACTCTTTCTTTTATTTTTAAGGAGTTTTTAGATTTAGAAAAAATCCTCAAACTTTAATGTCGAGTATACCTCTCTCAGTTGAATATTAAGGTCAGATTTATAAAACTTACAGAAAGAGTTGTTAAATGTACGTACATAACATCCCCCGTACGCATTGGGATTTATAAACAAAAACTCGATAGGAGAACATGCGCATATTTACAGCAACTCTGACCCATCTGTACACAACATTTTGGAGATACTGGGAAATGGTGACTCTAATAAAGTAGGGTAATGATGTCAAACCAGATAACTGATGACTTGTGTATAATTCATATCACTGAGACATTTTAATAATGTGTGTTGACATGGCAAGCATAATAAACCTCAAGAGTGATGAATATGAAGTACAGACTTTTAGTTCTCTTTTTAAAAAGATCAATGCAGCATATTTGCACTGAAGAACGATTTTGTTTTTTTTTTGTCAGTTTCTATTTATATTGGCTACTTGTTATCACCCCTCATGATTACAAACCAAAGCACAGTAAAAACACTCGCTACAGAAAGCTCAACATCCCATGCCCTACAGCCTGTTCATAGCCTAATGGCAGGAAGAGAAGCGTGACACAACATGGCTTGAGGACAGTTCAAATGGTCATATACAAAGGAAATGAGCCTTTAGGGCCCAGCAGGATATTTTGCCCATGATGATGACTGGCTTTTGGGCTGATTTAGACTTTCAAGAGACCCTCTGTTGGAACTATGTGTTGAGCCGGGCCTGCCATTAGGAAGACAGATTGCGCGAAATCAGTTTATATGTAGGTTTAAACAATGGTTAGCTTTTTGATAAAACACACCATCCAGAGGGGGCTGGCTGACAGGTCAGGATTGTCTCAGCCAAGTTCAGTTCCATCATGCCTGCTGTGCTGGAAATCATAAGTGGATGACCAGGAATTACATTCAGTTTCCGTATGATTTGGTTGTAAATGCCAACATAAAAAGGACTCTCCGATTCTCCTAAAGCAAACATGGCAGTTCACAGCACTCATGTTACAATAAGAGCACCTAGCGAGAGTGACGCTGCTTTTATAACCTGTAGGCAGTGACATTCTATTAATGCACAAATCATCCAGATGCCAAGTTGAGACTGACAAATGTTGTGGCTCGGTTTGCTGGGTCAACCCATGATTCAATCATTTTGAGGCAAAATAGCTTTGATCAGATGACTTGCTGAAGGTGCTATACGTGATGGCTGGTGAGGTAACTGGATGAACCCTCAATGTTTCATGTGGCCTGCACTATTCATTGTAACAGCAGTCATGTCATTACATGTGCCAGATAATGTCGGCCACCCTTTCAAACGTTGGTGCCTTATGCCTTTCCCAGCCTCTCAGAGCACAGAGGAGTGGCGCTTCAATAGGACCATAGGACTCCTCATGTGCAACTGGCGATGTCTGGATGTGTCTCGAGGGAGGCTGCTCTTCCAACCATTGAGCAACTGCAGCATCGTGAATTCATATGTATGAGGTTCATAAGCATAGTCCAGGTGTGGCAGCCTAGTGGGGTCTGAAACACATTTACAAGATGATTGTGATATATAAAGGTAAATTGTGTAGAAACGTGTTTATAAATCAGATTTTATTTTGATGTAGGCCTTTTCCTGTTTGTGGCGTGCACAATCTTGCAGTAAAATCTCAAATCAAATGGCGGCAAGACAACATCTCCATCAAACTGGTAAAATAACCAACCAAACTGACCAAAAAAATTCAACTAACTCAAAAAATAATTCATACAGGTAGTTAGCAACTTACGACCACCCATGTGTCCCTTGGGCAAATTAAAGTTTTTGCCATGCCACCTCTGTATGCCGTGACTCATTCATCTCAATCTCAGTTTATTATTTGTCTTACAATTACAGGAAAAAAAGCAATTGATCATTGGCACAAAAAACATGGTGATCTAGCAGTATAAGAAAGGAAAGAAAACAAATGTAATTGCCATTGTAACCGATGTTCACTGCACACGCTGTAATGCTGCACTCTGACTCTGAATCTGGTTAACCTCCGAAGCTTCTATGTTGTGACTCACGATGTGCCACTTCGTGTGAACCATCACAAAGTGGTAATGAAACAACACTGAGCTACTTTAACTATTCATGTTTATTATTAACAGGCTGTAATGTTAAACCAGAAAACATTTGAGTGCTCAAACTCTGCTAGTACAATTCCTCCTCTTACAGTTACAATGAACACTCGGCGAGCCTCACGCTAATGACGTAACATAACACAGACAAACAAAGGATTCGTGAAGCTGTTAAAGGTTCTGCGCTCATGCAAGCAACAAAAATGATGAAACAGGCATCTAGTAGTTTGTACTGAGGATAAACCAGTGAGAGTGAGACATATAAATGATGGTAAAAAAATGAAAGTTCTTTATCTAAAAAACAAGGTGATAACAGCAATATCAATATTAGTGAAATATCAAACAAGCAAGTCCATCACACCACATTTCCCAGGTGCATGAATTAAAAATGATAATCCATCCATCTATCCATTTTCCAACCCGCTGAATCCGAACACAAGGTCACGGGGATCTGCTGGAGCCAATCCCAGCCAACACAGGGCACAAGGCAGGAACCAATCCCGGGCAGGGTGCCAACCCACCGCAGTAAAAATGATAAAATAAAGAAAATCCAAATCAGAACAGTAAGAACACAACAAGAACTCCGGTCCTTTTCCTTTCTCCCTTTTCCATTCTGCTCAAGGGAACTAATGACTTTCTAAAAAGAAAAATAACTCAAATTAAACTAATGTCCAGATCGCCTCATCATCCTCACTCTCAACACTCAGGCTGCTCAGAAGGACTTTGATACACAATTTACTAACGACAGAATCAAAGGGGAAAAAATGAAGGCGACCTCTAGCGTCTATCTTCCCATTTTGTTATTCCAATGGGTTTTTGAGCTCTATCCATGTGGTCTCCCCTCCCAGATCCTTCCAATCACCTTGTGCAACTTCACACAGGTTATACTATGGCCTGTAGTCCGGAAGGAACCCTAGAAGTTCATGACACACACTCACACACGTGTGCAGCCATGAACACCCCAACTTCAGTTACTTCCCAGTAAGTAATTTCAGTTCTTTTCTCTCCCTCAGACCCTTAAATTCACAGAGACAGCTATTCTAACTTGATCCTTTTCCTATGCGAGTTGGCATATCATGTTGGGATGCCTTGGCCTGTCCAGAGGCTCAGATGAGTTGCTCCACCAATCCCCCTAACACTGCCTTGGACATGCGCACCCATACAGCTGCCCAGCTGTTTCCTTCACCGGAACTTTCGTCTGCATCAACTTCTGCTCCCAAGTTACATGCTTTGTGTAAATCTTTAAGCAGATGAAAAAGTTCATAAATAGTTACACCTCCAACACTGACTCCATAGAGCGACCCATCACAGATGCACCTTTGGAGTTATGTTATGATGTGAATTTGCTTTTAATTTTTCCAGACTAATTTTTGTGTTTTTTCACTCTTCATTGCCTCCCATTTGGGGTTTTGAATGTTGTTGAATTCAATTTCAAAATTTTCCCAGGCATAAATTTAAAGTTGCTGAAATATTTTTGCATATTTATGCAGCACCATGGTTATTAAACTTGGGCTGGGACAATGCAGAATGTGGTGTCATTACTGCGATGGCATAAAGTTCCATACTGTACACTTCTGGGTTATCCTAGATTGTGGATCCATTCTGAAAGAGTAGTGTGTTGTCTAGTTCAGTATTCCTGTCTTTTGATTCCCCACTTTGAATTTTCAACTACAAATTAGTTTTATGTTTTGACTTCTACTGGTAATGAGCTTGGCCTGGTATTTTCACTGTGTCTCGTCTTCTGGTTCCATGTTCTTTAAATCGTCCTCAAAACCACCGTAGACAGAATACAGCCATGTGAAAAAGTAAGTGCTCTTCATGAAATTGTTTTTCTTTTCTAACATATGTGGAGATATCAAGATTTGATCTTCATTTAAATAGTATCTAATAAAAATAAAAACAATTATAATTTAACTTTACAATAATTTTTTTCAATGAAAAATGAACAGATATTCAATTTCCTTCATTGAAAAATCAGGGGCCTCATGTATAAACGGTGCGTACGCACAGAAATGTTGCGTACAAACTTTTCCACGCTCAAATCACAAGGTATAAAACCTAAACTTGGCGTAAAGCCACGCACATTTCCACGATACCTCATACCTTGGCGTACGCAATTTATCCGCCCGGTTTTGCAGACTGGCGGCATCCAGCGTCAAAGCAGTGCTACTGTTCCTGTGTGGTCACCCTTTCTTAGACCCACGTTCCTGACGCGGCTTTATAAATACACTGAAACTAACTGCATATTGTTTATTAGTGTAATGCATCTGATTGTAATTAACCTGTAGCAATATAATGGTCCAGGGAATAGCCATAGTATTCCAAATACCATAACTGCTTTAGCGTTGTTATGCTCACTGCATCTTGTTCTTCTTTCAGCTGCTCCCATTAAGGGTTGTAACAGCAGATCATCTTTTTCCATATTACTCTCACTGCACCACTCGGAGTATTTATATCACTGTATCTGAGTGGGGAATCACAGCAGCAGCTGATCAGAAAGAGAATTATCGGTACACAGCATGAAGCAGACGCTGCCTGAGCCACAGCAAAACGCTTTAGAGACTTCCCTGTACGGACTTCGCTGTTTAGAAAAAGTTTCATCCCAAGAAATATAAACGCACTAAATCAGTCCATCAAGTGCTCCTTGTAGAACTGTTTGGACTTATAAGTACAATCACCTCACTGTAAACTTGCGATACAGTTATAATATTGCACAACCTGCGCCAATTTATAAAGCGCGTATTTACATACGATGATGATATAATTTTTAAGATGAAATGCAGCAAAATATGTTGATTATATTATACAGATAAAACTTTAACTTCATTTAAATAATCTGTATTGTTAATAATTAAACATGTGAGGACATGGTGCTGCAGTGCTAGTTCAGGGATTGTTCCTGCATTGCGCTGTATTATTGCTGGTGCTGACGCGCCACTGGAAAGATAGACGGATAGAATAATTAAACACGTACTACGAAGATATTTCAATGTTCCTTAAAAGTTTTGAAGAATCAGCGTTCTAAGCTTACAGATGGCTTCACATCTATTACAGAGCTGATTGTGTGGTGATTGGGTTTTTGGAGAAAGAAAAGTAAGGACAGGAATTGGAGGTTAGTACATTTGAAAGAGACAGTACTGCTGTGATAAATTATTTCATTGAAGGTCGCGTATGGCGCAGTAAGCCTCTTGCGTGAGACATGAACAAGCACTGCACCACCGTGTTCCCATGTTTAATAACATGCTTTCATTCCTATCATCATGAAAAAGATATCACGTATACATCTCAGTATTTTAATTATTCATAGAGCTGTAATATCACGAATGTAATGGATTATGTGTCCTGTCGGAGAAAGAGAAAACCCGTTTAAAAAGCAGGTAGTGATTCACACACATAGAGCACATAGAAGATCAAATACAGAACAAAGCATTTAACATCCTACTTTAGTTATAATGGGATTTGAGAAACTAGTAAATTAAACGATTTTAAGATGAAGTTTATGATGTTCTACTTTAATGACAAAATAAACTACGTGATTAAAGTGGAAATTTTGAGATTAAAGTTGACATTTCGTGCTTTTTTCCCACTGTGTGCCTATTTTTTAGTCTGTACCCTAATAAGCTTTCATGTGACACTCAGACGGTGGGCTACGACTCACCTTTTCATGGCGACTTTGATATGTGATTTCTTTTTTATTTCGGGCACTGTGCGACTTTGTGAACTTGAGCCTTCGAGTTTCTCCGACACTATGTCACTCGATCAACTTTTCTTTTGTTGATTATACCACTGTTTAAACCAACAAATAGTACGTTTTTCCTTTGCCTCCACTTGGTATTCGCTGAAATTCTTATATTTTCTCCCGTGCTTTTCCCATTGTCTTTTCTCAGAAGGCTATTTATATCAATTTGCATATTCAAAGAGGCGTAATTCTGGGAGGAGTTGGGGCGGGACAGAAGGCGCGTGCACGTGTGTTACTTTTCACGTTGATCGGGATTTAAGTAGTAGAAGAACGTGAAAGTTTGCGTACGTACAGATTCCTGCATCTGGATTTTTCTGTGCGTACGCACATTCCCGCTTTTGTGCTTATGCCATGTTATAGTGTGAGTTCTACGCACGGCGTTATACATGAGGCCCCAGGAGTGGTCTCCCCTAGATTTTCTTGTCTACTCAGATATGGAGATGGATATTTGAGGAGTAAACCGCAAGACAATGATTATATTTTTATATTATGTGCATTAAAGAACCATCAACAACAAATCAAATCAAATTAATAACATATCGAACAATTATTATAAAAGTAAAGTTGAATAAATCAGACTATGCAGCTGCATAAATAAAAAAGTACCACTTCTGGTTAGCGGAAATAGCTCAAAAGTTGATAGAAATCTATGATTTGTACGTAACACTTGTATGCAAAATTTGGTTGACCTAAGTGAAAACATACTGCAGAATATCGTGTTTACACACACACACACACACACACACACACACACACACACACACACACACACACACACACACACACACAGACAGACACACAGACATAATTCCAAAAATGGTATTTTCTGACTCAGGTTTAAAACATAGAGATTCATCAAAATCTTGAAATCAAATTTTTGGACAATTACAATACTTTCCCTATGAGAATGTAAATCGGACTAAGGTAGGTCTAAAATGTCGAGATTCATCAAAATCTCTAGGTCGAATTTTTAGATGATTACAATACTTTGCCTATATTTCATATACAAGAAAGTAAAAAAGTAAGCAGACTCTTGGAGTTAATTGTGGGCATTGCCCCCCTTTGGTGGAAACAACCTCAACTAGCAGACTCTGTCATCAACTGGGAGAAAGTTTTTTCCCCCTCCTCCATGAACAGTTCTTTCTGTGTGATGTTTAAGGGGCGTGTTGTGTGCACAACCTGTTTCAGAACCCATCCCCACAAAATCTCAAAGGGATTCAGATGCCCACAACCCTCTATTTCTTTTGTTTTCAGCCATTCCTTGGTGAATTTACTGGTATGTTTAGGGTCATTGTTATGTTGTAAAGATCACTTTTGGTTGAGCTTCAATCTTGTGACAGATGATCTCATATTAACTTTAAGCACTCTCTGGTATGATAAAATTCATAGTGGGTTCTCCATTGGACAGGACCTGAAGCAGCAATGCAGCTCTAGACTGTTCTGTTTCAACCACCATACTTCACAGTTGCTATCAGGTTCTTCTGGTCAAATTTTGTCATTGGTTTTGACCAAGCATGTCTTCTGATACTAAGGCCAAATAATTGTGCCTCCTCTGTCCAGAACGCATTGTTCCAGAAGTCCTTCTCACTGTCTAGGTATTTATAGGCAAACTGTCGTCTTGCCCTCATATTCTTTCTGCATGGCAAAGGCTTCCTTCTGGCACACTTCCTACGTAGATCTAACTTGTAATCTTTTTCAAATGGTAGACTCTTGCCACTTTGATATCAACAGTAGCAGGTACTACTTATGGGTCCCATGATGAAATTCTGGGGTTCTTAGAAACTTCTCTCAGCATCTTGCATTCCACTTTCAGGCTGAAATTCTGTACAAGTAGACAGTTGTTGGCAGTCTTCTCCAGTTGTGGATGGTCTTCTGTTTTTTGTGGAATGGTAAATTTATAATAATTTGGAGATCTTTTTAAATTCATTCTCAGACTCATTGGCATCTACAACCTTCTTTCTTAAGGTCTCACAGATCAAAACATGCTGATAACACACACTTCAACAACACAGAACAAACCAAGCTAAACGTCTGAGGTTTAAATAAGGCACGTTCCTCCAAGATCTTCTCTCATGACGTTCTAATCATTTGCACCCGATTCTAATGTTAGGAATTTGAGGTTGTGATAATTGAAGAGGTTTGCTTACTTTTTCCACATTTGAAATTTAAATTAAACAATGGACTGCAAAATCTAAATGTGGCATAATGTCAGTTATATCAACTTTATCTATAGATATTGTTTAAATGAAGATCATATCTTCACATGTTAATGTGTTTCAAAAAGAAAACAAAATTCACAGGGTGAACTAAATTTTTCACATGACTGAATATATTTCATAATATTACCAAAATAATATTTCATCTTTTGATATTGTATAAAAAATGTCATAAAACATGATTAGAGCCCTGCAAGTTGGTGAACTTCTCCTCATGATATTATTCTGGGATGTGGTTAAGCATCTTTTAGCATCTAGAACAGCATTTTAATAACAGCAATGATGTGAATATTCTAAAGTATAGCTGTAATACAGTAAATGCAGAAGAAAAGTAAAATAATATTTAGAAAAAAAAAACTTCAGAAGGTGCCATCTCCATACCAGTCATCCCCCCCCCCCCCCCCACCCCAACCACCTCTGCAAACAGGACACTGGGTTAACAATTTTGAATAATGTCTTTGAACTTTGAACAGCTGTAAGGAGCAATGCTGTTTAAAACATCCAATGTCAATATGTCATAATTCTCTTCTCTGCAAGCATGAGCTTTTCAGACCTACTGGATGACATTGGAGGTCAGGGTCGTTTCCAGTTCATCAATACCATTTTGTTGATTATACCTGGAATTATAATGGCCAGTCATCCTCTTCTTCAGAATTTTTCTGCAGCTGTTCCAGATCATCACTGTCAGACAGCCGACAACACTTTACCAGGCAGCAGTTGGAACTTCACCAGTTCTGATGTTCTTCTCAAGGCTTACATTCCTGTGGATGAGGGAACGAAACTCTCCAAGTGTTTGCAATTCTCAAAGCCACAGTGGCACCTGACTTTTGAAAATGGAAGCTTTTTCAACATCTCAGAAACTCAAAAAATACCGTGTCAGCATGGCTGGTCCTACGACAGAACTGAGTTCTCTGAGACAATTGTGACAGAGGTAGGAGAAACTTTATTAAACAATTCTAAGGTAGTTCATTCTTCAACTTGATTTTAAAGGGAGTGGATGAGACTGTAGAAATGTTTGTAACTGTCAGGGCTGCTCAATGTAATTTCCACATCCATTCATTAATTTTCCTTCAGAGGGTCAATAGAGGTTACCTGATGTCCTGACAGCATTTGGCACTGGGCTAAGACCAATACTGTTTGAGACACCAGACCATCACAGTCCATGCTCTCCCATATATATATATATAGAGAGAGAAAGAGTAGATATATGTGTATAACAGCTGTGAATAAGGCGCTATATACACGCAGATTCACACTGAGGCACGTGTAAAAGTTCAAAGACTTTTTATTTTTCTTCACCTGTGGGGCACGTCTTCCCCGTGAACCCCACAGGCACAACACAGTCCCAAAAGCACTCCAGTACAGCACAAACAAACCAAAAACACTTCTTCAGGCACCACCAGTCCTCCCAGGCAACCTCATCGTCTTTCCACCTGACTCTGGCTGTTGAGTGGTGGATGCTGACCATTTTTATAGCCCAGGTGCTTGACCACCTGTGTCTAATTGCACTTCCGGGCGGGGCTGTAGAGGTGTCCATAAAGACTCAGGGATCCATGCAGCACCACCTGGCGGCCATCCCAGATCCCCACAGTGTTGTGACATCAAGACTCCTTGCATCATAAGAAGGTCTGATGAGATCACCGCCAAGAGTGACTGAAAAGGAGCTCATTTTCTTAAGTTGTGCTTTAGTCCCGATTTGCAGGAGTTCAGTTTTGTTGCAATTTAATTTTAAAGAGTTCTGCTCCATCCAGGTTTTAATTTCACTGAGACAAGTTGTGAGCTGAGAAAGCTCTGATGAAGTTGCACTTTCAACATTGAAGTAGAGTTGAGTATCATCTGCATAAAAATGATAACCCAGTCCAAAGCTACCAATAATATGGCCAAGATGAAGCATATAAATACAGAAAAGCAGAGGACCGAGGACAGAGCCCTGTGGAACTCCTTGTGTGACTGGCGCTGTGCTGGATCTGCTGTTGCCAAGACTAACAAACTCTTGCCTATCAGTCAGATAGGACTTGAACCACTGGAGGGCAGTGCCAGAGATACCCAGCATGTTCTCTATTCTGGACAGTAGGATGTCATGTCTGACAGTGTCAAATGCTGCACTGAGGTCTAACAGAATTAATATGCTGGTTTGTCCAGAGTCTGCTGCCATAAGCAAATCATTGGTTACCCGTAGCAGAGCAGTTTCACAGCTGTGTCGCGCCCTGAAACCAGACTGAAAATAATTTCCATCAAATTATTAGAGGTTAGGTAATTGGTGAGCTAGGAGGCTAGACAAGTCCTTTCTCTTTTTTTGTTGCTACTCCTATCTAGAACTCATTTAACACAAACCTCAGCTGCTTTCTGCTAAAACTCAGTCTTTTTTATTGTACTCTTGGATAATCGATCAGCATAAAACACCCAGCGTCACATTTTCAAAGGGGAATGGTCCATTTCCCTTGTGTTTAGTTGGACAGTGGAATAGAACTTCCTGCTTTGGAGCTCCACTCTGGAGCGATATCTGCTGATATTATGAGGGTCCATAGTTCACTTGGTGTCACATATAAATAAATGGCTGGAAGAACTTGACTCAATACGGCTATCATAATCAGGTCTGTGCTCGTATTTAAGAGTCTCAGAGTAGGAAAACAGTCCAAACTGGCTCAAAAATATCAGAGATGCAAATTTTGTTCTACTCTTATGAGTAGCAGCTAAAACACGTTACTAATTTTCCTAATTTAGGAAAGTTCTCCGGGGCGGCCCAGTGGCACAGTGGTAGTGCTGCTGCTGCCTCTCAGTAAGGAGACCTGGGTTTGCTTCCCAGGTCCTCCCTGCGTGGAGTTTGCATGTTCTCCCTGTGTCTGCGTGGGTTTCCTCCGGGTGCTCCGGTTTCCTCCCACAGTCCAAAGACATGCAGGTTAGGTGCATTGGCAATCCTAAATTGTCCCTAGTGTGTTGTGGGTGTGTGTGTGTGTGTGCTGTGCGGTGGGCTGGCGCCCTGCCCGGGATTTGTTCCTGCGTTGCGCCCTGTGTTGGCTGGGACTGGCTCCAGCAGACCCTGGTGACCCTGTAGTTTGGATATAGCAGGTTGGAAAATAGATGGATGGATGGATAATGACTGAGTAGGAAAGTTCTCCTAAATTGATCAGGATTTAGGAGAGCTTATGAGCTGCCCTAATTTGCTATTAGCTGTCGGAAGATGACATTCAGTCAGAGATTGGCACACACATCCCAGGAAAGGTAGAATGTTTTGGAAATGCTGGACAACAATGAACTTATAAAAAGATATTGATCTGATAGAGATGGAATAATATTCGTAACAAATCTTGTACATTATGTGATCAATCCATCTACATGGGGAAGCCATTCACTGTCAGCTGAAATGAAAGTGTTGGTAACATTACATCTAAAATGCAGCTTTGCAATAGCGATGATTTGAGTAAGTCACAACCAATCATTTCTTGAATTTTGAAAGTTTGAATGCCCTTACATCACGTGAGGTAACATGCAGATTCATACATTCCCCCACCACTCCACATGAGGTAATGTTAAAGCAAACTGCATTCATGCAAATCGGCACACATGTAAAGCTCATTGCCCCAAGTGGGGATAAGCACGCGTACGTGAATCAAAGCTGATATCACAGTATCGACACACAAGTGGGCATAGATGCAAACTGTGCTGTACTGTAGACGGGTAATTGACAATGAAATGCATCCCATGACCCCCTGGAACATTCGCGTTACACTTGCCATGCCTGGGAAGGTTCATAAAGGCAGAAGACGCCCAGTGCATTGGATAAATAGAGCCTCACAGAAGATGGGGGGTCACAGTGCCGTAGTTAGTTTCAGTATAACTGTTACTTACGACTTGTTTCTTTTGGCCATAACTTAGTAAAAGCGATTCTTCTGAAAGTACACATGTAGATCATTCATTGTTAAATAAATGTGCCTTGTTGTCTGCCTTTACTCCCATTTGGTGTGTGTGTGCCTTGTCGGTGCACATTACAGTATTATTCTTGTAATTATTGTAATGATAATAATAATAATTCATTATGTAAAGCGGCAACAATTACATGCAGCTTAGTGCAATATCTCACCTTATTATGTTTTCTTTGATGATGATAATGATGGTTATTATTGTTTTATTATTATTATTATTATTATTATTTTTGAAGTAAAGGCTTAGTGTTAGATCAGAAAACTACAAAGCATCATCACAATTTCTAAAGAAACTACAAAACGTCATCATGAGTACCATTTTGCAGATCAGGTGTCATAAAATCGTGACATAATTCATTCTCAAATGTGAACTCTTACTCCTAGCTGGAGATAAGTGTAGGACACTTCATAACTACTTATCATGTCCTACGTTTCGGGTAGGACAAGTTCTTATTCTAGTCAGATTTTCAGTGAAATTCCTAGAATTAATTCTGAGATGCTTGATAAATACGACCCTGGTCTTCTCATGAGGGACAACCCCACATAAGTAGAAGAAGTGAAGTTTGCTCATGTGAGTGATTGAAATTCACAGACTTGTAAGAAGAGCTCTGCCTGTTCTGTGTGTATTCAGAGCAGGCTTACTTGTAAATTCTTAAGTGTTCTGTCTTTTACCTACTCACCAAAAAGGTGGTGGTTTGTGAGGGCTTTTATGCCAAAAAATGAGCAGCAGACCTTTTAGGAAACAACAAACAACAGCTTTTTATTTCGAACCCGCCATCAGCACCCAGCATGCCTTGTTCACAAACAAAGTTCCCATCCCACTTTTTCAGACCAATCACAAATAGAATATTTGCATTCTGGGGTTCTGTGCTCAGACACCGCATTAAGTTGTAGTAAATCGGCACACTGACACAGTGAGGCTATTTAAGGGACAGCCCAGAAGTTCTTGTTTTCCTGACAGAGTTGTGTCCTTTGGGGGCTGGCTGGGTTTTTAAGGATTTCTCCAGCTTGGTATACAGTGGGGTTCTTTTGGATCCTCTTGCAAAACCTTCAGCAACACCCAGGCCATTCAAGTCATCCAACTCTTTCCTAACAGTGTTCATCTCTTGGAGTTCCTATCCTTTGTTATCATGTAACCAATCTTTTTCTTTTCTTTTCTTTTCTTTTCTTTCTAAACAGTGGAACCTGGTTTGTGACCTGCGCCATTTGAGACAGATGAGCCAGAGTATCTACATGGGGGGTGTTTTGTTTGGAGCGCTCATCTTTGGCAGCCTCTCAGATAAGTAAGTGAGAGCAAGAGAAACTAATGCAATGCATAGCAGGTAGCTAATTTTATTATATTTTTTGAGGTTTAAAACACAGCTTTGAAGGAAAATATGCAGGGAAGCAGTCAAAAAAACTGATGGATGTATCATAAGGTCCAACATCTAATGTGTTTACATTTTAAGCCATACAATCTATTCAATTTAGTGACTCAGGATGTGTTTTTAAACGAAAATTGTACTTCCAAATTTAGGCGGTATGTCAAATGAGCTATGTTGTACAGTAATCCCTCACTTATCGCGGGAGATAGGTTCCAAGGCCGACCGCGATAACTGAATTTCCGCAAAGTAGGGACACCATATTTATTTAATTATTTAACATGTATTTGGACGTTTTTAAACCCTCCCTGTATTGTTTACAACCCACCCTTTACTCTATTAATAACAGGGACAACTGCTAAGCAATATGAAATCGGTAGATAAGTTTACACTTACTGTATAGCGAAGTACACGTAGCTATATATGACGTGATGATGGTGATGAATATGCTGCGCAGTAAAAATGATGATGATGAAGGTGATAATTCCCTGAATGCAGTAGCAAGAGCACGTTAATGCTGAATGAGTGAGATGAGACTTCCTGGTTAATGCAGCACTTCGTCACTGAGCCAATCAGCAGCACACAGGAACTTAACTGCGTGTTCTGATTGGGTAGCTTCTCAGCCATCCGCCAATAGCATCTCTTGTATGAAATCTACTGGGCAAACCAACTGAGGAAGCAAATACCAGAAGTAAAAAGACCCATTGTCCGGAGAAACTCGCGAAGCAGCGAAAAATCTGCGTTATATATTTAGATATGCTTACATATAAAATCCGCGAAGTCGTGAATCCGCGAAAAGTGAACCGCGAAGTAGCGAGGGATTACTGTACATTCCTTAGTCTCTTAAAGATAAAAATATCATTCTGTAGACATATTCGGAACCTGAAGACCTTCCCCAGTAATGTAATGGAGAAAAAGTCCTCTAGATAATCACACATACTGTATATATCCGGAAACTGATGCTAGCTAGCCCAGAAGTGTTTAAAGAAACAGTAGGAAACACTTTAGTTTAGGTACTGCAAAAATGCATCTACTACTTATTTTCTCTTATGAAAGAAGACCTTAACAAAGGCATCATTTGGTCTTCATAACACTTCTAAAACATCACTAGATTTGTTATTCATCTGAGTGCAGTGTGGTATACTGACATGATGGTAATATTAACATGAAGGGTTCATAGGCCTTATACTAAATGTGTAATATCAAGAGAAATGTGTCTCCGTTAAGCCACCTCAGACCACTCCGAAGCGACGTCTGCCTTTAGAGAAGCAGGAAACAGTATTTCCTAGTTAAAAACTGCATTAGAAGAATGAGGGAATGCCGCTTAGGTGGGGATGGGCCCTCATTCAAACTAAGTAAGAGTGAGTAGCCATTATAGAACATACGGTTTTATTTTCTGCCATCTCAGTAAAGGTAAATGCAGGGGTAAAGGTAATGGCAGTGAGCCCACCAAAGACATTTTAAGGCAGTCAACTGCTGTGCATATCAGATGATTTTCACAGTGACAGACTATCGTTGACTGCACCACGTGTCAATTAGCCTGAATCACGTAGGATTTGAAGTACCAATAAGGTACAGAGAAATAGAAAGAAACTTTAGCTTCTAAGTCATTCGATCAAATGAAATTAATTAAAAATTACAGCAGATTTTTCTCTTTATGTTTTTTGTATATACACCGTGCAAATCAACCCTGATATTAAATGTCTCATATGCACATTAGAACAGAAGAGGCTTTTCCGTCTGACAAAGCTTACTAATTATACCGCTCTTAATTTCTCCAAAAGAGCATCAAATCGAGTCTTGAGTCCCCTAGGGTCCTACTCCTTACCACACAACTTACTACCTTTTTCCATGTTTCTGCAGTTCCCTGCATGAAGACAGACTTCCTAAAATTTGTTACCCTCATTCCACCTGCTATCTGGTGGTGCCATTTTATCTTTGTGTTTTCATGAAAGACACCTTTATTGTCATTTCAGTCACCTGCTCCACATCTTCTGAATATCTTAAAAACATTCCTGTTAGTTGAACACCCGAGTGAAGATTTCATTGTGCTCTGTGCATGTGACAAGATCACAACTGCTAGTACTAACCTTTGCATCACCATGTTACCCCATCAGTACCTTGTATTAGAGCCATTCACCTACTGTACAGCTCTCCATTATTGTTACTGCACAATTAACAATCTGTGGTGAGAAAAATAACTTAGGTTTCCTTTCATTTTGTTAGGTTTGGCAGGAGGACAATTCTAACTTGGTCATACTTGCAAGTAGGAGTGGTTGGCACCTGCACATCCTTCTCTCCTTCCTTTGAAATCTTCTGCATTTTACGTTTCCTGACTGGCATGGCTGTTTCTGGAGCAGTGCTTAATGCAGTGTGTCTGAGTGAGTAGTCGTTACAGACATCCAATTTACGTTTTTTATCATTTCAGTAAAAGTAACGGCAGTGAGCCCACCAAAGACAATTTAAGCTAGTCTACTGCTGTGAATAGCAAATGATTTTCAGTGACAGATTGACCTACCTAAATTGAAGCACTAATAAGTTACTGAGAAATGGAAAGAAACTTTAGCTTCCAAGTCATTGATCAAATCAAGTTGGGGAGCATGCACTGGTACAGTGCGTTGCTGCTCCCACTACACAACGAAACAACTTGGGATCCTGATTGGCAACCCCCCCAGTGCAGACACGTGGTCCAGTCCCACCCTCCAGAAATGACCATCTATCTGCAGCAGCCAGGTGTTACATGGGCATCCCCTTGGCCTGGTCCATCCACTTGGGTCCTCAACAATGAAATCACCCTCGGGGAATCGTGCCACATGGCCGTAGTGCTGTAACTACCTTTTCCTCACGATGCAAGTAATGTGCCTCATTCAGGACTCTATGAGCAACCACATGTTCAACACAAAGTCAAACCAATGGTACCCAAGGATTTTCCGGAGAGGCACAGTACTAAAGAAGTCCAGTCTTCGTTTCAGGTCACTGGATAGCGTCCATGTCTCGCAAACCATATAGCAAGACAGGAAGCACCAGGACTCTAAAGACTTGGACCTTCATCCTTTTGCATAGATATCGGGAACGCCACACACCCTTTTCCAGTGATCTCATGACCCCCCATGCTCTCCCAATCCATCTACTGACTTCATAGGAAGAGTCACCAGAGACATGAATGTCACTGCCCAGGTAAGTAAACCTCTCAACAAGGTCAACACTCTCTCCGCAAACAGACACACTGCTGATGGCTGTGCCCAAGAGGTCATTAAAGGCCTGGATCTTGGTTTTTATCCAGGACACTTGCAAGCCCAGACACTCAGACTCCACACTCAGTCTCTCGAGCACCCCGATCAGAGCCTCCATTGACTCCGCGAAGATCACAGCATCATCAGCAAAGTCAAGATCCGTGAACCTTTGTTCACCAACAGATGCCCCACAGCCACTGGACCCCATGACATTGCCCAACACCCAGTCCATACAAGCATTGAACAGAGTAGGAGCAAGAACACACCCCTGACGAACCCCAGAATCAACTGGGAAAAACACAGAGGTCCTGCCTCCACTCTGCACAGCACTCACAGTACCAGTGTCCCGCGAATCCTCAGGCTGTCCCACAGGGAAGCTCGATCAACTGAGTCAAACGTTTTGCGAAAATCGACAAAGGCTGCAAAGAAACTCTGCCGATATTCGTGTTTGCACTCCATGAGAACCCTCAGTACCATGGTAGTCTTCTTAGGCGTAAAACCAGAATGTCCTATTCACTGGTCGGTGAGCAAGTGATCACGGATCCTATTGAGGATGACCCTAGCAAGGACCTTACCTGGCACCGAGAGCAGTGTTATCCTCCTGTAGTTGCTGCATTCCAGGTAATCACCCTTCCCTTTCCAGATAGGGACGACAAGTCCCGTTTTCCAGTCCGTTGGAATGATGCCAGTCTCCCAAATGGAACCAAAGATTGCTTGCAATGCCAGGAGGACACCCTTATCACCAGCCTGGAGAAATTCACCCAAGATACCACAGATCCCTGAAGCCTTCCCCCCCTCAGCTGGTTCACCACCTGTGCAATCTCAGTGAGATTGGGTAGTTCACAGCTAAATGGAGGATCAGCCTCAAGAACTGTGGACCCAGAAATATCCAACGTCCTAGCCGGAGGATCAGCTTTGAACAACTGCTCAAAGTAGCCAGCCCAGTGGGTCACAACTGCAGTTTCTTCCGTAAGGACCGTTCCATCAGCTGCCCTGACTGTGACTCTCCGAGGAACAGATTCAGATGTGTGTAATGCTTCAATTCATCTGTAAGCAGGACGTTGGTCGCTAGACCACAGATGGTGTGTCACTTGTTCACAGATTCCTCTAACAAACGCCTCCTTATCTGCCCTCAGAGCCCACGCAGCCATCCCTCTCAGTTCCTGGTACAGACCAGAGTTGCCATTGAGCCGTGCGCTGCGACTCTTTTCAATGATATCCAGGGTGCCCTGCGAGATGAAACACCTCCTTCTGGGAACACCGGTTACACCAACACAACCCTCAGCAACCTTCACAACGATCACATTACGATCGTCAGTCGTACCCAAATCTGAAAGTTCCTCACACAAACTGCATGCAAACTCATTAGAAACAGCCTGGTCTTGGAGTCTGGCCAAGTCCAGGCTAATTTTCCTAGCAGATGGTAACCTACTGGACCTAAGCTGGATCCTAAAAGTAGCAACAACAAGTCTGTGGTCAGAATTCACAAACTGGGTACTTCTGTAGACCCTGCAGTTTTGCAAGAGGCTCCAGCGTCTGCCCATGAGGATCTCCTTCACCACACCACCAGTATTGGAGTACCAAGTCCAACGATGTGTTTCAGGGCGCTGGAACCAGGATCCAGCGATTCGCAGCCCCTGACCTTTTGCAAAGTCAAGGAACATGGAGCCACTTTCACCACGGTCACCAAGACAATCCTCATAGCCAGTCCTGTCAATGCCAGTGGCTGCATTGAAGTCACCCATGACCAGAGGAGTATCACCTCGTGGGCACCCATCAACCACTGAGCGAAGCTGCAAATAAAATGTCTCCCACAACGAGACATCACTCACCACGGTCGGAACATACACTGAGACAACAGACAAGACACCCAGTGAGTGCCGTAATCTGAGTCTCATAATATGCTCGTTGAAAGGAGTGACATTGTACACCATCGGAAGAAGCCAATCCACTACAGCAACAGCTACTCCCCGAGGATGATAGCCATCAGAACGACCAGACCAATAAAAGGTGTATCCACCTACAGAGATCTGGCCAGTCCCTGGTCTGCGCACCTCAGAGAGTGCTGCCACTGAAATGCGGAGTTTATGCAGCTTGTCTGACAGAAGAGGAAGATGATCGTCTTGCTGGAGAGACAAGACGTTCCATGCGCCCACTCGTGTGGGCCACCTCAAATTGGGACCCTGGTGCTGCAATGATTGATTAAAGACTTTTGATTTCATTGATCAAATGAATTTAATTAAAAATTAGAGCAGGTTTTTTTAATATACACTGTGCAAATTGACCCTGATATTGAATATCTCATCTGTACATTAGAACAGAATAGGCTGTTCCGTCTGATAAAGTTCAACAGTTCTACCCACTTAATTCCTCCAAACAGCATTATGTCAAATTTTGAGTCTTCTAGAGTCCTGCTGTCTACCACACTACTTGCTAGCTTCTTCCATGTGCCTGCGTTTCCCTGTGTGAAGACAACCTTACTAATGTTTGTGTGAGATCTGCCATTAACAAGTTAACAACCCTGTCTCTGTACTCTCAATAAAGCATTTCGCATCTATGTGATACTTCCATGAGTACATTGAATGCTGTCTAATGAGCTTTTCTGAGACCAGGTTTAAGAATTCTGACTCGGACACACACATTGACATAGATCGATTTGCACATCAACAGCAAGACTGGAGATTAGCTTCTGGTAAGCAGATGGGTGTCGGGGTCTGCCTATACATTAATAAAAGGTGATGTAATAACATCACTGTGAGAAACCACATCTTTATCTGTACCATCTGCCATGAGAGTTTAATCATATCTTTGTTATAGTAGTTCTGCATTGCTCATGTAAATTATATAGCTCAAACAATTTTTGAAACTATTCAAGAACTGGGTCATTCAAACCAGTGATGGTTGATTTCTAACAAGGTTAAGTTGAATCAGTTTTGTCACTGTATCATGAATACTAGACGGGACAAAATACTGGGCAAGTGTTATGGAAACATCTCTGGTTCCTATCATAGAGCAGCTCAGAGTACATCTGACCGTATCGTTGTTCACTTACCGCCAAAATACAAACAGAAACTGAAACAGGAGAAACATTCATAAGGAAAACACAGAACTGGTGCAAGGACGGAGTAGAAGAAATGTCCTCACAAGCAATAATGGGGCCATCTATAATGTCGGCGAATATATGAAATTCCTTCGATCTATAGTCATTAAGAATTATGTGGCTCAATAGTAAGCTATGAGAATTAAAGCAGGAGAAAATTGGGTTTTACAGCAAAGAATTAACAAGTCAATTAAACCAAGTAAAATATGCATTGGGGGAAATCAAGAGGTGGTTTAATGATAACAATCCAGAGCAGGTTTAGAAAGACCTGAAAACAATTATAGGAGTGAGTTGTAAAAATTGTGATCTTTCCAGTAGATAAGGATCGCAATCACTTAATAAATAAGCTAAATGACTTATTTTTACAAGATATGAAACTAATGGTTTCAGTATCTGTAATGCACAAGTAGGGAAAGTTTCCAGTAATATTGCTGGGATTTTGTAGATGGCATAACTGAAGCAGAGGAATCAGGTCAGTAGGCCAAATGGCAAAACTAACAGGCCAGTGGGGCCAAATGCCATATCAGGTCAAGCAGATCTCTCCAGTTTTTCATTTGCTTTTTCAATTGGCTCCTAAGCTTTGGTTTTGTGCCTGGGCTGTAGAAACAGTTAATCGTTACTGCCAGTTCCTAAGGTCTCCGAGCCAAGCAGTTTGAATGACTATAGGCCAGAGGAGTTTGCTTTGCTTTGAACATTTTGTATAAAACATTTTAATGACAGGTGTGGCCAAACTGGGCATTCAATCTGCTTATTGTGCAAACAAAAGAACAGAACACACTATTCTGCAAACAAAAGAACAGAACACACTATTCTGCAAACAAAAGAACAGAACACACTATTCTGCAAACAAAAGAACAGAACACACTATTCTGCAAACTAAAGAACAGAACACACTCTGCTTGTTATCTTTTTTTGTTCTTTGTTTCACCTTATACAATTTCTTGTATTAGGAATTTGTTAGTTTTTGCATACCCCTTTGGGTCAGAGCACAGGGTCAGCCATTGTACAGCGCCCCTGGAGCAATTGAAGGTTAAAGGCCTTGCTCAAGGGCCCAGCAGAGTAGGATCTCTTTTTGGCAGTGACGGGGATTCGAACTGGCAACCTTCTGGATACGAGCACAGATCCTCAGAGCCACCACTCCGCCCAAATTTGATCTTCCATCAAATGTACTGTTTGTCAAGTATACCGATGACACTACTATAGTGACTGGACACATATCTAAAGGTAGTGAAAGCCATTACTTCAACCAGGTGGACTGTTCAGTAACTTGGCACAATAAAAACCTTTAGTCTGAATGTCAAAAAAACCAAAGAAATTATATTTATCCCTTCGTATTCACCCATCATTGTTCTGGGGAGGAAGCAGAAATAATGAATGAATATAAATGCTTGAAACTCCACTAGATGATAATCTAAATTGAAACATGTTTTAATAGAGTCTTCAGTGACCCTATTCACCCATTTTTTACTCTTCTTAATGGAGACGTTAACAAAATGTCTTAAATCCTGTACTTTTACTGCACTGTTAGATGCTGTAGTTCAGCACTCCCTCCTTACACTTTTAATTAATAATGTATTATAGGTGTCTTGTCTCAGCCAGGTTCAAATTCAAGGTTTATGTTGATTATGTGCATCATTCTTTGTTTTTGGTTATGTCTATGTATATAAGCTGTCTGTGTTATGTTCCATGTGTTTTGTGTGTGAGTCCCCAAGAGTCAGGGTCACCTGCCAATCACTGCCAGGAAGTCCCCTCCATCTTATAAATCTGGAGGGTCTTCCACAGTTGCTGGTGGTTCATTGTGAATCTGCTCTGGAGTTGGTGAGTTAATTGTGTTTTTTGCTGTGTTTGTGTCTTTGGAACTTTGACCTTCATGCTCTGTGTTTCTGGATTACTGTTGCGGCAGATGGCTGGCACCCTTACCTGACTGGGAGGCCTTTGTAGTGGGAAGACTTGGTGAGAAAACGTGTGGAGGGCATTATTGCCCCTAGACCGCCAGATTGCATGCCCCTACCCCAGTTGCAGCAGCTCCATGGATTCCCACGGGGCCCCTGCTGTGTAGTGCTGCGGGGGACTGGGTAGTCCTACTCTGTCGGGTTCTCACCTCATCAGCAAGTACTTCCAAGCTATAGAAATGCTAAACATAAAAGGAGTTGCCTGCCACTGCTCATGGAGCGAGAGTCAGAAGGAAGGAAACAAAGCTTGCTGGAAGGAATGGAGACAGAGAGAGAGAGAGAGAGAGCGCGAGAGAGCGAAAGAAGACGACAACGGCATTGTTGTGTGCTGCTTTCCTGTACTGGGTTGGTGCTGTGGGAAACACTTGAGAGAAATTTTCACACAAATAAAAGCCTTGTTTGGTGTTGGACTTGTGTCTGTGTCTGTCGAAGTCAGTTGTTGGGGAGCTGGAGCGCACTGAATTGGGACTTTGCTTGCATTGTTTTGTCATAAGTGCCTTGCTCCTTGTGCTCCACACAGCTTCATTGTTATTGTAGAGCATTTTTAGAATAAATTTTATATTTAATAAAGATTTGGTGCATGCCCATATTACTAGCCTGGGTTTGACAGTGATATCCCCTCTAGTGAGTATTTTTGGAAGTGCTTTTCGAAAGTATCAGGATTTTTGTTGTTTGGGACTCCTAGTTCATGACAATAGATAGCATGCCAAAATTAAAAGAAAGCAGAACACAATGGGTATTACAAATCAATACTACCTTATAATGCTAGATGTGTAATTTCATGTGACGCAATAACTCGTAGTTATACTGGACACTCATCATCTGCACAGACCCAGGCAACCTGCCTGTCTCAATATGGCTGCTGAGAAAGAGTTGTCTTCTTCTCATGGAGGAATGGCAAGAGACATCTAAAAAGGTGGAATGGTTAATTCAATTGGACCAATGGGGCATTGTGGTACACAATGGCCAATCGTAAATAACCACATTTCACACCTCTGGACCTTGCTTCATATCAGATAGGCAGTTTATTGCCATAAATTACACTCCTTAAAGCTTTGGGAGAAAGAAAATTAAATTTTCACATTTTCAGAAAGTTGTTTCTTTTTTTAATTAACTTGTGGTTGTGCAAGGTGTAACCCAAGATACAAAATAAATGTTGAGGCACCAGCTGGGTTGCCCCATTTCATTAACAAAAGAGACTTTAACAAAAATAGCACATGGGGGTGCATTTCAAACAAAGTAAAGCATCGCAATACCTTCTTGAGGGTCTTGGGTCTGGAGAAGAGCTCTGTCTCTGGCAAGTGTTTGTCCACAATGAGCACCACCGTCGAATAGTCCTCTGTCCTCAAAGGGCGGAGTCAGTTGCACTCATTGGCTGTCTTCTCTGTACTGTAGGAACAGAAGGAGATGATACCATTAGTGACAGTGCCCCCTCTCGCCCTGTGGTGGAATTACTTACCAAGGATGAGTCAGGAAAATGATCCTCAGATACGCACGCATGACAAACTATTCATTTGTAAATGACAATTTACAAACGGTTATCATTACATCTTGCCTGAAGAAGGGGCCTGAGTTGCCTCGAAAGCTTGCATATTGTAATCTTTTTAGTTCGCCAATAAAAGGTGTCATTTTGCTTAACTTTTCTCTACATTCATAATGGCTAACACGGTACAACACCCTAGTACTACAAACGGTTATCAAAATATTAATCTACATAATAGAAAATGAATACAAAAATATCTATTGTAAATGCAATTAGTGTTCACTGCTCCTCTGTAAATGCAAACAATCTAAAGTGGACAAGGATCTCATGTTGTCCTTTTATCACAGTGGGATCCAGTCTGTCGTCACTTTCAGCTTCATTGCCTGCTTTGGTGGGCTGACAAATCAAAATTTTAAAAAAGCTCCAGCAGGTTACCAAACATGATGCCAAAAGTACTGTAAATCATGTAAATCATTTGGTAAGTGTGAGTTGGAGGGCAGTGATAAAGAAACTGGAAATCATGTCAGCTGGTGACAGACACCCATTACCTTCAGTGCATCACAGAGGACAGTTTAATTTAAAAACCCAAACAAACCACTATAGTCATTCCTTTCTTTCTATTTCTTTTTCATATGTATTGTATGACTACTGTTTAAGGTAAATACATACTGTCAAAATGTTAGAAGCAACTAAGCAATTGTTTTATGATTTAAATGTTTCGAAACTCTTGTGTAATTTTAACATGCTTGTCTCTATGTGTTTTTATTTTTGTCTGTTATTGAATGCAGGTCTGACTACAAAAAATTTAAAAAACAAGCATATTGATTTTCCCAGTGCGCACTGGGTGGCAAATGCAGGACTAGACTGCAGACACAAGCTAAAGTAGAAGGGATTCTCAGTAGGTAAGGCTTGGCCGGGCAGTCGAAGGCTGTCAGCATTATGTCTTCTCCTGTTGGAGGGATAAGAAAAGTGTCCATTATGAATCACAGGAATGTACTGTTAATAACAAGAGGTGAAGAATAAAAGATTAAAGAGAGAGCAGTACAGGAAGTTGGAAATGTGTGTCCACTGCCTCTGCTCGGTGGACTTGCCTAGGTAGACTCACAGTCTTCACATGAGGAGGGTTTCATGTGAGGGGCTGACTCTTCCACACTGGTACAGTAGAACTCTCTAAGTCTGGTACAGATGATTAGGAGTACTGAGGTTAATTAGCAAGACAATGTGAGAAGGTGCCTCTCAAGAAATGGAAATATACAGGAACTAAGAGACCTGGATCGGGTTAGTTAAACAAAAATAACTCCTAGCAAATAGTAAACCTATAACAAAACCAAACTGGAAGTACGTTTAACATAAGTAAGTGATCAACGAAACACCAAGATTGCCGTTTTCAAATCGTGACACCCAAATTCCAATAGTTACTTGCCATTCAATGTGTTGTTTAACCTATGCACCATTCAAAAAAAAAACTCTTGAAGAAAAAACTTGTCATTGATGTTGTCTGTTGGGAATCTCACTTTTGCACATTCTGTGTATCTTTATATTTTTATGATTATTTCAATGACATCATTTTGTCACCATTTTGTGTAAGCAATGCTGTTTTGAGTACACATTCAAGGGAATAGACTTTGGTGGAAAATCAGTTGACTTGGGCACAACCAGATAATGGCTGTGTAATCGGTTATTGTTGCTGTTATCTTCATTTAACCAGGTTCTTTTTGCTTGAGTGGCGCTAACTTCACAGCCCAACCCTTCTGCACTCTCAGGACACAAACTCAGAACCACACCTCACCCAAAAGGCAACCATCATAGCCAAACCTTGTCCTTCTGCAGTTTGGACTAACCAAACCAAATGAGTTATGATGGAGAAGCAAAGTATTTGTTTGAGTGAAAAAAGAAACAAAGAACTGTGCAAGAGGGACCCTGCTGGCCTGTGGAGAGGGAGAGTTAGTGCAGCTCGCCACCCGCTGGTCTGGCATGGTATTACTATTATTTAAGCCCTAGCTTCTTCCCGTGCGCACGTGTGTGACACCTGTTATTAATAAATCTGCCAAATACGTGTCAGGTCTGATTGAATTATGATGGTGCGTAGGTCAAACGTAACATAAGCAGCCATTATTTTAAAATCAGGAGGGGTTACCATAAAAACTACTAGTGACCACATACGTCTTTGATCAATTGGAATAATCTTCATATTATTTCTTAAATTATCAGCTTCTAAGCAAATACCATTAACAGTTAACAAAAGCAAACTGAATACATTTATTTAGTTGTATTGTCTGACAGGTATTTATGCTGTCTGATACATGTTGTACATTTAAATCTGTTACATTGATATGCTAACATATTTAACATTTTTCAGGTGTCATTGTTTTGTTTAATAATTTGTCTCTGTTGTGTTTTTATGCCATAAATTGTTTTGTTATTGCCTATTTTTGTGCTGCGGAAAAACAACAAATAGCAGTCATTGTCCTGCAGGTTATGGAAACCATAAACTGAATTAAATGGCCTTTATCAAACAATTCCTCATGTTAATATTGTTCAACCTTTCTTTCGAGCAGATGTGGAATGGGTTCCTATAAGATCACGCACCATTTTTGGCACACTTTACGCATTTAGCTTCTCCATTGGCCAGATGGTGCTAGCAGGAGTGGCATATACCATCAGAGACTGGCGAAAGCTCCAGCTGGCAGTGTCCTGTCCCATGCTGCTTTGCTTCATGTACAGCTGGTATGTCTTCTATTTATTCAGACGTTTTAATGTTAAACCTTTGATTAAACAAAGTTACAGTTGTAAATATGTTTTACTAGTGAAGCAGCTATAACATGAAGTCTTTTTCTGAAGCCCAAAATCAATTGACTTTAACATTTCATAATTGTGATAACTGTGCTCAGACTGAGTAATTCATTTTTGAGTTACTGCACGCATAGACTGAACTCTGGACACAGACAGACAGACATCACTTAATGGTATTTTGTTCAGAGATACCTAAAACATGCAAATCCGTTGAAAATCAAAATGAGAAATGTGACCCTACTGAAGTCACATAGGGAATATGGGGAAATTAGAAAGCAGCCTGCTTCATGCTGGTAAGTGGACCTCACTTTTTATAGGCAGCACAGTTAAGGTATAGCAGAGTTCCCTCACAGAGCATTTGAAGTTAGTTTTGTACTGACTGCATAGGGCAGGAGACAGGTCATGGCTTTATTAACAGGCAAAAGTTAATACTGGGAAGACAATAATACTCAAATAGACAAGCCCAGGATGTAAAGCCAATACTAAAAAGACAAAAACTTAGTGGTCAAGTTAAAAACAAAATAATCGCACCTAACCAGTGCCAAAGTGGCTGCATCAGGAGTGGGCAGGAGGAGGAGTATAGGGGCCTAATCAAGGACTTTGTTAAATGGTGCGACTCAAACCACCTACACCTGAACACCAGCAAAACCAAGGAGCTGGTGGTGGATTTTAGGAGACCCAGGCCCCTCATGGACCCCATGATCATCAGAGGTGACTGTGTGCAGATGGTGCAGACCTATAAATATCTGGGAGTGCAGCTGGATGATAAATTAGACTGGACTACCAATACTGATGCGCTGTGCAAGAAAGGACAGAGCCGGTTATACTACCTTAGAAGTCTGGCGTCCTTCAACATCTGCAATAAGATGCTGCAGATGTTCTATCAGACAGTTGTGGCGAGCGCCCTCTTCTATGCTGTGGTGTGCTGGGGAGGCAGCATTAAGAAGAAAGACGCCTCACGCCTGGACAAACTGGTGAGGAAGGCAGGCTCTATTGGCATGGAGCTGGACAGTTTGACATCTGTGGTGAAGTGACGGGCGCTCAGCAGGCTCCTATCAATTATGGAGAATCCACTGCATCCACTAAATAGTATCATCTCCAGACAGAAGAGCAGCTTCAGCAACAGACTGCTGTCACTGTCCTGCTCCACTGACAGACTGAGAAGATCGTTCCTCCCCCAAACTATGCAACTCTTCAATACCAACCGGGGTGGGGGTGGGTTAACGTTAACATTATATAAAGTTATTGTCTGTTTTTACCTGCATTATTATCAATCTTTAATATTGTTTTTTGTATCAGTAAGGTGCTGCTGGAGTATGTGAATTTCTATCTATCTATCTATCTATCTATCTATCTATCTATCTATCTATCTATCTATCTATCTATCTATCTATCTATCTATCTATCTATCTATCTATCTATCTATCTATCTATCTATCTATCTATCTATCTATCTATCTATCTATCTATCTATCTATCTATCTATCTATCTATCTATCTATCTATCCAAAACGTAAGATAAAAGTTGTAGTCAATTAACAAAAGGAATTGTTGCCAAAATCAGATTGCAAAACTAATGAGAATGCTAGTGTTTCGCCTGTTGTACCCACAGACCTGAGCAAATTGCAAAGTGCAAGACACTGACCTTTACACCCTCGACCTGGTGATGCCATGCGCTGCTCACTTCCAGTTGACTTGGCTTAGCAATTGCTCGTGCAACCAGACTAAACAGAATTCACATAATGGTGGTGACCATTTAAAAAAAGCACACCCACAAAACATATTTACGTTTAAACACAACTAAGAATGTGCCTGGATAAAAAGAAAATGAACCCATACTGTTGTTATGCCTCCCAAACCCTAAGTGGGACAATAACATCACATGTATTATTAAGAAAGCCCATCAGAGAATGTTGCTTTTGCTTCAGCTGAGGAAGTTCAATCTCCCTCAAGCAATATTGGTCCAATTCTACATGGCCATCATCAAGTCCACTCTGACATCATCTACAACTGTGTGGTTTGGTGCTGCCTCTGTTCAGGGTAAGGCCATTCAGCAACGTATCATCAAAGCCTGTGAAATGATCATAGGCTGTAACTTACTGCACATTGAAAGCCTATGTGAGTCCAGAGTAAGGAAGAGGGTTGCGGAGATCATTTCTGATCTGACTCACTCAGGGCATCACCTGCTCCAAAGACTTCCCTCCGGCAAATGTCTTTGTGCAGTGAAAACTAAAACAACCGTCTTCTTATTTCCATCCATCCATTATCCAACCCGCTATATCCTAACTACAGGGTCATGGGGGTCTGCTGGAGCCAATCCCAGCTAACACAGGGCGCAAGGCAGGAAACAAACCCTGGCCAGGGCGCCAGCCCACCGCAGCTCCTTATTTCCATGTTCAATTATTCTTACTAATCAGGTTTGAGCTTCTACTCAGTATCTACATATACCTGCACACTAGACTGTCTGGACATTTTAACCGTTTTTTGTATTGCCCTTGTATGCTGCATCATATTTTACCATTTTATATTTTAGTATTTTATATTTTATATGTTCTTATATTTATATTTTGTATTCTGTGTTCTCCTTACATGCTGCATCAATACTATCAAGACAAATTCCTAGTCCACATTAGTGTACCTGGCCAATAAAGTGAATTCTGATTTTAAGTGATACCTTGGTTCTTTTTTAAAAGGCAAGAAGTGACTGTAAATGATTCAAATACAACTCAGACCATGACAAGTTTAATTTTTGAATGAAACCTTCTCTGTGTGGAGCTATACTTTCTTTCCAGTTATTGAAGCACATAGTGTCTGGTTGATCTTCAGTATTAAATTGTTGCACAGTGAGTGTGGGTGGACTTGTCCTTGAGTGGCTGCAGTCATGCACTGTGGTGCTTTCCCAGATTATCTTGAGCCTTTTGTTGCCTCCCTTCAAATAAATTGCATTTAGTAAATGAAATAAAAATAAAATATGTGAATGCATACATGTATGGTATATACTTTTATGGTCATTAATGCCACGTGTACATTTCCACTATCCAGCGCTATGATTAGTGAGTATTAAGGGCTTACCTCAAAACTTATGCCTGTCTTAACTGAAAATTCTCAAAACATATTTGCCATTAACATGAAACTTACACAGTACTTTACATATTAGAATGTACTTCTCTTTTGGTTCTATAGCGATTATCATTGGATCCATTCTTCATGAACAATTAAAACTGAGAAAAGTCTCTATATTTTATGATTGTGTAATCGATTTATTGCCAGAAAAACCTAAAGGGAAGATTTATATACTGTCCAAAACTGAAAGAAAACTAAAGAGGGTTACATTAGGCTGGTTTTGCAAACTGTTATAGTCGTTTTATTAGAAAGTCATCTTACCTAGTACTATTGTAGGCTGGGTTTATACTTGATGCTCAGAACGCTTACATGCATGCATCATGGCTGCCACACGTTCCTAGCGCTCTTTTGACACGTCCTCTGAGCACGTTGCCCAAAATTAATGCGACTCATGTGCATGTTGTAGTACCAGCAAAAATGTGGGTGGCGTGTGTGTCCAAGTTATGGTAGTGGTGGCTCTGAGGCTAGGGATCTGCACTGGCAATCGGAAGGCTGCCGGTTTGAATCCCATAAAATGCCAAAAGGGACTCTGCTCTGTTGGGCCATTGAGCAAGGCCCTTAACCAACAATTGCTAAGCGCTTTGAGTAGTGAGAAAAGCGCTATATAAATGCAAAGAATTATTATTATTACTGCGGCACGGTGGCGCAGTGGTAGCGCTGCTGCCTCGCAGTTAGGAGATCTGAGTTGACTTCCCGGGTCCTCCCTGTGTGGAGTTTGCATGTTCTCCCCGTGTCTGCGTGGGTTTCCTCTGGGCGCTCCGTTTCCTCCCACAGTCCAAAGACATGCAGGTTAGGTGCATTGGTGATCCTAAATTGTGCTTGGTGTGTGGGTGTGGGTGTGTGTGTGCCCTGCGGTGGGCTGGCGCCCTGCCTGGGGTTTGTTTCCTGCCTTGCGCCCTGTGTTGGCTGGGATTGGCTCCAGCAGACCCCCGTGACCCTGTAGTTAGGATATAGCGGGTTGGATAATGGATGGATGGATTATTATTACGTGACATCAGCATCATTGTTTACTATCGACATCTCCAAAATGACAGACATGCCCATCAGAATAGATGATATCAAATCGTCAGCTCTTTGAAAGTGGATGTGGAAATGTGCAAGATGAAATGGAAGCAAATTTGAGACAGATATGTTCGTGTAAAGTGGAAAATATCAGAAAAAAGAAGTTGGAATTCGGCTATTGCAAGATAATGCAGACTGACGGTAAGCCGTATTGCAGCTCCAGCAGGATCAATCTGCGTTCTTCGATGTTTAATGAATGGTTCGATGTGGTGAATCAAATCATCAAACTTAAATGCTGACATGATTCATGGTCATTTTCTTCATCCATTTCTCTCATAGACAATACAAGCATCGCATATTCTCCTTCGTAATGATGTGATACTATTAAAGGTCTCACATACCATTTTATGTGTCACTGTTGGTCTTTTTTTGCATGTTTTCAACAGCATCAGAATGCAAAGAATTTTTAATTTTAACGTCTTTCTTCACTGAACTTACAACACACAGTGAAACTAGACATTGTTTTCTCACCATAATGATGTCTCACAATGCCACTTTGTGGACTCCTCCAGATTTGCATAAAGTACGCTCGCAAGTATAGACAGTACACTGCTTAGATTGCAGAAGTGTACGCAAGCGTATGTGTTGTATAGAGTTAAGTATCTTCTCACCCTAATGATCTGCTATACATGATTTTCAAGCATGAAAAACACTTAAGACAATATTCTTCTGCCATCTAATGGATGAAATAACATCATGCTGCAAAAAACATCAAGAATATTTCTATTCTGCCACTCTAAGGTAACAATACTCTTGCATGGATACAGAGCCCACAACTAAAAACACTATGGCAATTTTAAAATCATAAAGACAGAATTAGAACAAATTGAAACTAAACAACTGCTTAAATTGAGCAATAGTGCCCAGATACCCTATGAAAGAAGCTAACTTCCGCCACTTGTATCAGTGATCTATTCTTTCAGTGAGTACCCACAACTCGTGACTATAGGTAAGTGTAGGAGCGCAGATCGACTGGTAGGTCAAGAGCTTTGCTCTTCAGCTTAGCTCTCTCTTCGCTATTGAAGGACCTGTACAATGTTACATAACTGTCGATGCAGCTATGATCTGTCTGTCAATCTCTCTGCCCCTTTTTTTCTTCCCTTCTTCCTTTGTTCCCTCATAAACAAGACCCCAATATTCTTAAACAACTCCGCTTGAGGCAGCACCTCCTACCCAAACAGGCTCATACAATTCTCATAATTCTCATTCTCTTTTATTTTACCAAGGACTACAACAAATATTATGGATCAAAACATTAATAGGCAAGAGAGGTAGGTAGATACAGTTACAACAAAATATTTTGAGGAATTATAGAAGAACAGGAGTTGGACAGACTGCATAACAGCCAGTAATAAGAAACACTCAACAGTACGTCTGCTCAAAAAAGGAATCATAAAAACAAACTTCTTATAAAAAGACAGTATGCTGACACCATTTGAAGCTCCTTGCATCATGGATAAGAGGTTGTCATGCAATCTGAGTTAGAAAAAAAGTAAAAATCCGTGGAGCCTAAAACAGGAGTACACAACAGAAGAAATGTGAAGCTGTAAGAAACAATTCTGAGGTGTCAGGGAGTGAAGGTGAACTGCGACTGAGAACAGGAGCAACATGTGGCAGCTCACAGTGTCACGGTGACCTTTAAACTCCAGCAACGCAGTGTGCCACAAATACCACAGCTGGGTTGGAGTGAGATGGTTATGGACTGACTGATTGATTGTTTAATACTTCAATGATACCCTTTTCTAAAAATCTTTGAAACATAACATCACAATTTCTATTTACTTATGAAAACTTACTGCTGCAGAGATTCCTCCTTAAAAAAACACACTGTACAGTAGTTGCTTAGAAAAATGCTCTCCATTTTTCCAGGTGGTTGCCAGAATCAGCACGGTGGCTCACTTTGAAGAATAAGCCCGATCAAGCACTCCGACAGATCAAGAAAGTGGCCAGGATCAATGGACTCGCAAATAAGGGCAAGCTTGTCACCTTGGAGGTGGGAATGATTGTTTTTGTGCCTAGTTCACTCCACAAAGGAACGTCTAAAAAAGTCCAGTTTTACAGCAATTTAAAATGCCAAGCTAAAAATTAGCATGTTCAGCATTGTAGAAAGTTGGTTTTGTCTTTCTGAATTTGTGGATTCATTTTCTCAAATATACTGTAACTTTATTCCATGATTCTGTGGCTCTCAGTGTGAAGAAAAACTTCCTAATGTTTCTGCGAAATTTACCCTTAACAAGTTTCCAACTCTGATCTTGTGTTCTTGATGAACTCATTTTAAAGTAACAGTCTTGACCAGCTGTACTAATTCCCTTCATAATCTTAAACATTTCAATCATTTCTCCTCTTAATCTCCTTTTGCTTAAACTGAAAATGTTCAACTCTAGTCTTTCATCCCCTGTAGTCCTAGAATCAGCCTAGTTGCTTTTCTCTGGAGATGAACAAATAGAACTTATTATTTCTTGGTAATTAACATAAACGTCCAACATTATGGAAGTGTATTGATAATTTTTGCTCTGTATGGACTCTCATTCAATCTACCTGCATTCATGAAATGACTGTACAGCCAATATGGATGGCACTGCTTCAAAGGTATTTTTCTGTCCATGGGAAAGACACCAGAGGCAAAGGATGTAAGCATTCTGTCATCTTATTAGACTGTACAGTGCAACTTACTATAGTAATACTATAGAATGTCCAGGAGGGGGTGGGTGGCCGGTGGGCCAAGGTCTCCCGGGGTCAGATTTATAAATATTATTAGGTCTCTTTTTGTGTGCACTTAACACTCCACACAAAAGAGTCAGGATTTATAAAGGAAAACTTGATGGGAGAACTTGTGCATATATACCACAACTCTGACCTATGCATAGGCAACATTTTGGAGAAAGTGAGAAATGGCGACGCACTTGATGAAGTAGGGAAATGCAGCCAAACCAGCTACTTGATGACTCACACATATAATAATTCATATCTCCGATCCATTGTTATAATGTGTGTTAGCATGACAAACATGTTAAACCTCAAAATATGCTGTATACACTCTATTTTAGTTGTTTTTTTAAATGGGCCATTGCTACATATTTACACTGAAAAACATTTTTGTTTTTCCATCAGTTTATATAGCCTGCCAGTTGTCACATCTCAGGGTTAGAAAACTAACGCCTTCTCTTGTTTTCAATAATTGCATTAAGTAAAAACTCAGGAGGGCGCTCCGGCTTCCTCCCACAGTCCAAAGACATGCAGGTTAGGTGCATTGGTGATCCTAAATTGGCCCTAGTGTGTGCTTGGTGTGTGGGTGTGTGTGTGTGTGTCCTGTGGTGGGTTGGCGCCCTGCCTGGGATTGGTTCCTGCCTTGCGCACTGTGTTGGCTGGGATTGGCTCCAGTAGACCCTCGTGACCCTGTTTCAGTGGGTTGGAAAATGGATGGATGGAAAAACTCAGGAGTGACTCACTAGCTGTGTACAGAAATGTTTGACACAACATGGCTTATTTGCCACAGCTTGAAGACTACGCAAATGGACACATACAAGTGGAATGAGCTTTTAACAACTGGCAGGATTTTTTTGACTATGATGATGATTGGTTTATGAGCCAAAAATATCTTATCTTATATATAAACGTCTATGCGTGGAAGTGTGTGTGTCTATCTGGCCCAGAAGTGAGAGGTGGAGTTGGGGTAATAAGGGATCCACTTCTGAGGAAACAGAAAACATGCTTAGCCACTAATAACACAAGTGGGGCCAGGACGTCAGCAAATCGAAACCTCCGAAGAAAGACAAAATCGCTTAGCCACTAACATCGGCAAAATGGTATCCCTTTTACTTTTCCTCCCACCGCTAATACACAAGCGATGCGAGCACGACGGCAAAACAAATCCTCCTAGGTGAGAGATGCCCAGAGTAGTTCCTTTCAATTACCCAACATCTCTACATTTCAGTTTTTTTTCTGATGATTTCAATAGTTTCTAGGACCCCGGGCTTTTTACAACATGGGCTTACACAGCTAGCATATACAGTGTATCCAGAAAGTATTCACTTTTTCCAAATTTTGTTATGTTACAGCCTTATTCCAAAATGGATTAAATTCATTTTTTTCCTCAGAATTCTACACACAACACCCCATAATGACAATGTGAAAAAAGTTTACTTGAAATTTTTGCAAATTTATTAAAAATAAAAAAATTGAGAAAGCACATGTACATAAGTATTCACAGCCTTTGCCATGAAGCTCAAAATTGAGCTCAGGTGCATCCTGTTTCCCCTGATCATCCTTGAGATGTTTCTGCAGCTTAATTGGAGTCCACCTGTGGTAAATTCAGTTGATTGGACATGATTTGGAAAGGCACACACCTGTCTATATAAGGTCCCACAGTTGACAGTTCATGTCGGAGCACAAACATAGCATGAAGTCAAAGGAATTGTCTGTAGACCTCCGAGACAGGATTGTCTCGAGACACAAATCTGGGGAAGGCTACAGAAAAATTTCTGCTGCTTTGAAGGTCCCAATGAGCACAGTGGCCTCCATCATCCGTAAGTGGAAGAAGTTTGAAACCACCAGGACTCTTCCTAGAGCTGGCCGGCCATCTAAACTGAGCAATCGGGGGAGAAGGGCCTTAGTCAGGGAGGTGACCAAGAACCCGATGGTCACTCTGTCAGAGCTCCAGAGGTCCTCTGTGGAGAGAGGAGAACCTTCAAGAAGGACAACCATCTATGCAGCAATCCACCAATCAGGCCTGTATGGTAGAGTGGCCAGACGGAAGCCACTCCTTAGTAAAAGGCACATGGCAGCCCACCTGGAGTTTGCCAAAAGGCACCTGAAGGACTCTCAGACCATGAGAAAGAAAATTCTCTGGTCTGATGAGACAAAGATTAAACTCTTTGGTGTGAATGCCAGGCGTCACGTTTGGAAGAAACCAGGCACCGCTCGTCACCAGGCCAATACCATCCCTACAGTGAAGCATGGTGGCTGTAATTGCTGCCAAAGGTGCATCGACATAGTATTGAGCAAAGGCTGTGAATACTTATGTACATGGGATTTCTCAGTTTTTTTATTTTTAATAAATTTGCAAAAACCTCAAGTAAACTTTTTTCACGTTGTCATTATGGGGTGTTGTGTGTAGAATTCTGAGGAAAGAAATGAATTTAATCCATTTTGGAATAAGGCTGTAACATAACAAAATGTGGAAAAAGTGATGCGCTGTGAATACTTTCCGGATGTACTGTAATATACTAGAATATTTGTCTATCTTTGAGTTCCCTATATAATCCTACACATGTTGACGGATCAGGGCCAAATTTGGCATAGTCGATCACTACGGCCATATGGACAAGATAGACTACTTTTGTATCTCCAGTTTTATTTTAGTCTTTTTTTATTTATTTTTTAACCTGTGCACTACAGTTTCTACACCTGTGCCACCTGCTGGCTCAAAGCAAGTGAAACATCAGACAGACTGAAGCCAGCCCAGAAGATAAAATGACCAGACCTTAACATTACTTATCTGGGCAACATCACATGCTGCTTCTATCTACTGTAATATAAAAAGGAGTACTGTGCACTTTTGCAGGAGTGTGTTGGGTGATCAAAAGTGGAAGTGCACCACTAACACAAAGGAGAATAAAAAGCCTTTGTCAATAATGCCAGTAAAAGCCAGTAATGACAAAGAGATTTTGATCTGTAATTAGTAGATACATTTAAAGTAATATTTTAAAATACAGTGCCATGGAAAAGTTTGGGCACCCTGGCTTAAAATGTCTGTTTCTGCCTGGTGCATTTTGGAAACCAATCCTGTGGACTGATGAAATAAAAATAGAAATTTTTGGCCACAATGTACGAAGGTGTGTTTGAAGAAAAAAGGATCCTGAATTCTAGGAAAAGAACACCTGTCCATCTATTAAGCATGGGGTTTTGATCATGCTTTGGGCTTATGTTGTAGTCAGTGGTACAGGAAACATGTCATTATTAGAGGGAAGAATAGATTCAAATGAATACCAGCAAATTCTGGAAGCAAACATCACACCAACTGTAAATAAGCTGAAGTTAAAAAGAGGATGGGTCCTAACACAAGATAATGATCTGAAACACACCTCAAAGTCTACAATGGAATACCTCAAGCAGCGCAAGCTGATGGTTTTGCCATGGCCCTCACAGTCCATAAACGTCATTGAAAATCTGTGGGTAGATCTCAAAAGAGCAGTGCATGCAAGACAACCTAAGAATCTTGCAGAATCAGAAGCGTTTTGCAAGGACGAATGGTTGAAAATACCAACTTTATGCCTTTTGGTGATCAGTTCATCATCTGCTCATTTAACTATTCACAGTAACAGACATTTTAAGCAAGGGTGCCCAAAGTTTTACCACTGTATGTTTATACATTTATATACCTGTATACATTTTCCAAAACAAAGAAGGAATTAAAAATGCAACTTAATGCTTGTAACAATCACACAGGTACAATTTAAATAAACAGGTAAAAAAATGATGTACCACACAAGGTTAACTGCATGCTGCAGGAGTTTCTGTTTGTGTAGGGCAGTGGTTCCCAAACTCAATCCTGTGGACCCCTATGGCTGCAGGGTTTTGTTCCAATCAGATTAACAATAATAGATAATAACTGATCTCATTTAATTAGTTGTTCTTTTTTCTCTTCTCTTATTCTGCATTCAGAAAATCACAATCAAATGATTTTTATATTATAAGACATTTAAAAATGTTTCTATATTTTGCTATAGCTTTAAATGTCTAGCACTTTTTTGTTGTTTTCATATTATTTTTTCCTTATTCTGTGTATTCTGCTCCATTCAATGTATCCTAATAGTGACAATTAAAAATTAACAAAGCAGACCCCCGGGCAAACAACACTAAATGATGAAAGGCTGCAACTGCCTCGGCATCAGACCCACTAATTTGTCAATAATGTAAAGGTAGAATGAAAATCCAGATGAATATAAATAAAACCTATAAAAAAAAAGCATTATCCACATTGTCAGAATAAAGGATAAAAAGGCCACAAAAAGGTTTGGGGTAGCCACCCCCTGTATATTGTAGTTTGGTTGCTGGAAGAAGTAAAGAAACTAAATTTCAAATTTGAGTTCAAGACAGAACTGATGTATGTGGGAAAAAATGGCAGTTTGGCAGAGGAAATGAGGTCATCTGGCCCAGAACCAGAAGTGACGTCATCTGTGCAGGAACCGGAAGTGATGTCATCGGGGCTGGACCTGGAAGTAGCGTCATCAGAACCAGGCAGAATTTCCCATAAGTGGTCTGCAGGAGAAAAAGAGAAAGGGTTAGTGTACTCCACCACCCCTTGGTCTGGCATGGAGTTACTCTCATTCGAGCCCTTTGACTTTCTCCCATGTGCACATGTGTGACAACATATAACGGCTTAATTTTCATTAAAATGTGTTAACACACTTACTTTTGTAATTTCTTCATTGACCCCAAAACACAGAAACTGGGAAATAACAGCTCACTTAATTAGGCTAGGAGTCCAATTAAAAACAGAAGTTGGTTGGAACAAAAACCTTCAGCCTGAGGGGGTCACCAGGACTGAGTTTGGGAACCACTGCTGCAGATGAAGAAGGAACAGTTGAGGCTGACAGTTCTGGTTGTGGGGTTGACATATTTGTACATGGGAGAAACATCATTACAGGAAGCTGACTTTTTAATTAATTCAACAAAGCTGTGCAAAATGTTAAAATGTGTTTGAGATTCCTCTTCAATTTCATTGCTTTAATTAAGTTCATCACATTCATAGTAGAAGTCTGCAAGGTGGTGGATGCCATGTAATGACGTGGCTGGGTTTTCCAAAATGAACTTCTTCTTGTTGCAGAGCTGTTGGGGGCTAAGGAGTGATGTTAACTCATGAACTGTTTTTTCAGGAATATTCATATCTGTGAATACAAATCCCACCAATAAGAGACCCAACTGAAATATAAAATATTTTTTATACACTGCTAAATAACCTTCAAATTTTAGAATTTCAGTTGCACCAAGACTACATAAAGTCGACAATTCAAGGATATTCCTGAACCTTGAGCGTGTCCATTTGGTAAAACCTGACCATTTCTAGTATCTCTACCTTCATGTCTACTAAAATTGTCCTCCTTATCCTATGGACTGAGTTTCAGGAACTTTTGTCCATGCTGGTCTTTACATGCTATGTAGTATATTTAAAAATGTATAAAGTGGAAATGCTTTATGTTCTACAATGGAGATCTCATTTATAAACCGTTGCTTATAAAAAGAACCCACTCTTATGTTCATCCCCAGGTCCTTAAGAGGCACATGCAGAAGGAGGTTGAATCCAGTAAAGTGATATACACGATCTACGACCTCTTTCGCACCCCCATGATGAGAAGGATCACACTGTGTCTTATGACTCTTTGGTATGGATTTACTTTCAATTAAGACCGAATAATAAAATAGCAAAATTAACTTCATTTTTGGAAGAAGAAATTCATTTGTAACAGAATTGTCAGAAAAGATTCTTTTGATAAAGTAATGAGTTTTGAACTCTCATGATGTTTTAAGAATATAATTAGTTTGAGCAGTGGCCCTAAATAAAATTGTAGTTCATTAATATAAATATTGTTTATTTTTATGTTCCTTTGGATTTATTTATGATTCTTTAATTTCAGAGAAGAATGAATCATGAGACATCTTCTTCATTCAAAGCATATGTTGTTTTATGTAATGATTACAGTATATGGGTTACCCACTGTTGCTCAGGTTAGAAACTGGAAAGGTGGAAAGAGAAAAAGAATCCTTTAATTGCCAAACTTTATTACCCTTGAACTCATTACACTTAGTAAATAACTACTCTCAGTATTGGAAAGCATCTCCATCCATCCATAATCCAACCCGCTATATTTTAACACAGGGTCATGGGGGTTTGCTGGAGCCAATCCCAGCCAACACAGGGTGCAAGGCAGGAACAAAACCTGGGCAGGGTGCCAGCCCACACACACTAGGGACAATTTAGGACCACCAATGTACCTAAACTGCATGTCTTTGGACTGTGGGAGGACATGCAAACTCCACGCAGGGAGGACCCGGGAAGTGAACCTGGGTCTCCTAACTGTGAGGCAGCAGCGCTACCACTGTGCCACCGTGCCACCCTGAAAAGCATTTTTGTATGCAAAATTCTTAGGCTTTCCTTCTGGTGCAAAGATCTACAAATTGCAATAACTGACTCTCGAGTCAATATGGCTGCAGCTGGTGCGGCTTGGCATGAAAAAATTAGTGAAGGTAGCACTAGATTAAGGAAAAAAGTTAAATGTAATGGTCTGGAATTGTACCTGGATTTCTTAGTTGAAAGGCAAGTATGCTAACCTTTACAAAACCATCACAACCTGTGCTGTGCAGTTTCTCTGTTGACAGATCACACTGTAGTATTTCATATTGTTATGAGAAACAAGACATGACACAATAAAGTGTTGAGAAATCCATGAAATCCCAGTTTATTAGCAGCTATTTTAAATAAAATAAGACAACAAAAGTCAACAAAATAAGAAGTTGTGAAAATTGATTGTAATTTTGCGCTGTGAAGCCTCATGACGTCCCTTCTCTTCTGGTACCATTCCTATTTAAACACTGTTTCCACCACAGGACCGCGTTCATTCTTGGACCTCTGTCTGCTGGAGCCCCACACTAGTCCATAGAAGACTTGACTTTGAAAGGTCCAGAATAACAACTGAGGTTCATAATTCTTTTATAGACTAGTGTGGTTCTAGCGGCTGCAGATCCAAGTATGAATGGCGACTTGGATCCATTTATGTATTTATTTAGAGAAAGTGCCAGAAAGGACAGGACTTCTGGGGCTTCAGGAAGTGAAATAACTATTCTTCTGAGACTACTCCTCCATTCTCAAGCTGGAAAAGGTGGAGAGGTTAGTATATGTGCTTCTGCATAAACCATCCCCATTGTGTTCTCCTGATTGGCGCCCCTGTCACAAACGAGCATCGTGTGTTTGACAATGCCAATCTTCATTTTGAAACTGTAGCTCTGTTTCAGGCTTTGTCCAGATTTTAAAATTTAGAGCACCTAAATGTTATTGTCCTTAAACTAAATACATTTGGTAACTCCAAATTTGTTGTGAGATTTGAGTCAGCAGTGGGGTTACGATCGCTCACTCTGACCTTGAGCTGCCTTTGTCATGGTAAAGCCAAAAGTTATGTCAAAAATGTGGCTCATATAACATCAAATGCTACAGAGATACTGTGCTAGGGAAGATGGAACAGTGATGTAAGGGTGATAGATTAGCCTAGCACCCCCATAATGTAATAAAGTACTCTGGAGAAAATATGGATATTTAAAGAAAAAGTTAAATGCATTGGACAGGAATTAAATCCAGATTTCTTGGTACTTGTATGGCATTATTTCTCTGATGATAGACCACAGTGTAGTATTTCTTAGCACTTGCCATGACTCTGAGCAATTGTCAGTTGGCCCACAGAGATGATGAAAGATTAGGCAAGGCCTTAGTTATATGTCAAAAACTTGACTTATGTTAAGAAGTATCTGTGCTTTATACGGTAGACATAGAGATATTATTTGTATGGCCATTCATATTGAACATCTGCAGAAGAAAACAGAAATGTTTTTCGTAAAAAGTGAAAGAGGAATTGTCTTCTGAACAGTGCACGTTAAGTCAATCAGCACTCACTGAAAGGCATACAGAGCATCATTTTACATTATAACATTCTTTACCATGGCTAGTTCATTGTGCTAAGCCAATAATATAAATGGGTGTAATTTAATGAAATGATAATTAATGTAGTGTCCTATTTCAATCCACTGTAGGTGTTGCAACAGCTTTGCATTTTATGGTCTGATTATGGATCTACAAAAGTTTGGTGTGAGTGTATTCCTGGTGCAACTGATTTTTGCAGCCATTGACTTCCCTGTCAAGTTATTTGCCTCGGCCTCCTTGATGTATCTTGGTCGAAGGAGAACTCTGGGAGGGTGTATGCTGCTGGCTGGCATTATGATTATTTCTAATGCCTTCATTTCTTATGGTGAGCATATATTTTTCAGTGTTTAATAGTTTTATAATTCATATTTAAATGGCATCCTGTGAACAAAAACAGTATTCAAAGAAAAGCTAATTATATAGCAACATTGAAATGAAAATAAAGGTGAAATAATGTTATTAAACAAAATGTGCAACTACATGAAAAGGTTAGAGGACACTAAAAGATCACTATTGGACAATTTGACTGTGACTTAAATCTGGCAGAACATCACTATACTGCACATACGAACAGTTTATGATAGAAGGCAGAAAGATTCATTGAAATGAATATTAAATCTGGTGTTTGTTCTGTCAGTTATATGTGCTGTATAACTCACCGAACTGTAACTGTTTTTTGCTCCATATTTCTAGATATGAAGGCATTACGGACTTCGTTGGCAGTTCTGGGAAAAGGATTGTTTGGTGCTGCTTTCACTGGGGTGTACATCTTCACTGGAGAACTCTATCCCACTGTCCTTAGGTAAGGATTGGCGGAGATCTGTTAGGGCGATTGGAAGTGATCACTTCCCACTTTGTACCCCAAGTGGCTGGGAAAGGCTCCAGTCCCCTGCAACCCAGAACTAAATGAAGTGGGCTCGAAAAAAAAGTAGTGAAGCCATTTTATTTTGTCACATATAGGTAAATTCGTTGTAAAGTGCATTCTGGTCTTTTGAATTGTTTTTCACCTGCTCAATATTTTTATGGGATGTACTAATTAGGTTTTTTTAGGGACAATACCAGTCACCGATTTCAAGTCACTGAATTGACTGAGTAAACCCTTTAAAAAACGTTTTACACTAAACTCCTCCAACCGGACATAGTTCTATATTGAAGCGATAACTTTGGTATTTTTATAATTAAAATATAAGCCACAGGAGTCACTTGTTCGTTAACAAAAATGACTGTTCAGTGACCATAAAAAAACTAAAATAAAGAAAATGATATTAATATACATACTTTTTCTTCTTCTTTTTTCATCTGCTGCCATTAGGGGTTGCCACAGTGGATCATCTTTTTCAATATGTTTGTGTCCTCTGTGTCTTACTCTGTTACACCCGCCACCTGCATGTCTTTTTAAACTAATAAAATTCAGTATGTATAGAAAATATTTCATCATAATACATATAGTATAAAAGAAAATAAAGTGCTTCTCCTAATTACAAGCTGTCATATTGTTTAACTTCTTTTGTCATGTACTTATCTGAAACAAAGCTTACGTTAAAAAAAGTCATTTTCACCATTTGTCTGACAAAGTAACACTTATTTTCACACATTCATTCAATTAATTGATATTCGCAGTTGAACACTGCTTAAATGTAAATATACATGCACTAATAGTTTTGAATCATTTGTAATCCTTAATTGCACTACAGATGTTTCTTTCTTTGTTTGTTTGTTTTCCAGTATACCAGCTTGATATTCCTTATTCTTGAGGTGTAATTAGATATGAATTACCATTATAATATATGCAGTATTTTTTCTTACCGAAACTTACACTGTATGACACACACAAACAAATAATAAACTCAGTACAAACCTTTAAAATAGCCACAAGTTTATCAAATGTTCATAAGACGTTAATCAAGAACTTACAAAGCTAACATGCTTCACAAATTTACAAGTGAAATAGACAGGTTTTGCTTTTAAGCTAACAAGTCTATTGTTTACTAAGCAGCAGTTTGACATTTTTCTTTAACTTTTCTTTTTCTAACTGAAAATGTGAGCTGCTGCACTTAACACAAGCTTGCTCACCATCAACATGCAGACAAGCTGTGTCCATTTTAACTAAAGGACAATATAAAAAGGTTTGAATTTATAAAGGTTCTTGCCTTTTTGTGTAACTGCACCTTATGACTCCTCTGATTCCTGTTTCTTCACTTTCGTTTCACTTTCTTAATTTAAAAACTGTTAATGTCTTGTGCTTGCTCATCTACCATAATACCTCTCGTAAAAGAGCACTACAGCTAAATTGCCATAACACTTAGAAAAGCAGCTGCTGAAAAAATAATTTTTTGTGATTGTGAAATTTAACGATCACGGACTCCATCTTTTATAGGGAAAACTGGCCAATTTAGATCAGAGGCCGATCGATGGAAACATAACTAGTATTTGCCATGTCCCAACCCCATCGTCTCACTATGATTAGATTTGCTCACTAAATCTGACTAATTAGACATCATCTATTTCCTGCACATGATGTCTAAAACTTAGGTCTATCTGGAGTTTACGAAAGTAGCAACATTGTCCATGATTTTGTTTTGTATGTAGACTCTGTAAACAATGACAGGCCCCCAAATTTTCATTCTTTATCACTGGAGTTTTAAGCTTGCATGCAGGGTAACTTGGTGCTGTGTGTAATGTGTAGTCAATGTGGAGGGGTTTGTTTCAAGAAAAGTATACATGGCAGTTTGATATCGTTCACAGCAAGGAGGAAAGGGTAGAACTGCTTCACAAATGAACACTAGATCATATGTGCAAAAGTGTAAATAAAGAGATGAGTTTGGGCTGGACGCAATGAGTGGAAGCCAAATGTACTGTTAATGGAGCGGACATGTGTGTGGCAGTAACAAATAAAAGTACTAATATATTGAAGCTCCTGTTCACTCCACAAAGCTCACAAATGCTGTTAAGAGGAGCAAACTTGTCAGCAAAAGTGAAAGACCAGGTAAAACAGAGGACGCTGTGACGGCAGCTGAGTTATTGAGGCATATGACACAGTTCGGCATCACAGATTTATAATATAATAATATTTATTTTTTGAGCTTCTATAAAAATTTCCATCTGGGTAATAATGTTTTATCTATCTATCTATCTATCTATCTATCTATCTATCTATCTATCTATCTATCTATCTATCTATCTATCTATCTATCTATCTATCTATCTATCTATCTATCTATCTATCTATCTATCTATCTATCTATCTATCTATCTATCAAAAAGATTAAACAATAGGAAACCACACCTGAGCCAGGGAAGAAACTGTGACTTTAGCACAACAGATGCTAGTCCATGTCATGGCACACTCATCAACACTGTGCTAGTTTAGACACACCAGTGGACCTAAGCTCCATGTTAGGACCACTGGAGTAGAAGAAGAAGGACAGACAGACACAGACATGGCGAGAAGTGCAAACACTGAACAGGAAGTGACTGTGTGATGGATTTCAGTAAATGAGGTAGAAGCTCTAACTTTTAGGAATCTGCAATACCAGTTAAAAACGTATGAACTTTTATATGAATGCATTGTAGGAACATCAGTTATCAGTGAATATATATTTTCATTTCATTGTATGTAATTCTTGTATATTGTAATGATTTTAATGATAAACATTTTTTTTTAAAAGAGGGGAGTGTTATAATAGATTCTAGTGGGATTTCTTTCTCACTATGCTGTCACAGCCTTTAATACACAGTATGAAACGTTCAATAGTATGCCAATCACTCAGTAGTTCATTCAGTGATTATCTACAGTACCTTGCAGGCAGACTGGAATGGGATTTGGCTCAACACTAGCCCGTGTGGGTTCAATGACAGCTCCGCTGATAAGGATGTTTGAAGATCATCTGCCTTCTCTCCCAGGCATCATATATGGTGCAGTGCCTATAATAGCAGCCTTTGTTGTCATCTTCCTACCAGAAACTCTCAATATGCCTTTACCAGAAACCATTGATGATGTTGAGGTACAGAGGTAAGTGCAGTGAATTTGGAGTAATGCGGTACTCCAGTGGCATCTTAAAAAAGCAGTAACAGTTCACACCATATATGACACGCGAATGCACAAATGACATACTGCAGCACTGAAAGTTTGACTTCACGTTCACTTGATATAAATTTAAAGAGAATCCAAATCTTTTTAAAGGCTACTCTCAAAATATAATACAGTATTCTCAAATACCAATACTGGACTATTGTAGTTCAGATTTTAAGATACAAAATAACTTCTGTTTTATGACAGCTTTTTACTTGCATTTTGTTGGAACTTACATTTTATCACAGTGTGTGTGATCAACACACCGATAAGCTAAAGTTTCCTTGTAAGCAACTTCTGTTTAGCATCTATTTAATAATCATTAAGGCATGTGGCTAATTATATAGTTAGAGACTAATGACACGTTATCTGTGTTAGGAGAAACAGAACAAGAAGAGGTGGGATAATTTATGATTTAGGCGAGGCGTTTATTTTCCCTGATTAAATTACATGTTTTTTTTTATTATCAAAGAGCATGTGAATAACAAAAGAACAATTTGTTTCAGGCAGTGGACCTGAATAAAAGCAAAAGATGAATTTATCTGATGGTACACCTAATGTCACTGGTAAACCCACACACATCTTTAAAATCAGGTACGCTGTATCAACAATTCATCACATAAGGCAGTGACCACTATGAGAGTCTGTGTATGTTTCAAGTGTAATATGACAATGGAAGCTAATGGATGAAATCCTAAACATACAACCTTACTGGATTGACTTTACCATTCATAGGGGGCCAAGTAATATATCACCAAATCCATTTTTTTAATGTTAAAATTTTGTTTCACTATAGAAAGCAGCTGAGAGGGACAGTTAATATCTATACGAGGCAGTTGTTTTCTCATTCTGTTTTTAACAAATGAAGATAATTAAATATAGACAGCTGACAGCCGGCTAATCTCTTTCCCACCATGGATGCATCAGGGTATTCTGACTGTCAAGGATATTTATGATGATTCCAGACTGCAGACTTTCCAGCTGGTGAGGTCTAATTATAATATCCCTCATTTATCCTCTACCTACAACTTAGATCTGTTCTTAAGGTCCCTTCTCACTCTCTCTGGAATTACATACGAGAAAGGAGCACAACGATGAATTTTGAGTTCTTAATGTTTTGGTATCCGCATGTCGGATAAGGACTTGAACTCATAGCCAACCTTTTTATTTCATTGCTTTGATTACACATGGTTGACAACCTCAGAGGCCACATTCCCAGTAATGATGGAAGCGGACCTAGCAACAGAATTAAGCAACAGTAGTGTATGGGGATCTAAAAGCATACCAAATCATGACATAAGTCCCTGCCAATGACGCGTCCTCCAGACCCATCCAATGGGTTTCCAGGGAAACTTATTATGAAGATGGGAAAAAAGGCATGAAGGGCATCAAAACAAAACACAAGAATTGTGCTTGGGTCCATAGCCCTTCCAATGTACATGATACTCCACTGTAGATCCTTATGGCTTAGAATTAAAAAGTTTTAAAAGTTTTGAAATGTTGCTGGATTGCAAATAACACCTTCAAGTCTTGTCCAAATGTGTATTTTTATTGCAAATTCACATGCTAAAGAAGAAATATTTTAAGTTTCCATTGTCCTTTCTGTGCAGTTTATGACCCTGTCTGTAAAATGAAACGTTCAAGTCTGAGACGCTCAAGCACTTCACTGAATTGTTGTGTGTACGCACTGGGTATTATTTTGGCATTTACTGCACCTACCATATTACTCATGTTTGGAGCAGTTTTGGTAAGTGTGGCTGTGCACAAGTGTGCCCTGCTATGGACGTCTGCCCAAAAGGAACTTGTTCCTTGCTTTATACACAGGGCTGCTGGGACAGGCTTTGCCCCATGCAACCATAAAATGAATCAAGCAATAAAATAACAGAAACCCCTCTGACGCAAATAATGTGCCCTGCTGTTAGTTAGCATTGTTGACATTTGAACCTTACAAATTCATTTGGTTCCTCTGTGAATTTCCCCTTGGGATTAATAAAGTATCTATCTATCTATCTATCTATCTATCTATCTATCTATCTATCTATCTATCTATCTATCTATCTATCTATCTATCTATCTATCTATCTATCTATCTATCTATCTATCTATCTATCTATCTATCTATCTATCTATCTATCTATCTATCTAGTTTTTCTGTAGAATGTGCACTGTGACTCATAGCCATGAGCGAGACTGAGAAGATCTATCTAAGCCCCTCTCTTTTTCTGTATTGACCTTCAATAGGCTGGAGGACTTCATATCTAACACCTTCATCCATCCATCCCTCCCTCCTTCTGTCCCTGTATTTTCTGTGCCTGTTGTTCTAATGCAGGATTACATTGGCAGTCACGTATCTCAGAAACACCAACTGGTCTCGCAACCTCAATTGCCATTACTGTGCTTGGAGCAATTACTAACCCCATTAACATTAAAAACCTTTTCTCATGTCACATTTTCCATTGCAGTGTCTTTCTTAGCCTAAACCCATCCTAACAACACTAAACATAACATAGGAAGCGTCCATCCTTGAGACACCAAGTCCTCACAGAGTATAGTCCCTCACTCTAGGCCAGCTTGGAATTGATAAATAACAAGTTAGAATTTCGGTGTATGAGAAGGACATACAAACCTAACATGCATATCCTTGCAGGAAGCAGGTGGCTATGCAGAGAACCAAAATAGCAAGAATCAAAAGGGCAAACTCCACTCAGAGAGCAGTCAAGCTTAAAATCAGCAGCGTTAGGCAATACAACAGTATGCTTTCCAGGTTAAGATTTCTATTTTGAAATACTCAAAAAATCTTTAAAATTTTCTGCTGTGTGAAGATGTGTGTCTCCTAGTTAACTGAGTAGCTAAACAAGGACTTCCTTGAATCCACCATGTTGGCTGTGTTCTTGGTCATAGATACTATGATAGTATGTTATCAAACCCAAGACAAAAAAATATGGTAAATTTAAATTAAATACATCTAAAGAGGTTTCAACCTTTTTTTTTTTTAGGAAAAAAGAGAAGAGACAGCAAAACAAGGATATGGAGAAGAAGATATCATCATTATCTACGAAACTGTAAAAACATGTCTTATACGTTCACTTTTCATATAGGTGATTTTTTTTCATGCAGCTGCAAGTGTCATACAACTACAACTGCCATTGTTAGAAGGAGATCAATGAACGTTTTACATCAAAAGTGCATTGTGGTCTGATAATGTCAATAAATCTGCAGAACAGGTGAAATAAATGTAGAAACTTACGCACTACTTACATAACTGCAATGGTGTGTGCAGCTTCTGAGCAGTGGTACAGATGGCAGTACTATCTGTTGGATTTCTTAAAATTACACAAAATAAATAATTGAATAAACTGAGATTAAGTATAACATTTTCTGTTTAATTTCCAGCTATTTTGTCAAACACACTCTTTTATATACTCCAAATGTGATGGAGAACATTTGCTTAAATTGCTGGGAATATCAAATAACAGCTACTTTATATGGATAAATTACATAACACCACTAATTCTCATTCTGAAAGATTCTGCAATTTGGAAACAATTGCTGACTGAAGTGAATTCTTTCAGACTATAAAGCATGAAACAAGGAGCAGTTACTGCAGTTTTATAATATACAATGCTGATCTTTTATAGGCTGGAGTGGATTAATTTTGTCATTGAACACACTTAGTGTCTGCTACATTAAGTACCAAATGGACTGGGATGGCATAGGCAGACATTTCTTAACATTGCCCTATAAGCACTACTTAATCAAATGCAATATAACTATCTCTCCATATGTAATTATTATTTGTACACATTACAGAATGCTTTTGAAAATGTACTTATTAAGCAACATGACTTTTTTGAATTATTCAAGTATGTGCAGTACAATTAATTCATCCTTTCATTCATTCATGAAGGCTAACAGATATGCTGTATTCTGCTGATCACCGGAGGTTTAACAAACTGTGTGGGCACTGTCCATCTTCTTTTTCTAAATGGGTCATTATATACAAGTACATAATTAAAATAATCACTCAAATTTGATACACAATTGGTATTAATCACAACTCCATTGGCATTGTAGTTTAAAAGCAGTGTTACTTGCCTCCTTATATTCTGGACTGGCAAAAATGACAACACCTGTCAGAAATGTATTTTATTTGTTTAAATTAATAATGTTTTCCATCCATCCAGACTCTGCCTAATTCTGCCTAAGTCATGCTCAACATGACAACATCAGGTGCAAGGCAGGTTTGGGAAGAGCAGGCAGAAAAACTGTTATGGTGCCTTGTAACAGATTAATGATACCAGTTCACTATTATTGATTTGGGTTTGGCTGAAAGCTTTGATAATTTAGGACCTTTCAACCAATTAGGGATTTCTGTGATCCCTTTATAGTACTAGGGTGTTGTACTGTGTTAGCCATTATGAATGTAGAGAAAAGCCAAGCAAAATGACACATTTTATTGGCTAACTAAAAAGATTACAATATGCAAGCTTTCGAGGCAACTCAGGCCCCTTCTTCAGGCAAGATGTAATGTGATCCCTTTAAAAATTAAATTATGCATCTTTTGCTGATTGGTGTACAGGACTGTGATATTATTATATTTCGTATTCTTTACACTGAAAAATGAAACAATATTTTATGATATGTAAACCTATATGCTTTGACTCTAAGTGCACTTTTCTTTGACTCTCTAAACACAGAACGATGAAGTGTTAGTGGAGGCAGATGGCAGTTTAACAGAGAAGGGATTTTACTGCAGTTAGAAGAGTAGACAGACACCATTTGAATAGTAAAAAGTCAAAACTTTAAACTGCAAAATTATATTTTAAGGAAGGTCAGGTCCTAATCATCATTTTCTGAACTTTGCACATGCATAACAGTTAAGCCCTCAAACCTTTGGTTATCTTCGTACATATACACTATGTGAATATGTAATGATGTGGTCTGCCGAAAATGACATTGGACAGCAAAAGGTTAGACATCCTGACCCGCTTTAACGTCTATGAAAAAAATGATCAGTTAACATTGAAAGTATATTGAAGAGAAGAACCAGGAAAAAGGAGAAGCAGAAAGAACACATCCATGCAAAAATGTGACCTTAGGAGACTCAAAGACGCACAAATTGTCTATGACAGCTCTTGAAATGTTCCAGGTTGTATTAATTGATTTGCCACATCTATTTATGTTTAATTGCTTTCACTTTTTGGCAAATTATGAACATTTAAAAATGTTACAAATTTTAATGACTGAATAAAATGTATTACCTGGTCCCCTTGCTTGCATTTAATGTTTGCTCTATCCTGCTTCCTGGAGTATTAATAAATAAAGAGAAGATGTCCTCTATTAAAAGAAGCGAACTAGAGTAGCAGTCAGTCAGTTCCAAGTGCAAGTGTATTCCAGACCAGGGGCCTCATGTATAAACGGTGTGTACTCACAAAAATGTTGCGTATGCCAGTTTCCATGCTTACATCGCGATGTATAAAAACTAAACTTGGCGTAAAGCCACACACATTTTCACACCAGCTCAATCCCTGGAGTTTGCAAGTTCTCCGCTCGGTTTTGCAAACTGGCAGCAACCAGCGTCAAAGCAGTGCTATTGTTCCAGTGTGGTTTCCCTTTCTTTTTTAGATCCACATCCCTGTCGCGGCTTTATAAATACACTGAAATTAACTGCATATCGTTTATTAGTTTAAGGCATCTGATTGTAATTAACCTGTAACAATATGATGGTCCACGGAATGGCCAAACTGTTCCAAATACTATAGCTGCTTTAGCATTGTCACTGTCAGTGCACCATTCAGAGTATTTAACCCACT